>NW_026057577.1:87076836-87136102 GCF_023721935.1 Panthera uncia
CCCTCTCTCTCTCTCTCCCCCTCTCTCCCCCTCCCCTTCATGCACATGCACATGGTCTCTCTCTCTCTAAAATAAATAAACGTAAAAAAAAAAAAAAAAAGAAACAGAAAAGAACCAGTGACTGGTACTGTGGGTAAATGTCAGTACGTGCTCTGCTGTGCAACCATAGGGCCCGCTAGAGCAAAACGCAAGTCAATGGCTGCCATCAGCAGAATGTAAGGGAGGTTTAATAGGGAACTGCTCATGATAAGCCAACTCACAGCTTTATGGAGAGTGGGGAAGAAGTGTGGGTGTATACGTCCTGCAGGGCTAGGCTTACCAGGCCAGCTTCCCTCTGGCCATGTCTCGGACAACATTCATACCTTACTTCCTTCCACAAACGAGATATTTTCCATACATCTCACCAATTGACTATTCTTTGAATTCTGTTCTAAAGTAGGCATAATATTACTGACTGGCTCATTTTATAAATATATCATGAGCTACCCAGGATTATGTTAATACAAAGCATTTCATTATTGATTTTAAGTATTTTAAATGCAGATTTGTATAAGCCCTTCCAGCTCTTACCCAGTAACTGTGCCAAGTAGATACAAGCCTAATAAAAGGTACCTTTCCAGGACAGGATGGTTTAAGACAACCTCTGATGATACAAACTGGGACTAAGAGGATTGATTTTTTTCCCGTTAATTGATCATTTTCCTTAATACATATATTTAAAAAAAATTTGACAGCAGGCCAAGATCATTTTAGGATCAGTTTAATATGAGGTATAAAGTTTTACGGTCTAGTGAAAAGATCCTGAAAAATGAGGTTTCTAATGGAAATGCTGGCAGAGTTTCTACTTCTGGGCTGGGATGTTAATACTACAAAAAAAAATATATAAAAATGAAAATAAAAAGCAGAAAGAGGAAAGGAGGGTGGCCACCCATACGAATGCTCCCTTGCTTGGTAACTTGGATATAGAGCAGGAAATTAATGCCCAGGATACTTCCTTTCCTTCAGATTTGCTTCAGATTCCTGGACAGGTCAAAACTGAAGGGGAAAAAAAACTTGTGAGTATTCAGTGCGAATGGTAGACTCCAGGCGAGGGGGAGGAGCTGGTGAGAATGTCAGGGTCAGGGTGGGGACGCACTTGGGAGGTGCCACGAAGTCAACCTTCTTTGCCAGGTGTATCCTGGAAGGAAGGCCCTCCTGGAGGCTCCCAGCCCTTGCCCAGAAGCGGGTCCTTGACCAATGGCCTGGTTTCCATGGCCGAGGACTCCCGGCTCACCCACACCACCCAGTTTGGCTCTGCCATTAGACAGTGTTCTGGTTACCTGCTGTTGCTTCTCCCAAGAAGCTGCTGCTATAAAGTGCAGGCTGAGGTAACGTCCAAGCCTCAGTGCTGAAATACGGCAACGTTCTCCCTTGATCTCTCTTTCCTTTCAAGCACTATTTCTACTGTGTCCTCCTCACATTAATCCAAGGCCCAGAGCCGTGATCACAGGCCAAGTTTTAGCAAATGTTGCTAACCAGAATGCCACATTTGTGCCTTTTTCAATTATATATCCCTTCCAGTCACTCAAAAGTGACTCGTGGGGGGTACTGCAGATCTAGAGGGACAGATTGGGCCAATAAGACACATGACATGACCCCAGGGCGGGGGAGGTGAGTGGGTCAGCAGACACCTCCGCTCCCCCACAGGGCTGGACTCCAGGGATAGCCTCTGAAGCAGACGGCAGGGTGTGAAACCATTTCCTCTCTGTTCACAAGACACCTGGAGACGAGGTAGGGGGGACCCATGCCTCAAAACTACCCAAATGAACAAACCTGGGGGAAAAGCACAGCCAACAGAGCAGTGAGTCGCAGCAAAGGCCACGAGGGCAGCAAAGGGACCCTTAACAATCAGCATCACAGAGAGGCTGTGGGAAAGTTGGTCCCTTTCATCACAAACTGTGGGCCTCCTGCTCCATCTGGTCCTCCTGTTGGCCCGGGAGGGTATGTTTCCTAAGAGGGCCTGTTTGTTTTAACTTGTCTGTAATTCTGTTTCCACTCCAGTTCTTGCTGCATTCAACGTAAACAATTTACTCACTCAGTCATGAGGAAAAAACGAAAAACACACTTGACAAGCGAATTTCATGTTGTTGGGAGGTGTTCCAATGCCAACAGCAAAATGAGGGCACCGCAGAGCAGAAGAGGCGGGGGACAAGAAGGAAGGGGGAGGGAGACACACTTACCAGGAGAGGACCCCACGCCGGCTGCCCGGAACTGCCCCAGGATAAGGCTCTGCTCACTCTCAGCCAGTGCCAGGAGGAGTTCATAGGCTTCTATGCACTGCTCACTGAAACAGAAGCACACAGTGTCTTCAACTCTGGCAGAGGACAGCGAGCCTCTTCAGTACAGCACTGTCCCCCTGGGCGAAGTGGCTCCGGACCTGCATCTCAGCACTGCTGTCCACGTAAGCAAGAAAATATCCACAAATATTCCTGCACAAAGCCAAGGGCGTGCTTTGCTATGTTGCCCCTCCTTCCCTTTTTACTTCACTTAAACTTTTACTTTAAACTAGCATCTAGAAAAATACAAGAGTAGCAATAAAAGTGAGAGAGTTAAGTTCATTGCCTCTTTGATGATCAGCAAAAAAGGAAATGTAATATGCCTGTGGTAGCCAGCCTCAAAGATGGCCCCCGCTGATGGCATACGCTGGTATCCACACCCTTGTGTTATCCCCTTCTGCACTGTACCAGAGTTGGTCTATGTGACTAAGAGGATATGGGATGTCATTTCCAAGATCACGTTATTAAAAAGCATGGTGACTTCCATCTGTTCTCTCCCTTCACTTTCTCTCTTGGCTCACCCTCTCTAGAGAAGGCCAGGTGCCATGCCTTGAAGACTCTTGAGCAGCCCCATGGAGAGACCCATGTGGTGAGGAACTAAGGCTTCCAGCCAACAGTGAGTGAAGGACGGAGGACTCCACCCAACAGCTGTGTGAATGAGCCTTCTTAGAAGCAGATCCGCCAGCTCCAGTTAAGGTTTCAGATGACAAGGCCCTGGCTAGCAGCTTGAGCAGAACCTCCTAAGAGCCCCTGAGCTGGAATACTACCTAGCTACACCACTCCCAGCTTCCTGACCCTAGAAACTGCCACAAGAAACAGTGACAAAGGAAGGGAGGGAGGAAGGAAGCCCCAGAAAGAAGACTATTTGACCTAAACCTTCAGGAGCCACTAGCCACATGTGGCTAATTAAAAAGAATTTAAGTAAAATGAAAAATTCAGTTCTTCTGTTGCAATCGCCATATATCGTATGTTTAAGAGCCACATGTGGCTAGCAGTTACCATATTGGACAGCACAGAGAACAGGTCCATCATCACAGAAAGTTCTATTAGATGCTTGTAAAACTATCCCTTGAATCACACAAAATCTCTGACAAGTTTGGATTTCTAAGAGGAAGATATTAGTCTCTCTTCTTTTGCTGATCATCAGTGAACACACCAGGTATAGGTTCTAAGAGTGACCCTTTCCACACTGCCACCCGTGACCCACGTGGACCTGCACAGGAGGTGGAGTGTGTGCTCCTGAGTAGTCCTGACAAGTAGTCCTGAGTAATGCCTGAGTAGTCCTGGATAAGATGCCTGCAGTGCAGAAATCTCCCTGCTAAGCAAATAACTGATTAGCTTCTCTAAGCTAAGCAGGGGAAATGTTGCTTTATTCAACATTTAGTCATCAGACCATCTGTTTTTCGATTTTCTCTACTCTCATCTTCCTTCCCTAAGAGATCAGGAGCCATCACTAGCTCCGGGCGCCGGTAGCCCCTCCTTTCAAGGGCAGTCCATCTTTCAGGTTAGAGACAAGGTGACACTGCTTTATCCACACAGATCAAAGGCAGACTGTTGTCACAGAACAGCCTCTTTCAAAAGTTATCGTAGGTGGATTGTCTGTTTGCTTTGGTGTGTCTGTAAACTAGCATGATTGTGTTTTAGCTGTGGTCTCCTATGATTTGGTTTGATTTTGTTTTTTGAAGAAACAAAGCTTCTTGAAACATACTGATCTTTTCAGAGGATGCTAAGAGTAGGGTAGTCACTACTCTGGGATCTTGGCAAACATGCCTAAGTGGTGACACTAATAAAATAACCTCTGAAAACACTAATGCATAGCTTTGTAGTTAGTAAACAAATAGTAATTTAAAAATAAATAAATTCTGGGGCACCTGGGAGCTCAGTTGGTTAAGTGTCCAACTCTTGGTTTCAGCTCAGGTCATGAGCACACAGTTTGTGAGTTTGAGTCCCACATTGGGCTTTGCACTGACAGTGTGGAGCCTGCTTGGGATATTTCCTCTCTCTCCCTCTCTCCCTCTCTCCCTCTCTCCCTCTTTCTCCCCACCCAAAATAATCTTAAAAAAACAATCTTCTTAAAAATAGTTAATTCCAAAGCTGATGAGGCTGAAAAGAAGTGGTACATTCATATACCCCTTGCTTGTTGATGAATGAATTGTATTCACTTAAAATGACTTGTTTGTCTGGGAGCATGCCTGAAGAACTATGAAAATAGTCATATACTTTGACCTATAATTCCTGCTTCGGGGATTTTATCCCAAGGAAAATATTCAAAAGAAGGAAGATATTATCTGTATTAAATTATTTTCAATATCCAAAGCCTACAAAAATCTAAACGTATTTTAGAGAAATGAGTAAATAAAATATGTAAGCTTGATGTAGGGATACAGTCATTCAAAATGCATGCAGACTATTGACCAGCATTACAGAACTACCATAGATCGAAGAAACAGAATATCCTAGGTTTTAACAATGTAAAATACACACAAACATGAATAAAGACTGGAAAGAGCAACAAATGAATATATAAATGCAAAAATAAGTATTTTCAGTGATATTACTTGGACGGAATAATATTTAAGTTGAACATGCTAACAGAATGGTTTTCTAACACCATGCTCATTTCTCTTATTTTCTTAATTGCCACAAGAGTGCTAATGGATTTTCCATACATATCACATTAGTATTTGCTGGCCCAACCCCCTGTATATGTTCTAAAAGCCTGTTTTCTACTTTTATGCGGGTTACTGTAAATGCATTTCTCAGTTGAAATGCCCCCCACCACCTTTATGCAGCCTCACTTCCCCACCTGTACTGCAGGGCCAGCCTCAGCGCCGTGGCGTTGGATTCATACTTCCCCACCAGCATACTCATGCGCTCAGCGTTGCTCTTGCATTCTTCCAGGGTTATGGTCAGGAGGTCATTTTGGGATTTGAGGTGTTCAATGCGGCTACAAAGGAAGAAAAATCTCTTTCACGATTTCACGCTGGGATTATAATTCATTTGCCAGTATTTGAGTCATCTCCTGTAGACCCAGGCCAGACACGTGCATTAGGATGTGAGCTTGTCAGAGGTTTTAGCAAACGGACCTGACATGAAGTATTTAAAGAAAGCAACTCTGAGCACAAGAATCACTTAATTCTGTGTGAATTAGAAATACATGGAAGTCCCTTGATTATTTCCTACTCAGCCATCAACATACCATGTGCCATGTATGGTGGGAGGCTCTGAGCATACACCAAGGAAAGAAGCCAACCGTGTGACCTCAGGCCCTTCAATAAACCACCCTCCACAGGGACAAACAAAATATCAGTGCCACAGTAATAGCTACTATTTATTAAACCCCTGCTCAGTGACCCTCTAATGGCCCTCTGACTTAAGTACTATTATCCCCATTCTCAGAGGAGGAAATAGAGTCACAGAGGGGTTAAGGACATTGCCCTGGGATTTGAGTCAAGAAGTTTGACCTCAGATCCTGTACTGTTCACCACTCAGGGCAGAAGCAAAAGATGAATCAGGGAGTGAGTACGAAACTCTCCCTAAGGGTCTCTGAATGGGCAGTGGACCAGGAACCGTGGATTATGTCCAAAGCTCCTTCCACTTTGGACACTCCTGCAACTGTTAACTACCTGTAGGGCAAGCAGCAGGAACTTGACGCTTTATAGGAACCAGAACTATAAATTCAGAACAAATGAGTTAATGGCAACGTCAGAAAAACATAAGCATTCAGCTTCTCTGTTTTCTGTCCTAGGACGGAGGCTCTGGATGCAATGATTCATTTCCCATCGACACACCCATTTATAGTACTCTGACCACCAAGTCTTCAAGACACAGGGTTTCACACATACAAAATGCAAGTGACTCAATGCTCTGGTTTCTCTTCAGATCGCATAAATCTTTCGCCTTTTACAAAATGCAAGTGACTCTTGAAAAAGTAACAGGCTTGGAAGCCATTTGCTTTGTGGATCAATCTTAGGACCACATATCTTAAGAGAAGAATGTGGACACACTCACCAACATTGGAGATGGCTGGTGAGTGTATAATTAAGACCACTGTGAGACTTTGGCAACTCCAAGGTCAAGTCAGTGTAAGGTGCTACAAGAACATACTTTTCTGTTCTTGTTGAGATTGAGACTTCTTGAGACAGTCCCCACTTTCCTTTACACTCCGCCTTGCTCCAATGTACATTTGGACCCCACCAATTAGACGAAACTCTTTTAGCCAGCTCACAGACCTACATGCGACCAATCACATCTCAGGGCCCTTCTCAGGCAACCCCACTTAATAGGCTACTCCTTCCTTCTGAAAATGTTGTCTCTCACTTAGGTCATGACAGGTCTCTACTGGTTTTCTTCCTGCCTTAAAGGACATTTCTTCCATCTTCTTTGCTGGCTCCTTATTCTCTATGTAATCTGTGAGGGTTGGCATTCCCTCAGGACTCAGTCCAGGGTGCCCTTCTGCATCAGTTCCCATCCCTACCCCAGGGTAATTTTATCCAGTTCATGACTTTAACAGGCATTTATGTTCCTATGGCTCCCAAATTTCTCTAGCCCAGACCTCTCTTCTGAGTGCCAGCCTCACATCTCCAGCTGTTTCCTGATACTTCCATTTGGGTGCCACACCAGCACCTCAAATTTAATATTACCAAATGAGACTTATTTCCCCCAAACCTTGCCCTCCCTCATCTTCTCCATTCAGTAAATGCCACCACCATCTTTCTCAACGATACAGGTGAGACACATGAGAATCTTCTTTGAGACCATCCCTTCCTCTTACATCCAGATCTACTACAACTACAGTTTCCATTGATTCTATGCCACCAAACACACTGACGCCCATTGCTTCACATCATCTCCACTTTGGCCACACTGGGCCACTGCAATCATTGCTCTGCTTCCACTCTTGCCCCCACCCCCTTCCATTCTTCACACCTGAGTCATCTTTCAAAATCTAAATCAGGTCTGTTCTATTACTTAAAACTCTTTGATGACTTCCATTGATACTTAGAATAAAGAGCAGACTTGGTCCATGGCCTCAAAATCCACATCCCACCAAGCCCTGCCGACTCTGCCACCTTATTACATGTGACTCCTTCTTTCATCCACCCCATTTCAGTTCCATTGGCCTTCAAACAGCTCCTACTTCATGTCAACCTTCTTTTTGGCCATAAGATTGTTAAGTTGGTTTGTAAGACTCTTAGTTTGTCATATGGCTGCTTCCCTTTTCCCTTAAACTCTCAACTTACAGCCCCATCTTCAGAGATGCCTTCCCCGGCTACCTATCTAAAATCAAGCCCCTCCCCTCTTACTCTATCACAGTGCCCTATTTACTGGGAGTTTTCTTATGATCTCATTTGTTTGCTTCTTATATAGCTTCCCTAACAGAATACAAACTCCATGAGAGTGGACACCTTATCTCTTTTACTTTTACTTTCCCCTGCATGACAAATAGCTTAGCATGGAGGAGGTGCTTAAAACAGATTTGTTAAGTAAGGACATACTTCTGAGGAAGTATGACCTCCCAACCCACACACTATCACAAAGCTACAGCTCTCATTTTTGGACGTGTAAGAGGGCCTCCAACTGTGACATAGGTAGTTTAACATGAGGATACACTGATAGATCATTCCTAAGATTATTCCCGTATTCTCGCTATAGCTACGGTCATAGACAGGACACTGGAGGGGAAGTCCAAGGGCAGGGGGAGAATTCCAGCTAGGCTATTTAACAGCTCTGGACTCAAGGCAAGTCACTCAACACCGAAGCCTTTGTTTTCTTATTTGCAAAATGAGACTATTCTTCCCTCCCAAGTTGAAGATTAAGTGGCTGTTTGTGAGAACCCTTTGTAAACTGTTAAACACTGTAATAACGTGAGCTACAAGCACCAAATATTTCCCCTTCCTTTGGTGTCTCCTAGGTAAACAGAACTGAGGAGAAAGGAACCTCCCCCAAGTTCAACCACAAAGCAGGCTTGTTAAATCCCAGAATCTGTGGAGAGGAGATCCTCACTCAACAGAGGGTCCCTGAAGGCATCTGACTTCATTAAACTGCAAAGGGCATATCTGATTCAGTTCTTAAGCACTCCCTGGCAGTGGTACTGAGATGGCGGCTTCTTTACTGCTACAAGGTAATCATCGGGATTGTCACTCTTAAGTATTTTGGATTTAATAAGGAAACCATTTAATTTCCAGATTTGAAATAACCTAGATTGCCGTATTTCCTTAGTCCTCAAGCACTGTATTAAACAGCTTCAAATCAGGGAATGCTAATATGATAATTTAATTTATTTAGGTTTGCCAGACACAAGGGGAATGGCATTAAGCAACGGTGGACGGGGACTGGCATCCACATTTCTTCCTGGTCAGTTCATAAGCCTTTCAAATTCTAACTACCGTCTCCCACTGAAGACTGGTAGGTCAAGGCAGCCATGCCATACTTGGCTATGATTTAGCAGTGCACTCTGTCCCTGCGGGACTCATTCTGAGCCAGGGTGGTTTACCACGGTTTGGCCCTGGTCCTTCTCCTTTGCTTTTTCAGCAACTCTCATTGCTAGGATGACCTACCAGCCAATCTTTGCCGAGAGGCTTGAGTGCAAACTTTAACTACCTCTGTTGTGAGATTTGAGAAGAATCCATAAAACTGGCAAAAATTTCTAAGTAGGACAGTTTGACCTACTTAGAAAATTATTCTCAGTAGGCCTAAGTAGGATAGAATGTAAGGACTGAGGGTTGTGTACCCTGCAAAAAGCATAAATAAAATTAGGCAGCCTTCCAAGAGAAGCAGGGAGGGTTAAACCAGCATGCCTGGTCAATCCCAGAATGCCTCCATCAGACCGCCTTTGCTAGTTCCTGGTTGTTCCAGGCGCCCCTAGGATGCTGACTCAACATTCCAGAGTTTCTCTCTGTGGTTCCTGGCAGCACCAGCCTACATGCTAAGTAGCCATCTTGTAATTCTGACCCACTCGTCATTCTATACAACTGCTCCCAGGACTGGCTACATCATTTGCAAGGGCCGGTGCTCAATAAAAAGGTGGGGCCCTGGTTCATCAATTATTAAGACTTTAAAATGGTAACACTAGAGCAGTAAAGCCAAGAGTGGGGTCTTCCCAAACATGAGGTTTGCACATTTGAAAACGCAGGTCACACAACGCCCTTGAAGCCAGCCCCAGCTGCTGTAAGCACTCCTGCAATGCACAAGAAGGTGGAACTCCTCGCCCACGAGCCTGAGAGCATCTCTCTGTGTCACAACTCATAAGCCAACTTGAATTGATTTTTGAAAGGGAAAGGAGGGCCGTTCCACACCCCCCGCCCCTGCCCCAAAGCAACCACTCCAATATATAGGATTTCTCCTTACCTATTCAACCGCTCTGTTTCCACCTCAAACTCTCTAATTTTGCTTTCCGAGATGGCAGATCCATGTGAGTAGAGTGTTTGGAAGATCTCCTGGATGTTGGAGCAGTCCTGAAGAGAGTGGGCCAGGTGTTCCGCCACACTGCTGGATACCTGTATAGGTGAGCACGAATCCTCCTCTAGACACGTTGCTTGGGGGACCAGTCCTCAGGCATGCTTTGCATGCAAGAGAATTTAAAGCTGATATCCCTTGACAACCAGGCACCAGGAGATGGTTACCCCGATCTTTCTCGGTTTGTATGATACGATTCTGTGATAATAAGCTAACTACTGTGAAAACAGTACATAAACAGAATCAAAATACAGCTGTATCCTCCAGGCATATACTGCTGGGTGGCAGGCCTGGGGCAGCGTGCTACTTTACAGTTCCTAAATTTGGGGATATTGAACAGAGTCTGGACTCCTTTCCCCTTCCTGAGCTCCCTGTCCTTCCAGGTCCTCGTCTCTGGTTGCTGCAGCCCAACAGAGCAGCCGGTTCCTTTATTTTCAGTTTGGCTTCTGCACCAAATCTGGATGCATGCAATTGTTCTCAGCGCAAAATTCTAAGTTTAGGGCCTTAAAAAAAACTACTATTCAGGCTTTCCCCCACCGCTGGGGATCAGATAGTTGGCTCTCTCAGCCTCACCCCCCATCTTAAAAAAAAATCCTTAGGGAACTCCAACTACTCCCTTTTCACCATCCATCAGCTGTTATGGGCCCAAGGGGTTTGTAGGCTCTCCAGATGAAAACCCTGATAACTAAGCGGGAAGGTTCCAGTCTTTCCTGGCATCAGGCTACACTTCAAAGGCAGCACTCATCTTCACTGGAGAGCACGTTCCCTTTTAAGAGGCATGTGCAAAAGGTAAAATTCTTTTAGAGCTTCCTGACCTACTCGGTCTCTGGGGTAGCAGGGTGATATACAGCAGGTACTTCAAGACTTTCATCTACATCACCAGTAATGAGACCTAAATCATTTCTTTCTGAAAGGTTTCAAGTAGAGAAAAAGAAAAATTCCCTTAAAGCCGAATGAGTAATTCCCTGATGAAGAAACCACTCTACATTTTAATCTGATCCTCTGGAAGGAAATGGGGTAGGATTTATTATTATAATTAACTGGTTTATGGGAGGTGAACTTGGGAAGTTCTGTCATCTACGAGCTGTGGCCTGTGCAGCTCTACTGGGCACTTTCTTGCCTTGCTTCTTGTGAACACTCACCCCTATGCTACTGATTTCTGATCCCAGGACTGGTCGATCAGATGATGAAGACTCGGACCTGGTCTTCGATAGCTTCACCCTCTCAGCAATCTTGAAAAACAAAAAATTATCGAAAAATGACATATCACTCTCTAGATACACTGTTGAGACTGTGTTTTACAGGGCTCTTGTTTAGCCATGGCAACTAAATTGATCAATGAATTTCTTAAAAATTACTCATCCAATTTTTCTACCATCTGCTTAACCCAGGGTTTTCCAACCTTAGCACTAGCGACATTTGGGGTTGGATATTCTGGATATTCTACATTTGGGGTTGTAGAATTCTGTGCGCCATAGGACGGTTAGCAGCATCACTGGCCTCTAGCCACAAGATGCCACTAGTACTCTAGTTGTGACCATCAGAAGGGTCTCCGGACATTGCCAAATACCCATTGAAGGGACAAAATCACTGCTGGTTGAGAAACACTGGTTTGACCCAACTTATTCAACTTGATGATTGAGAACTAACCTTCTCGTGGAGACTGGTAGATTACCAGGGAAGAGAATATGTGTCATCTGACCAGTCCCTCTGGGGCAGACTCAACATATAAGCAGGCATGAGGCTGCCTCTCTAACTGACATGGCATGCCCAGCAGAGCCTATCTGTCTGCAGGCAGGGCTGTTGGTCCTATGAGAAGGGAGATCATTGATTTATTACTCAGGGTCCCCTCCTGGGCTGAATCCCAGTCCTCAAGAGCAACTATCCATCCACCCCTTCTACTGTAGAACCTGACAAAACATCTTACTTTCCACAACAAGTTGACAGCCATGACCTGCTCCTGCTCGTTGATTAATGAGAATTGGCATCCAGGTCACAGCTGAGAGAGACTTAAAACTACTAGCGGGTTATCTCTCCCTGCAGCCCCAGCATAGGAGGCCTGTGTGAGATGCTAGGGAAGAGCCCCTGCAGCCTTGTGCACTAATCACTTGCCTGCACAGTGGCCATGCTTGGGAGGGGCTGGTGCTTCCAGATAAAAGAGGTGGTGCTCCCACCCGCTCCTGGAGCTCACCTTGGCGATCGGAATGTCATTGCTGCTGCTGCTGGTGCTCAACTCCCCGGTGCTGGGGTTAACTGGGCGGTTGGCGGAAGTGAGGCGGCCAGGGCTGGCGGGCCCTGTGGCCTGAACGCTCTGTAGTCGCGTTTGAAGCTCTCGAACCTGAAATAATAATGCCTTTAGACACAGTCTGTAGTTTCCCTGGCCAAAGAGCAAAATAGCCAGATGGGTGGATGGCTGAGTTTTCATTTACATTAAGAGATCAGCTTCACTGAAAAGCTAACTTGGTTAAGTCCACATAAAAATTTGCCGTATTCTTAACTAGACCTGCCACTGGCTGGCCATCATCTGTTCTTCACAAGTATGATGTAAAAATGGTTTTTAAGGCTCTGGAAGGTTCCAACAGAGCTGCAAGGACCATCTTTAAGGAATGTTTATTCCTTGAACCTCATGGGCCTGAACGCCTGAATGGCACTGCAGATAGAGAACCTGGGATGAAATCGCCACTCTCATGGAACTCGAACATGAGAGAACAAATAATTTCAATGCAAGTGCACATTAACGTTATAGATATCCACCTAAGGTGCTGTAGGAAGCAAAAAAGAGGAAGAATGTGTCTCCATCTGAAGTCGACAGGGAAGGAGGGGGTGGTGCTGGGACAGAGTCTTCGAGGTGACCTGGTTGTAACGGACAAGAGTAGGGGCTGGCTCTCGTGGTGCTATGGGTGAGCTGAAGTGTAGCTGGGAGAAGAGCATGCACAGGAGCACAGGCAGCTGGGTGACACCCTAGGCCTGAAGAGCTGCATGCACTGGCACGGAGGGGAGGCTAAGGGGAAGACACAGATGCACCTGAGCTTTTCCCCAAGAGACGTCAAGAAGGGCTTATCCTGGGAACAGTGGAGTGTGTCAACAGTCTTTCTGTATAAAAGAGAAACACGGGGCCCTTTGAGTTGAATTTAGAACACACATTTACCTGCACAGAATTTAAATGTCCAAACTCCCTTCTCTAGGACTATGGCTCAGCGATTTCCAAAGTGAGAAGTGTTCCAAGTAAGTGAAGGTAATTGTTTGAAATTGGTCTTCCTGATGACCTGGATCACAGCTTTATCATCGGGTACAGTGTCTACCTTGAAGGGCAAACGGACTATGGCACCCGAGGGACCTTCCAAATGGGCACCAGGTCCTGCTGGGAAGAATCATCACTGGCACATCTGAGGCAGTGCTTTTCAAACTTGTCAGTGCACCAGAATGTCAGGGAGGCTTGTTAAACACAGAGTACAGGGCCCCACCCCCAGGGATTCTGAGTTAGTAGGTGGAATCTGCATATCTACTAGGCTCCCAGGACCTGCAGATGCCCCAGTTGGGGCTCACGCCTTGAGTCTTAAGGGACTCCCAGGGCCACACAGCACCTCAGCCACATCCCTGACACCAAAACCCTTTTCTAAAAGCGACTGGAAAGCTTTTTATATTAAATATCTTGGATGTCTCCATCCTGCTAAATTGGGAACCAAAAGTAATTGAAATTTCAATAATTCATCAACATATTAGAAGCCAAAATTGGAAAATTCCCTCGGAGCAAATTGCATTCAATAGGGTAACAGCTACAAAGTGCCTAATGCTTTGCTGAAGCTTCCAGTAACTGTGGGTTGATGGAAATGTGGGTCGTCCTCATAGTACACCAGACACAGAGCTGACCTCAAAATAGTTTAAAGACTAGAAAAACATATGCTTGTTAAAGCCAAATGGTATTGCTGGGGAAAGATGACAGGGCTCATTCTAGACTGGTCCCCAACAAATCAAGAAGAGGCATAGCGTGGAGGCCTCTTTATGCTGCATGGCAAAGGGAGAGGGCCCACTTTCCCATCAAGCTGGCTTCCTGGCACCTGGGAAAACTCCCTGGTGGAGACCATGGATTTCAATTACTTATTGCTGTGTAAGTCTGATGAGGGCCTTAATAACGAACAATGTTAACACCACTCCAAAATCTAAAGAGTATCTGAATCATTCACAAAACAATCAATGGTCTGTTCCCAGAATGCCAATTGGCCCACCTCATCTTACTTTTAAAATATATATGTAAGGCGTACGTGGGTAGCTCAGTTGGTTAAGCCTCTGACTCTTGATTTTGGCTTAGGTCATGATCCCACGTTTGTTGGAATCGAGCCCCACATCGGGCTCTGCGCTGAGCGTGGAGCCTGCTTGGTCTCTCTCCTCTCTCTGCTCCTTCCTCTCTCACCCTCTCGCTTTAAATAAATAAGCCATACACACGCGCGCGCGCGCGCACACACACACACACACACACACACAAACATATAAATTTATTTATAAATATATATTAATTTCCTTGGGCAAATTTATAAGAACTTCATTAAAACTACCTAGGTTATTGGGACACCTGGGTGGCTCAGTCAGTTAAGCGTCCAACTTCAGCTCAGGTCATGATATCATGGTTTGTGAGTTCGAGCCCTGAGTTGGGCTCTGCTGCCACACCTTGGATCCTCTGGTCTCCCTGCTTCTCTGCCCCTCCCCTCTGTGCATGCGTGTATGTGCATGTCCTCTTTCTTTCAAAAATAAACATTAAAAAAACCTGCCCATGTTATTAAAAAAAAGTTTCTTCTTCTAATCACTAAAGTGAAACATGTCCACTGTGGAAAATTTAGATGGTACTGAAAAATAACAGAAAATGTTCTTTTTTTACTGCGTTTCCATGGCTTGTTTGCGCACAGGCATGCATGCTTAAAAACATTTCTAAATCTAAATATCCATTTTCCTTGAAAAAGTTTTAGACCTAGAGAATGTCTTTGAAAAGCACAGAATAATAAACATGTTTATTTTTGGTCTATGCTTTATCATTTAATGATAATTGTTAGGCAGTGAAAAAAAATCCAGCTGAAGGGAGAAAAGTGAGCTTGTTATGAAGATAGACAGCCAGTTGGATTAAACAGCCTTCTCTCTTTTCTTGATTTGGGGGAGGGGGGGTAGGGCTTAATTAATTTAAATGAATAAATGCACAGAAATGAAGGCTACAATCAATTTACTGATTCAGCACAGATGAGGCTTGGGAGAAGGGAGAGACACAGCTCTGTCCTCATTCCTATTCTCACCCACTATAGGAGATTGTGTCATGTATCCCCCCCCCCCCCCCAAAAAGACAGGCCAAGTTCTAAACCCCCAGTACCATGGCATCTGGGTGGCTCAGTCAGTTGAGCATCCCACTCTTGGTTTGGGCTCAGGTCAGGATCTTGCAGTTTTGTGAGTTCAAGCCCCACATCAGGCTCTGCGAAGGTAGCAAGGAGCCTGCTTGGGTTTCTCTCTCTCCCTCTCTCTCTGCCCCTTCCCCACTTGAGCTGTCTCTCTCAAAATAAATAAACTTAAAAAAAAAAAAAAAAGGTCAAGTAGTTGTTCAACAAGCAAATAAAAAGGAAAAGGCAATGGGGGCAGGGTGGAATGGGGTGGGGTGGGGTGGGGTGGAGAGGACTGTGAAAGGTTCAAATAAGGAACTGACATTAAAATGCCAGAACCCTGCATTTCTCATTTATACTCTGACTCCCACAGAGAGTAAAGGGTCTTATAAAAATCATTTGATTAGAAAAGAGAATGAGGGGCACCTGGGTGGCTCAGTCAGTAAAGGTCTGACTCTTGATATGGGCTCAGGACGTGATCTCGAGGTCATGAGATAGAAACCTACATCTGGCCTGCACTGAGTGTGGAGCCAGCTTGGGATTCTCTCTTTCCCTCTCTCTCTCTCTGCCTCCCTCCTGCTCGCAAGCATGCACATTCTCGCTCTCTCAGAATAAACAAGCATTTAAAAAAATTTTTTTTTAATGTTTTATTTTTGAGACAGAGGGAGACAGAGCATGAGCAGGGGAGGGGCAGAGAGAGAGAGACACAGAATCTGAAGCAGGCTCCAGGCTCTGAGCTGTCAGCACAGAGCCTGACACGGGGCTCAAACTCATGGACTGTGAGATCATGACCTGAGCCAAAGTCGGACAGTTAACCGACTGAGCCACTCAGGCGCCCCAAAAACAAACATTTTTTAAAAAAGAAAAGAGAGGGGCGCCTGGGTGGCGCAGTCGGTTAAGCGTCCGACTTCAGCCAGGTCACGATCTCGCGGTCCGTGAGTTCGAGCCCCGCGTCAGGCTCCGGGCTGATGGCTCGGAGCCTGGAGCCTGCTTCCGATTCTGTGTCTCCCTCTCTCTCTCCCCCCCCCCCGTTCATGCTCTGTCTCTGTCTAAAAAAAAAAAAAAAAATAAAAAAAAAAAAAAAAAAAAAAAAAAGAAAAGAGAATGAACTAAATGAACAAGAAAAAGGAGGTAAGTCAAGAGATGTACTGACAGTTTAAGAAAAAGATAAGGTTCAAACATCACAATGGAAGCAAAAATGGTAAAATACACCCTAGACTAGCATTACCCAACAACTTCTGGTACCAATGCTGATATTGTATAGCTGCACTGGCCACATGTGACTTCTGAGAACTTGCAATGTGCCTACTAGACCCAAGGAACTAAATTTTTAACTGCATTCTATTTTAATCAATTTGAATTCAAATGTAAATAGATGTAGCCAGTAATGACTGTATTGGTCAGTGCAGTTCTAGAACTATTCTAGGAAGTTAAACACACACACACACACACACACACACACACACACACAAAACACAAATTGGTGGCTGGTGTGATTTAGTGAATCAGGGTGCCACTCAGCACAATGGCGAAAACATAAGAAGGAGCAGATTTTTCAAAGAGAAATAAAGACGCTAGCTTTGGACATGCTGAATCTGAGAAAACCATGGGGGTATCTAAGTGATTCAGTCAACAATTAGAAATAGAACCCAAGGGAAGGAGAGCAGAATTGGGTATATAGTTTAGGAATGTTACATGAAGATGAGGCTGCCCAGGGAAGAGGCAGAGCAATGGGGGTGGGAGGAGAGCCCATACACAGGCAATTGATCAATGGAGGACTGACGAGAAGGTGCTTTTGCTCTGGGATGGAAAAGAGGTGAGGATAGGCAGTAAGAAAAGGGAGTTTGCAGATAAGAGGAGGAGGATGGGAAACAGAAGAGCTCCCATCAGATGGGATGTTTCTCTAAGAGAAAAGAGTTAAAGTCCTCTGCTAGGAGTGAGGGAGGGAATAGCAGGTATCAGAAATGACAAAGGAAGCTGAGGACCAAAAAAAAAAAAAAAAAAAACACCTGCAAACTAATACGTCAGCACTGAGAATGCACTGAGCTCTTTCATTCAATACAGTAGACTGAGTCAATGCATTGTTCTCTTCAAACTCTGGAGACCTCATGGAAATAATAGTGAAGAATAAAAAGAACAGATTAAAACCGTAACAGTGAAAAGCACATGCTTAGGGCATTAGCAGAAAGATTTGGGCACATTCTGTACATGTAAAGTAGAAGGAAGAGTAATGATGGAAGGAACAGAGTGGAAACGCCAAATTCTATCAAATACACGAGGGAAGGCGGCCTGTCTACCCCCCAAGAAGGTTGGCAGGGCTTAGACGCAGCCTTGGCAGGTATTATGAAGGACGAGAATGAAAAGTAGGCTGAAAACAGGAATAAGACTGTCTGTATACAGAACAAATGACAATTTCCAGCATATGACAGCCTCAGCTAAAGTAAACAGGCATTCCTCCTACTAAGAATGCAGAGAAATGCTGCATAAAAGAGCAACAATGAGAAAGAAATTTAATGCCAAGGTTAAAAGAAAGGCAGTGAGAGCTCCAGGTGCCAGAAATGAAGTGGGAAATAAAACTACAGAGGTTAGGGGGAGGTGGTGCCACAGCAGCCCTGGGAATTGAGAACAAGGTATAGCATGTGGGGCCAGGAGGGGCAGAGAGGCACCCCTGTCAGGCTGTCTGAGCAGATCCTCCTCTATAAGCCTGGAACTTTCCTGCTCCGCCGTTCTGTGACCAGTGCACTAGCACAAAGGGAGTTGCTGGAGAAGCCAGAAAGAAGCCCCAGAACTGTGCCCAGGGGTAAACCGTAAGAAGCCAAAATCCCAGACCCAGGACGCATTTAGGTGTTAAATCCAAATCTACAGTATCTGTGTATGGCAGGGCCCCAATCTTATAAATTAAGAGTGAACACTGGTCTGGATTTTGCCAGCCAGGCACTGCCTCAGAGACCTTATTTGTAAACCACCCATTATCTCTGGGGGACATAAGGCTCCCGTGACCAGAAGCTGCTGGACATGGAGGGATGATTGCAGAGAAGGGACAATGACACAAGAGAGGCAGCAATCTAAAGCAGAGATGAAGCCACCCAAGAAGAAATGAAAATAAAGCAAACGGCAAACTATGTCACAATCAGTCTGCTGAGGGTCCTTCGAGAGAGGAAAGGAATAATTTCTATAAAAAACAGAAATTAGGAAACAGGGGCACCTGGGTGGCTCAGTCAGTTGAGCACCTGACTTTGGGTCAGGTCATGATCTCAGGTTCGTGAGTTCAAGCCCTGCATTGGGCTCTCTGCTGTCAGCATGGAGCCCACTTCAGATCCTCTGTCCCCCTCTCTCTGACCCTCCCCTGCTCAAGCACTCACGCACACATTCATGCTCGCTCACACTCTCTCTCTCTCTCTCTCTCTCAAAAAAAAGTTTATAAAATTAGGAAATAAAATCAGGAAAATATCAAACAAGAATAGGTGGATAAAAAAAGCCAGGAGAAAATGTAGCCAATAAATAAAATCAATGTACTGGTTAAAGTCTAGACTGGATAAAACTGAAAACAGAATTAGTGACCTGGAACAGAGAAATTAATTCAGAACCCAGCACAGGGAGCTGAAGAGATACAAAATATGCACTAGTCACTGATACCACAAATAGCCACCGAGGCTCCAACATACTTTCAAAGAAGTTCCAGAGGAAGAGAACATGACATGCAATGTCATGACAGACAAGCAATATTTGAAAAGAAAATAGATGGGTTTTCCAGACATGGAGGCAGACCTAAGTCCAGACACTGAAGAATCACATTAGGTTCTAACCAGGTGTGGCCATTTGCAGATACATCTGCAAATTCTTTGATATTCCCTCCATCAAGGGGTGGAGTCCAATTCCCCTCCCCTTGCCTGTGCCTGGCCCGAAGGTCTGCTTCTAATGACCAGAATGTGGTAGAAGCTAGACCACACAACTTCTGAGGCTCGATTAGAAAAGAATAATCAGTCTTGCCCACTCGCTCTTGGGATGCTGGCCTTACAGGCCACTGGCCACTCCACCATGAGGAAGCCCAGGCCACCTGGAGAGGATCTTTGCAGGTGTTCTGACCAACAGTCAGAGCTTCAGGTCCCAGACAACAGCCAGCCTCGCCCCGCAGACATAGGAATAAGGGGAGCCTCCAAGATGACTCTGCCCTAGCCACCATCTGACTGCAATCACATGTGAGCCCAAGTGAGAACTGTCAACCGGAGCCCCTTGGTTCCCCAGAACCATGCAGATAGTAATGAATCATTGTTTTAGGTCTTTAAGTTTGGGGTGGTTTGTTATACAGTTAGAGCTACTTGGAAAGTGAGGATGAAGTCAAAATTGCATATGTAGCAACACTGTAGTACAAACGTAGGGGGGAAAAGGAATAAAGAGATAATCTTAAGGCTGTCTGGTGGGATGCCTAGCCACTTAGGCGAAAGAAAAAAAAACCTAAAAAACTAGAAACTGTCATCCTAAAATTTAAAACATAGCTAGACTATTGTGGTAGGCCCAATAATGGCCTCCAAAGATGTCCACATCATAGTCTTAGAAAGCTGTGAATATGTGACTTTACACAGCCCAAGGGAACTTGCAGGAATAACTAAGAATCTCATGATCAGGGAGAATCTTGAGATGGGAAGATTATCCCTGATTATCTGGTGGGCCCAGCAGCCGGAAGGATACACTGCCTGCAAGAGAAGCAGGATGAAGAGGCACGAGGCCTGCTGCTTCTAGAAGCTGGAAAAGGCAAGGAAGTGGCTTATCCTCTAGAGCCTGAGAAGGAATGCAGCCCTGACAACATTCAGATCTTAGGGGGTGAGATGCACTTCAGACTTCTGACCCTCAGAACTGTAAAATACGAAATCCATGTTATTTGAAGCCACTAGGTTTGTGGTAAATTGTTACAGGAGCAAGAGGAAGCTATGTAATCGTCATCAAGAGCAAGCGCAAAAGCAAAGACATGCTCAAAGATTAAGAATTTACCCAGTGTAGACCTTTATTGAAAGAACTTCTTTAAAATTTTTTTAATGTTTATTTTTGAAAGAGAGAGAGAGAGAGAGGGAGAGAGAGAGCACGTGTGCATGCGTGGGGGAGGGGCAGAGAGAGAGAGGGAGACACAGAATCTGAAGCAGGCTCCAGGCTCCCAGCTGTCAGCACAGAGCCCGACGCAGTGACCCACAAACCGTGAGATCATGACCTGAGCTGAGGTCAGATGTTTAACCCACTGAGCCACCCAGGGGCCCCTGAAAGAACTTCTTTAAGGATATATGCTTTCAGTAACAAGAAAACCGAACCCTAAAAACGAACCCTATGAAAGAGACCACAGTGAGCATAGTAGATGGCAAGATGAAGGGGCAGGAGGAACCCTCCTGAGCTGCCCATGAGTGGAAGGACTGGAAAGCCGTTCTGCAAAGCCATGCTGTGGGGCTTGGTCAAAATAAGAATATGGAGACCCAGGACTCCGCACCCTAACTTCTGGACATGTACTGCAGAGAACTTCCCACCCAGGCCTGAAGGATACAAGGGTACAGGCACTGCAACGATGTCTGTGGTAGTGAAGTCTGGCTGTCAGGTACAGTCCACGTGGCAGGTGACTCTACAGAACACAAGGCAGCCGTCAGCACACAAGGCCGGATGGATGTGCAGCAATATGGACAGACCCAGAGTGCTGAGCGGGGGAAAGAAGTCTACAGCACAACATTTATGTAAGTTAAAAGCAATACACAAAACACTGTGTATAAAAACATACACAAAATGGGGAAATGAAATGGGATATAAAAGGAATAAATAAATTCAGCAAGGAACTTTTCACAGATCAGTGAGTGTGTCTTTAACAGACGAATGTAATTAGCTTATCTCTCTTCCCTTGCAGGCCAAATGAAAGCAAACAAATGCAAGAAGGTAAATACCAAGATGAGAGATCAGGAGCCTAAGAGATTATGGTGGCCAGACAGCGAGATGCTGGTGATGAAGAATCTGGTGCTGGAGCTGACAAAGGCAAACATCCGGTGGGGCGGGCACAGGGGAGGGTTTCCAAAGTGAGGGGAAGTCCCCTGAAAAAGTGACGCTAGGCCAAGTGTAAGATGGGTCAGCTGCTGGACACTTTGATCTCCCAGGACAGCTGTAGGAACAAAGACAAGGCCACTGCATCTGTTGATGAAGTCATCTGTGAATGTGGTCCACAGACAAGTGACAGGCAGGAATGAAAGGTGGCCTGGGAGTCCTGAGCAGGATTAGAAGCACCATCATCACCCAGAGAAGGAGGAGTCTATTCCACTTATGATGTGCAGCAGTACTGGCTGGGTGGTTGTAATTTCAGGCAATTAGGGTGTAATTCATAATTTCACTGTGTAATAGAGCTCGTTGAGAGGAGAGGATCTACTCTGCAGAAGGGCAGAAACGCTGGGCCGCAGAAGCTCTACTTAACAAGCTTCAGGCAGTTGGTCCCATGTGCTTCTCAGAGAGCAGCCTCCTCCAAGTCCAGATTTGTGGGTATTCTGCAGAGAATCACTCTCTTCTTCTTCTTTTTTTTTTTTTTTCTTAAATGTTGGTTTATTTTTGAGAGAGAGAGAGAGAGAGAGAGAGAGAGAGAGAGAGAGACAGACAGTGCGAGCGGGAGAGGGACAGAGAGAGGGGGAGGCACAAAATTCCAAGCAGGCTCCAGGCTCTGAGCTGTCAGCACAGAGCCCGACGCGGGGCTCGAACCCATGAACCATGAGATCATGACCTGAGCTGAAGTCGGAAGCTCGACTGACTGAGCCACTCAGGCGCCCTGAGAATCACTCTCTTACTGGAGATTTTAGAAGTCTTTTCTTGGAGTCTTTAAACAAATGAGGAATCCGAATTTACTTACAGAAAAGACACACATTTGTTCCTATTAATCTCATTTCCACAGTGTTTCAGGAAAGTTGTATTTTACGGGTCATGGCAATTCTGTGTAGGCTGAAACACAAGAGGAAGGGGACCACAAGACAGAAGAAGGAAAACAAACCCGACAGCATTTCCATTCTCTGAAGATTTGATAGGTGCATGGTTTTCTTTGTGTTCCACAGCCCACCAAAGAACCTAGACCGGATTATCAAAATGGCTCCATCAGGGAAAGGGGCAGAGTTTTGGCTGCCATCTTAATTTCTTACCAGCATTCCAAAAAAAGGGAGTCAGCTATTTCGCTTATAGCCAAGAGTTCGCCTTTAAACAGCCTGACCTGGGATTTAGGGGTCGGGGTTGGAGAAATGGTAAGTAAACACTGGTGCCCACAACTAAAAAAGTTACCTCACAATTTCCATGGCACAAATGTGCATGAAGTGTTTTTAGAGTAAGTGGAACTGTTTTTAAAGAAGACATGAAAAGAATCATAGTTCTGAGAATTCTCGATCTTGGATCCCACTTCACACTTCCTCAAGCCACAGAAAGGAGGGGCGATAGGTTTTACCAATAATGCTTTGTTGGGCTCAAATCAAGATAAATACACCCACCATTAACTTCTTCTCTGTGAAACAAACTCATTTTGCCTTCATTTAGTGTTGTCTTAGCATGCTAGCAAGATTGATCTATAGAAGCCTAAGGAATCTGGTGTCCCTGTTACTGTCACAAAGGATGGTTTATTAATTTCTGATCTGTGTAGAAGCAGGAGATAGGATGAGGAAAAGGGGGAAGAGGACCCAGGAAAAGCATTTGAACAATAGGACAAGAAAAACTGCATCACATATTAAGGCTAGGAGAGCCCAAGTTTCGGTGCTAAGAATTTATGTCAGTGTAGACGAGGACAAGATTATCAAACTTCTGTGGGCGTTGGTTTTCTCATCTCTAAGAAGGGTATAACACTAGTACCTATCTTGTAGAATTCTGGTGCAGATTAAACAAGACATGCATAAATCATCGTCCATCACAAGTAAATGCTCAAAGTATGTTTTGTCTTTGAATTTCAGTTTTAAATCCTGCTTTGCCTTCAGAGGTATCTGTTTTTAGTCCAAGAGGGGTATGTTTACTCTGAAAACATTCAGAGAATGTTAATGGTATCAATGTTAACAGGTTTTTAAAAAATAAGCTATCAAGATTGCATTAAAAAAAAAAAAAAAGATTGCATTGGTAAGTGGTACCTTGTAATCCTTTCCTGGATGAGCACAAAAAGTTGTCACTCTGCTAGGTGATGCCTCCTTGCCTTCGGAGCCCCAGGGTGCCCATGTCTTGCCTGGTTTCATGACAATCACATCCCTCTCCAACCTCCCTCCTCTAACTCCAGTGACCCTCCTGAGTGAATGGAGCAGGTCAAGCTCTTTACAGCCAGTGGCTTCCCCCTCAGACACCAGGCTCATCACTGCCACACTGTGGGCCCCAGGAGGAACAGGCCAGGTGTGAGGAGAAGGTGCCTGAAAAGCTGAGGTTCTCTTTTTCACTCACCCTGCAGGAAGAGAGGTAAAGATGCTTTGAGAGGGTCTTGGCCCACATCCACTGGGTGACTGAAGGACACTTTGTTCTCTTTCCTGTCCCCGAGCACTTGCTGGGATCAAGATGAGGAAGTGTGCCAGGGTCCAGCACCCCATCCTTTGATTCAGTGGCTCATGGAAGGGCCTGAGCACATATCCTTCTAAAGAGCTTCCCAGTGACTCTGACATATGCACGGAGAGCCACCACAAGTTGGAGGGTCAAACGGCCTATTTCTCTGGCACCCTGATTCACGTCCAAGTCTGTCTGGTATAAACGCTCAAAGCAAACATGCCAGCTGAGTTAGGAACATTTACTGCTCAACAAATATCCACATGCACTTTCACATTTCTCAGGCCCTCTGTGGTTAAATGGAGCATCTGTCCAGTTCTGGCCAACTGGCTGTGGGCGGAAACACGTAAGTGCAGAGATGTTGTAGACGACGGGTGCCATCAGCCTGGGTCCCTGGAACAGTGCTATGTGCTCATCCCCAAATATGCACTGGACATTCAGTGCAAGCAGGAAATCAGCTTTTTTGGTATGCCATGCCACTGAAATTTGGGGGGTTAATTTGTAACTGCTGTATGACCTACCCTTATCCTAATATATCAGTCATACAAAAGAAAGAGCCACCTGAGACCCCAAAATAGGGGTTGGAAGGAGAGCACTGGGCCAGACCACACTCCTCTCAGCTCCCTTCCTCATGGCCAGATCAGGGCTGGGGGTGTTAAAACAGGTGGCCTTTCTCATTCTCTCTCTTTCTCTCTCTCTTTCTCTCTCTCCTTCTGTCTCTCTTTATGTCTCTCTCTCTTTCTCTCTTTCTCTCTCTGTCTCTCTCTCTCTCCAAACCGCTTAGCTAATACTAGCAATCTCTTTCTCATATAAAGAAAGTCCTAAGAAGAAATGGAATAAGATATGAACAAAATTCCATTAAGGACAAAAGAGAAGACTATTTGTGTCTGACTACTACTTGCTAAAGCTGGGAGACACAGATCACTGTCCATAATCCTTCCTTTTTCTTAATTTGAAAATTAAGGAAAAGTATAAACAAGAAAAATATGCCTAATGTTTCACTGCCTAGATTCAGCCTCTCTTAATATTTTGGCACATTAGCTTTCCTTCTATTTCTTTTTTTCCCGCCTAAGTATTTATTTATTTATTTATTTAGAGAGCGAGGGAGCACATAAGCAGCGGAGGGACAGAGAGAGAGAGAGAGAGAGACAGAGAGACAGAGAGAAAGAGACACAATCTCAAGCAAGCTCTGCACTGTTAGTACAGAGCCCAACATAGGGATCAAACTCATGAACTATGAGATCATGACCTGAGCTGAAATCAAGAGTTAGACACTTAACCCAACTGAGTCACCCAGGCACCCCTCATTCTATTTCTATGTATATATTTCCACCTATTACAAGTTATACAAAAGAACACATTCATTTAAAAAATAAAATTAGAACATCGTGGAAAAGTTTGAGTACCCTTTGACCTACACTCCTAGGTGCTTGCTTCCCCTTCTTGCCATAACTATTATGAGATTGGTTTATATTGTTCTGGTCTATCTTAAATACATGCACACGTAGCCAATGTAAGTTTATGCATATATAAATTCATAGTAAATATAAAGTACCATTTTGCAGCGTTGCACTTTCCATATACAGACACTGTGGTCAAGAAAAGCAACATGGAGGGGGAGGCAGAGCGGAAAGAGCTCAGATGGGGCTTAAAGCCAAATAAGGCAAATTGGAGATGAATCTTTATTTAACCTACATAAGGTCACAACAATTTCACTTCCAGAAATATTCCACTGTTACTGATTTTTAGTTAAAAATATCAAAGAGATACTGAATTAGCATATAACAGGAGACCATTCAGACAAAGTGAATGGCTGCTTCAGGGACAGACAGTGCTCTAGACACATCCGTATGATACTATAAATCTCATTTCCTGGTAGAGGTGGGCAGCCTACTAGTAAATATACATTGCAAATGGATTAATTAGTAGACAAAAGTATGTAATAAAATACACAGTCAACCTATAAGGTAATTATTCTAACAGGCTCTTTGGCTTAATACGGATTCTTCTTTCCAACTTCTTTAAGCATGACCACTGATGGACAAGTGCCCTTGGAGATAACACAGGTGAATACTGAAGACGGATCTAGTGTTTAGAACCAGTTCAGTGTTCAGAAGCTGGCACCAATGGATTTAGAACTAATGGCTCTAGGGGAGGACCTGGTGGTCATAGAAGATGATGCTCTGTAAATGGCCCCAGTTGGCGAGTTCATGGGACACATGCACACCCGGCTGAGAAGAACAGCCCTGGACACTCACAACCTCCTGGAACTTTAGGATAATGACAGTGGCAGACACAGTGCACCTCCATCATGTGTGTCATTAGCACAAACTTAAAAGTAGCCTGAGGGATATCAGCCTCATCTCCCTGAAGCAGAAGCAGCTGGGAATTGAGGTTAGCCACATGGCCAATATTTCAAGCAATCACACCTACATCATGAAACCTCAATAAAAACATTGGATACTGAAGCTCGGGTGAACTTCCCTGGTTGGCAATACTGTGAGTATTGTCTGAAAAGGAAGTAACACCGTCCAGGATTCTACTTAGGGAAGACAACAGGAACTTCTGCATATGGACCCCTTCCAGACCTGTGGCATCTTTATTTTGGCTCGTTCTGATTTTTGCTATAATAAAACTATAATCATAAGTTTAAAAAAAGTGGTCCAAAGTAATATATGACAGGATTATTACTTTGAAAAGCTTTAGAGTTCATGGTCCACAGAGAATACAATGTGTGAAGGAAATTTCTTTTTACCTGTGGTCCTCCTTTCCCAGCTGTCCCCTCCCCTCCTCCCCAAAGGCTATATGACTAGGAACTTGAGGCTACTTTCTTTAGGAGGGATGAGGTAAGGGGGAAGGATATGGGCATTGCAGCATTCTAGAAATTTACTCATCTTTTTTCCTGGCCAAGGAGCCAAGTGGCAGCCATTAAAAAATCTGAAGTTGAGATCCCATTTATATTTTAAAAGACTTTAGCTGAACTGATTCCATTTGTATTACATGGGCCCTATGAACACAAGACAATGAAATCCCTTCACAAATGCAACACTACATTTAGGAATCAAGAGTAATTGGTTTGGAAAAGACACACACTTGTATCTTCTTAGCACTAGTGGAAATACTGCCCTTCCCCTGCCCAGCCAAGTCAGTTAACTAACACTAAGGGTTTTTAAGACATTTTGAGGGAAAGTAGAGGGGGAGAAACCTGAGATTAGCGTCACTTTTACTTAGTTCAAAACAGTGTGTCTTCTAGTCTCTTGAATTTACTGTGGTGATAACCAGAGACTCAAACTTGAAGTCAAACCCCAAGGATGAAGGAAGCTCAGGAGAGGTTGATGAAATTCACTTCCAGACACGCTGGAAATACCCAGGTGGGGCATGGGGTACACAGAAGAAACCCTCCTACCACCACTTTATGCCATGAATTTGTAGAACTTTCCGAAGAATTTGTACCAAATCTCAGAAGGAACTGTATGGCCTGATTTTGATTTAAGTCTATGACTCAACGGGATACAGATTCATGAGCCCATGGTCATATCCAATTTGCTTTACCCAACTATCTGAGGAAAGCACTAATGATTTTTGCTACATCAAATTAGGTAAAAGATGCAAATAGTGTGGTGAGGCTGGACCTACTGTCCAATGACGCTCCTTTGGACTGCCAGGGTGCCCTCTGTGTTCATCCCTCCCTACAACATGAGATACACCATTGTGACAACCTGTGGGCTTGCCTGTCTCTCCAAGACCCTTCAAGCCAAGGACTCTGTCCTATTTGTCACTATAACCTCTCTGCCCAACACGGACAAGATGGCCTATCATGTTTATGAAATGAATAAATGAATGAAGAGTAAAGAGCTTCCTTTCTAGAGAAATTAATTCTACCTTGCCTAAATTAAGCCCACTTCTTAAAGTGTGAGGAAATGAGTGGTTATATTATTGAGCATGCAGACATAAATGATTATCTCATTTAATAATGAGCTGGACCCAATAATAAAAATTGTCTGTCTGTTGTTCCTTAGTTACTGCTCTGCCAAGTAGCCCAATCTGTTAACTGACATTAAAGCTCTAATTTAATTAAATCTTGAATCAGGCCTAGAAAACCTACTGAGAGCACTTTGTTTAATTACAGGCAGGGGGCAAGCACCAGTCCTATCGATCTGGTCAGTTCAAATTCTACACGATGAATGTGAGCAGTGAAAAGAAACGTGGCCCCACTTGCTTTTCAGGCAACTTTGATGAACTGTGGATTCAGACCTGCTCTAAAGACAGCCAAGGCAAACAAGCCATGTGCTATGTGGCATCACAGAGATGCAAACGAAACTGTACCTTAATCATTCCAAAGAGCGACACATCAGGCAGGAACAGAAGAAAACGAACCACAAAAGACAGATTCCTCCTCAGGGAAATGAAATATATTGGGTGGTGGTGGGTGGAAGTCATCCAGCATTTAAAGTCTAGCAAACTGGCATTCTAACACAGCTGGCAAATTCTATGAGACCCACGATTATTTTGAAATAGAGAAGTTAATTGTGGGTAGGTATACAAATTTCTGAGGACATTTCCCGTTGACGAAGAGACACAAGGCTCCTCAACATTTTATGATTTGGATGTAACGGAACTATAAATTATATAAAATCATATTAACTGCAAACCTTCAAAGGTATTAAGTGTGATCAGAATTAAGGTTATCTGGGGCACCTGGGTGGCTCAGTCGGTTAAACGTCTGACTTTGGCTCAGGTCAGGATCTCACAGTTTGTGGGTTTGGGCCCCTGTGTCGGGCGGCTCTGTGCTGACAGCTCAGAGCCTGGAGCCTGCTTGGGATTCTGTATCTCCCTCTCTCTCGGCCCCTCTCCCGCTTGTATGCTGTTTCTCTGTCTCAAAAATAAGTAGAAAATATTTTTAAAAATTAAGAAAAAAGAATTAAGATTGTCTAAGTGCTTTATGAGTATTAACTAATTTTGGATACTACATTGGATACTATTCTTATTCCCACTTCATGGCAGAGTAAACTGAGGCTCAGAGAGGTTAGGTAACTTGCTAAAGGCTCATGGTGACTTGGCAGGTCAGGCTGTGACCCCAGGTACATAGTACTACATAGTACCACCACAGTACGCTGTTCTTAGCACTAACCTCCAGAGTTGGAGAAGATACTTAAAGAAGGGGGACTGGCTGTTCATCCTTTGCTTGTCACAATCCACAGATGTTTTGTACTTTAGTAACTCAAGTTTAGAGGAGAAAATTTATTCTAATACACAATATGTAATTACATCTAAGACCAACATTTCCTTCACAAAACATGCACCATCCAAACGTGCACACTAAGAGCAAGCATGCCTAATTAGGGCATTAGTCATAATGATCAGGGAGTGTAACCCAGGAAGCTCCAGGTGGTGTGGGCCTCAGCACTAAGTAAATTTCACCAGCTTGCCCAGATAAAGTCTTTGCTGACTGGGATGATTTACACCTGCTGATGCAAGTGCAGAGAATGGCATCCCATACAGCTGGGGACTGAAAATAAGCTTAGGCACGTGAGTTCAGACAAACACGTTCAGATATGGGAGATAGGAATGCGGGCCTTTTAATTGTGACATGAGCCAGAAATGAGGACAAGAGCTGATCATGGTTAAAAATAGTAATTTCTTCCATATTCATATGTAACGGCAACCAAGAAAACTTGTCTGTGGATTAAAAACAGAATGATGGGGGCCGCCTGGGTGGCTCAATCAGTTAAGCATCTGACTTCGGCTCAGGTCATGATCTCACAGCTTGTGGGTTCGAGCCCCAGATCAGGCTCTGTGCTGACAGCTCAGAGCCTGGAGCCTGTTTCAGATTCTGTGTCTCCCTCTCTCTCTCTCTGCCCCACCCCCACTCACACTCTGTCCTTCTCTCAAAAACATTAAAAAAAATTAAAAACAAACAAAAAATCAGAATGATGTACACATGCTGACCTTAGTGAAGACAAGTTAAATGTAAAGGAGAGGAGGGGCGCCTGGATGGCTCAGTCATTTAAGCCTCAGACTTCGGCTCAGGTCATGATCTTGCAGTCCGTGAGTTCGAGCCCCACGTCAGGCTCTGTGCTGACAGCTCGGAGCCTGGAGCCTGCTTCAGATTCTGCATCTCCCTCTCTCTCTACCCCTCCCCTGCTTACACTCTGTCTCTCTCACAAAATAAATAAGCGTTTTAAAAAAAAGGAGAGGAGGGGCGCCTGGGTGGCTCAGTTGGTTAAGTGTCTGACTTCAGCTCAGATCATGATCTTGCAGTGAGGTCAAGCTCTGTGCTGACAGCTCAGAGCCTGGAGTCAGCCTCAGATTCTGTCTCCCTCTCTCTCTGCCCATCCCCCACTCACGTGAGCATGCGCACACACTCTCTCTCTCTCCCTCATAAGTAACTAAACATTAAAATAATAAAATAAATAAATAAAAGTAAAAGAGAGGGGCATCTAGGTGACTCAGTTGGTTAAGCATCTGACTTTGGCTCAGGTTATGATCTCGCAGTTTGTGAGTTTGAGCCCCTCATTGGTCTCTCTGCTGTCAGTACAGAGCCTGCTTCTGATCCTCTGTCCCTCTCTCTGCCCCTCCCCTGCTGGTTCTCTCTCTCCCTCTCTCTCTCTCTCTCAAAATAAATAAATAAACTTAAAAAAAATAAAAGGAGGAAAAGCAATGGTGAAGGATGAGGGGATCTACTAAATGTATTTTACCTAAGTCAACTTTATCTTTGTGCACAATTGCCAGTCAGAGCACAACTAGAAAGCAAGCTTCTAATATTGCCAAGATTGAAAAAGAGAGTAAAGTACGTCTAGTAATTGAAAGTGAAGTTCAGAGGGAATGTGTTTCTGATTGAAGAATTCATTGCTTTACCCCAGACCAATCACAGATCAAAATCACAGCCAAAGAAATACTTGTAGGCTCCTGAGAAAAAAACTCCATCTTTGAAAAACCAAGTGCTTTAACAATTCTGCCAAACATTTCTCTCCTGAAACATCAGCTCCTTTAGTAATGGATGTATTTCCTAAGCAAGTTGCTCTTAAAACTGGTTCAGGCCATAGAGCCATTTGGTATGTTGGGGTACATTGGGGTAAATGCCAAGAATTACACACGCACATACACACACTTAACACACAGAACATGCGTATGCACACACATATACACATATGATTATTGTAACAATACGTGCACTAGAGGAAATGACATTTCACATTAGACTCAGTGTAGATAAGAGACAGCAAGTACTATAAACTGAAAGGAAGTTTTATAGAAGAAATTGCAAAGGGGGAAATTCTATAAATTTTAGCCAATTATAAAATATTTTTAGTCTACCTTAAAAGAAGATAATTTAATTGAGCTTGGGGAAGATGTGCATACACTGGAGAATGGTTTGAGAATCACTGAGCTGATATAATTTTACCATCTACTTAGATGTGTGATTCTAGAGAGTGGTGTTTTTTAAAATCTTGCCTGCACACCTCAGCACTTTCAAAATACTCCCCTTTGCAGAATGACTTCATGATCAGAAAAGGATGGAGATTCCCAAAACTGCAAATGCCACAACATTCTTGGAGCTGCCCTTGACGGTATACGCTCATTTGTCTTTCAGCCCCACAGCCTGGGGGAAAGGCCTGGCCATGTTGGATTTGGTGCACTCACCCGCCTCCGGAGCCGGTCCCGCTCCTCCCGGATAGCGTTCATGGTGGCCTTGGTCCTGTTCAGCTCCTCCTCTTTGCTGCACAGCATGGCGGTCAGGCTTTCATTCTCTTCCCTCAGCCCAGCCAACTCCTTCTCCCAACGAGACCGCTCTTCAGCCAGGTTGGGATACAGGTCCCGGCCAAGTACCCCCTCAATCTCCTCGACTGTCTGGAAAGCACAAAGACAAGGTGAGTGGGTTACCTGGGAGAAAGGTTGGGGGAAGAAAACAGGCACGATGGGAGCAAGTACTGACAGAAGAGTAGGTTCTACAGCTCTTTCACTGCAAGCAGTAACCGTGACTACCCCCACATTATCCCCTCCCCGTTTTCAGATAACTTGCCTGGGTCACAGTCTGTGTTTCCCAATAGTCCCCAGAGCAAGAACAACACAGTCTCTCCAAGGTAAGTTGGTCTATCTGTGGCTCTAACTGCCATGTCCACACAAATGTTTATCTCCTCTGCCCATGTTCTAGAGTCAGTGAATACACATAACTGGACAGCAAGCCAGTTGATGATCATCATGGCTGCAAATGTGAAGTTGCAAACAGCATACAAAATCTAACTTGAAGTTTCCCAAATTATAGGCCTTGCACATTCCAACTCCAAGATAACCGGGGGTCACATCGCCATTTCTAGCTTTTAGTGTCAAATCAGAATTCAGAAGGTGTGAATGAGGTTCACTCCCAAGATGTGAAAGATAAAAATAAACCTCAGTGACACAGAAAAGATGAAGCTCATTGTGGATGCTTCTAAGACAGTAGGGATTTAATTAATTAATAAGACAGCTATGAGCTAAAAAAGAAGAGAATCTTAATAGTACTTGGAGAGTTTTTTTCCCCCACAAATTCATTTAAAACACAGTATTAATGGAGAAGAAAAATGCGTAAAATTAGAAAAAAGGAAGAACTCATTCCGCTTGCTTTCAGAAACTATTTGTTCACATCCATTGCCCTTTGACATAGGAAGCATAAGCCAAAGGACATGGAAAAAAGAGGGAGTATTACCATGTAGCGTAGAAGGCAGTGAGAAGATGTGAGAAACAGATGGTCTCAAAATTTCAAGAATGTGAGGGGATGACTCCCTTGGACACCCACGTTGGTTCCTTGATGAAAAGTTACCCAAATCTCGTTGCCACTTTCCCTATGTACGGTTTCATCCTTTCTCTCAAATCTGATGCTCTTTTCCTTGTCAGCCCGGCTCCAGGCTCTTGCTGGTTGGCAGAAATCCTCAGCCCCTTCCTGCCCTCTCCATGCTGAGGCTAGGGCTGGCACCTAAGCTGACATTACAATCAAATCTAGGGCCTTGGAGAGGCACCTGCGTGGCTCAATCGGTTAAGCATCCAACTTTGGCACAGGTCATGATCTCATGGTTCGTGAATTCGAGCCATGCATCAGGCTCTGTGCTGACAGTGTGGAGCCTGCTTGGGATTCTCTCTCTCTGCCCCTACCCTGCTCACTCTTTCTCTCTCTCAAAATAAATAAATAAAATCTTAAAATGTTTTATAAAAATATAGGGCCTGGGAGGGGCACCTGGGTAGCTCAGTTGGTTAAGCATCTGACTTCAGCTCAGGTCATGATCTCACGGTTTGTGAGTTCAAGCCCTGTGTCAGGCTCTGTGCTGACAGCTCGAAGCCTAAAACCTGCTTCAGATTCTGTGTCTCCCTCTCTCTCTGCCTCACCTCCACTCACACTCTGTCTCTCAAGGATTAAAAAAAGAAAAAAAAAATACAGGGCCTGGGAGACTAACATGAAAGAAACATCTGTGGTTTGCTTCCCCAAACCACATCAACTGTATATTCATAACTGAGATGAATAAGATGGAAAACCAGTTGTGTTACACACATGAATCATGGTTTACCTGGAAATACCACAGCTCTTTTGTGAAATCCAGAATTCCTGTGGACAGAAACCTGCGCCTAGCATCGAAGGCATTTTTCAATTAACGTGTCACATTTTCCCTTTACACAGGCTCCTCCCAGACTTTTCAGTGTGAACCGCTCTGTCTAGATTACCGAGCTCTGGTGAAGGCGCATAAGATGCCAGAAGCCCAGTAACAACAGGACCTGGAGTTCCCATCGCTCATGAGGAGTTTGTGCAGATGCAGCACCTTCCACTGGTGCTTCCTAAGCAGGAAGACGGACGGCTGTGACAGGCATGGCTGACACCTAGCCTAGCATGCTCAGGATAGAGGACTCATTCAGACCCTAAATTAGCACCATGAATGGGTAACTTCTGAAATAATATTCTAGGAGCCTTAAAGCTGAAATAAAACTTCCAAGTTAATCCTACAACTTGCAAGTGCTACATGATGGGCCATAGTAAAATGATGTGGTTCAATACTAGCAGTCTAAGAGTTTTCAAGGAAATCCACCCCCCCCGCCTTTTTTTTTTTTTTTTTTTTTTTTTTTGAGAGAGACAGAGACTGAGCAGGGGTGGGGCAGAGAGAAAGGAAGACACAGAATCCAAAGCAGGCTCTAGGATCTGAGCTGACAGCACAGAGCCCAACACGGGGCTCGAACTCACAAACAACGAGATCATGACCTGAGCCCAAGTCTGACGCTTACCCAACTGAGCCACCCAGGCGCCCCAGGAAATCATTTCTGCTGCAAAGCCAGTGACTTTGCTGAAATAATGAGTTGTTTCTAACATTTATTTATTTTTGAGAGAGAGAGAGAGCACGGGGGAGAGGCAGAGAGAGAGGGAGACAGAGGATCCTAAGCAGACTCTGTGCTGATAGCAAAGAGCCCGATAAGGGGCTTGAACTCACAAACCGTGAGATCATGACCTGAGCCGAAGTCGGACACTTAACCGACTGAGCCACCCAGGCGCCCATGACTTTTTTTTTTTTTTTTCTAATGTGACTCAACCCAACAAAAATTTATAGGACTCCTACTTCTCCCTGCTCCAATGTATAGTATGGTTTTCTTAGAAACACTCATTCTTAACAAATATTTGCAAAAACCACACTTCAAAAGGGAGAGAGATGCGACCATTTCCCTTGGATGCTCTCAAAGAGCCGGCCAAAGGGTGGGGATGGTGTACCTTGATGGCCAAGTCACAGTGCTCGCTGGCCGTGGTGAGCTGCTCAATGTGTCTGTCCACTTCAGCCACGGAGAGGCCACAGCTGCTCTTCTTCCTGCAGCAGACAACATTCTCCAGCCCCGTCAGCACCCTCTGCAGCTCTGAGTTCAGGTCACTGCAATTATCTGTGAGCAAATGTGGACGCGAGGAGTTAAGTAGGCAGGTGGGCAACAACGAATGCTCTCTGTTTCACTTACGTGAGGGACCCAGTCACGTAAAATGGAATGGCAACGGAGCTTCATATTTCCAACTTTCATGCCACGTGGCCTCATCTTACAGGCTGCTGGCACTGCCTCTGAGGCTTAGAGCCAACATAAAGCCTTAACTTATGTAGGCCATTTTCGAGATAGCCATGCCATGCTCAATGCTCTTGTCTTTCCCTGGAAGACAGCTATGTTCAAATTCTTTGGTAAGAATGAAGAAGGGTCCCAGAAGGGGCTGTTGGGACTTCAGAGGCCTTCTGGTCAACTTCCTCCTCAGCCATTCAGATGAGCAGACTTCAGAAAGAGTTTCAGCTGAGATCTCATAACTTTATTAAATAAACAAAACAAAAAGGCCCAGAGTGAACAGGGACACCAAGCATTTAAAAAAATAAAAACTGTTAAGAGACAGTCCTTGCCTTCAATGAGCTTATAATCAGGACTTTTTTTCTGATATGACCACTGAACGTGTTCTACCATTGCAATTTAACCCCCTTTTCCATCAAGGGAAAAGTAAACTGTTCTAATAAAGTTCATTTTGTTCTCCATGTCAAGGTCTTGTAAACAATTCCAATAATTTGATTCTGACTTAAAAATATGGGTTACTTTTCATTGCTGGACACCTAGGGCCTGGTTTGGGAAGAAAAGTTAATTATAATTTAATGTGAGCTACAAATATTTTATAAGATAATTTTGTTGGGGAAAAAAAATCCCCTTAAAGCCAAACCCAAATAACCTGTTACTTTGGATTCTTTTCTTATTGCAAGACAGGTGTTGGCTCTAAGCACCCTCTCAGGGTACATTCTTCCCCTACAGCCAATCTGCCTCCTGCATGAAAGGAGCTCAACGTCTACAGTTTCTCTTCTCATTCCTCCACCCCCTTCCTCAGTACATGCACTACAACAGTCCATTGTTTTTGGTGTTTACCTCTGGAAGACTTCAAAACACTCAGTGGGCTTTATCAGAATATTTTGGCCAACCTCATTTGACTGCCCGGATCTCCAAGTTACCTCAATCTAGAGAGAAGACAGCCTGAGGCTTTCACACCAACCAATGGACCCAATTATTCACCCTCCTCTCCCACCCGTTCCTGCCCATCTCTGGAAGGGCATCACCATCCACTCAGTTACTCAGGTTAACTCTCTCAGGCAAGCTTCATTTCTTTTTGCTTCACGTCCAGAACCCAATCCATCTTGTGAGTGTAACCGCCAAAGCTTATCCCCAAAGTGAGTTCCTCTTACCATCTCCACAGATATCACCACAGTTCAAACTACCATGATTTCTCCACGGAACCACCTGAACAACCTCCAACCTCCGCTCCCCACACTGCAGCCAAAGTGAGCCTCTTAAGGACATAAGTCAGCTGTTATTCCCCTAGCCCAGACCACCTAACGGCTTCCTGCTGTCATTCAACGCAAGTCCAAACTCCTCACCAGAGTCTGTGAGACTCTGCATCATCAGGACTGATGATGTTCTCAACCCAGGCTGCACCATGGAATTTTCTGGAGAGCTTTTATAAATTACCAATGTCCAGGCCCCACCCCAGACCAATTAAATCACAGTCTCTGGAGGTGGGGCTTGGGTACTGGGAACATTTTTAAAGTTCTTCAGATCACACTCACGTGCAGCCAGCGTGAGAACCGCTGACGCTGTCCTTGCCTCATCTGTCCAAATTCCCTTCCCCCTCACTCCATTCATACTCCTGACCTTCTCTCCATCCCTGGAGCATGCCAATCTCCTGTCTGCTCCAGGACTTCCTTTTCCTCTGCCAAGACTGATTTCTACCCAGGTCTCCATTTACTCAGTTCTTAGTTCAAATGCCACCTCCTCATCAAGCCTCTTCCCTACCTAAAGCCTGGGGTTCCAGCTCCTCTCCCAGCTCAGTCCCTATCCTATTATCCTATCTCCTTCATGCCAATTACCACTATCTGATCTGACTTAGGTGTTTCTTATCTTATCTCTACTGAAAAGTGAAAAGAAGAAACTTTGATCTTCCTCACCAGTGTGGAAGAACAAGAATAGATCAACAAGAATAGATCACTATTCTTCAACAAGAATAGTGTAGGCGATCAAGAATTAGTTTTAAGTGGGCAAATATGAACCTCACATCATATATTTAAGAGACAGACAGACTACAAACACAGGCTGCCAGTAGCATCATGTTTTCTATCAACCTTACTCTTTTTGTCCTCATCACAGACCATGCCCTGAGCTGCTGACAACTGAGAGGCACTCCTCACTGTAGAAGGCTCTCTGGAGATGGAGTACAGGCGCCTACCACCAACTCAAGGCCAGGAGGTCCGGAGCATGCCAACAGAACTGTCTCTGGAGCACACTTCATTCTGAGTAATAAGCAGAGAAGTTTCTCCAAATCATCTTTTACCTCGAGGTGCAGGGCTCCTGCTCCACTGTGATGGAGTAACACACACTCCCAAGTGACTTGTATTATTTTTTTTTAACTTTTTTAAATGTTTACTTATTCTTTTTTAAAAAAATTAAAAAAATTTTTTTTCACGTTTATTTATTTTTGAGAGAAAGAGAGACAGAGCGTGAATAGGGGAGGGGCAGAGAGAGAGAGGGAGACACAGAATCCGAAGCAGGCTCCAGGCTCTGAGCGGTCAGCACAGAGCCTGACGCGGGGCTCGAACTCACAGACCGCAAGATCATGACCTGAGCCAAAGTCAGATGCTTAACCGACTGAGCCACCCAGGCGCCCCTAAATGTTTACTTATTTTTGAGAGAGAGAGACAGAGACACAGACAGAGACAGAGCATGAGTAGGAATGGGCAGAGAGGGAGAGAGACAGAATCTGAAGCAGGCTCCAGGCTCTGGGCCATAAGCACAGAGCCCAATGCGGGGCTTGAACTCAAGAGCCACGAGATCATGACCTGAGCCAAAGTCAGATGCTAAACTAACTGAGCCACCCAGGCACCCCTGCATGATTTGTATTATTAAGTGCTTAAAAGTAGGATGAGGAATAAAGACGCCGCTATTCAGCCATTCCATACGGATTTCTCTAGCACAGCTGCACTTGATACAGTGGTTGCAAGGTATCACACGTCTGCTGATGGTCTCTCATGGCAGGACCTGAGAGGTGGAACCAGGCTGTATGCCAATGATATTGGGTCATAGGGAATGGGAGGAGGGTATATAAATCTGGCCAGTGCGTCTTTCTTATTGCTTAACCAAACAGTTGCTGAGCCCCGCCTCAAGCTAGAAACAGGATACAAAAATGAACAGGAGACTCTTCTCAACCCTGAGAGGCTCACAGATGTACGAGAAAATGCCACGGTCCCTTCTCTCAGCATCTACCAGCATCGTGGGGAAAGTGACCATAGGGAACATGGTGCTAGTACAGGATGGAGAGTCAGGAGAGCTGAGGAGGGGATGTACTTTAACATACAGACTGAAAGCAGATGAGCGTCTTCTCTTCAAGCCAAAGAGAGCTATAAATGCTTTCTCTGGTCTTAGGAAGCCAAATGTGTAATGCACAGGTTGGAAGATGAACGCCACACACTCCTGCCTGTTATTCGCAGAGCTCTGCACTGTGGCTTTACACAAATCAGGGGACACTTGGCTGTCTGTTGCTATTGTTCGGTTTAGGAGGACAAGGTGGCTAGGTGGGCAGAAGCAGATATTCTCCACCCCCCCGCCCCCATAGGTGAGTGCCGCCCCATAGCACGAGTCACTCACTACCATTCATCTGAGCACTGGGGCTGTTCCATACAGGGTGGAGTGATCTTTCTGAGTCTGTGGTATATTCCTCTAGATACTGACTTGGAATAAACTCTCCATCTCTTCTCCTGGCCTACAGTACCCTGCGTAATCTGGCTCCTGCCACTGAGAGTCTCTACAAAAGGCGAGCGAGATGAAGGGACTGCTTGTTAAGTTAAGGGACCAGAGGAGCAGGATAAGACAGGGACCAAATATTCCAGACTGAACAAAAGGTGCCTCATTTACAAATCAAAGCCACAACAAGGTATCACCTCACACCCATCAGGTTGGCCACTATTTAAAACAGCCACCGGAGAAAAATCACATGTTGGCGAGGATGTGGAGAGAAAATTAGAATCCTTGTGCTCCGCTGGTGGGAATGTAAAAGGACGCAACCGCTGTGAAGAACAGTACGGCAGTTCCTCAAAAATTAAAACTAGAACTAGCCTATCATCCAGCAATCCCATGTCTCAATCCAGTTTCAAAAGAATTGAACACAGGGCTCAAACAGATCCTCATATGCCTATGTTCATAGCAACCTTATTCACAATGGTCAAAGGTGGACGCAACACAAGTGTCCGCTGACCAACGAACAGGTCAACAAAATGTGGCCTATACAAAACAGAACGTCATTCGGCCTTAGAGAGGAAGGAAACTTGGACACATGCTACAACACGGATGAGCCTCGAGAACATTATAGTAAGTGAAGTAAGCCAGTTAGGAAAGGGCAAGTGGACTCCTCCTATAAGAGGTACCTAGAGTAGAGGCCTAGAGTAGAGGCTGAAAGAAGCACAGAGGTGACGAGGGACTGGGGGGAATGGGGCAATACACACTTTCGGTTTGAGAGGATGACAAAGTCCCGGAAATGGGTGGTGGTGAGGGTTGCACAACTCTGAACATACTTATTGCCACTGAACTGCACGCTGGTCATGGGACGGCAGCATGAGGACCCCACTGAGGCAGACTCGCTATAGTACCTCAGGCTGTGCTGTGCCTTATGTCACAAGGTGATGGCTTGGTCCCTTGTCTAGAGGACAAAGAGGAAAGGCCCTTCATACTGAATACACATTCTGTTAATGGAGTTAATGGAGGTTATTTTTATCTTTCCAAAGAAGAATCTGAAGTAGCATGTAGCAAACACCACATGTAAGGGGGAAGGACAATAATCGGAACCAGGGAAAGGCTGAGGATGCAAATGGAGACTCACACAGCTGCTGGGGCGGACACTTCCACTTAGCCCTGAGCTTCCTGGCAGCCAGAGCAAAAATGAAACATGTCCTGTCAGAAAGGAGGAAGCATGCCAGTTTCACAAGAGAGACAATGTGTTCTTAGCAACAAATGCTAAAAGAATTTAGGTATAAGGGACTTCACATGTGCTGTAAAGCGATGTGACTGCCAGTCTCCTCAGACACACTTTTAAACACAGACGAATTTCATGATTTCTTACACTAACCTTCAATTAAAATTAAGCTGTGGGCCATTAAAGTACAATGTGAAGGGAATTCTGGGAAGGGGTAAGTTCACACAGTCTTGGCTTTGTGCCTTTTAGTTGTTTAATTTGCTGGAAAGATGAAACAGAGGACACAGATGAATAAATGGAATGAGCATCTCCCTTTGGCCAGAGGAGGCAACTAGCCACCTGCAGTCCAGGATGTGTTGTGTTTGGACAAGAAGGGGTTGGTATCTGGCACAGCCCTTCTGGTTTTTTTGAAAACAGTTTTGAATTAATTGTCAACATTTGAAAGTCATTAGAATTTATGGCTATTGTTGTAAAATCAGGTCTGGCAATACTGGGCCTGGCTCCTCACACGACAACCATCTGTGGAGTGGCCAGCAGCTGGCCACTTTGGACTCAGCACGGCCACGGTGCTCCTCTGCTTCCCTCACCGCCGCACACTGAACCCCACCTGCCACGCGCCCCCCCCCCCCAATCAGTCTGCAGCCCTGCCTCTGCTGTTAGTTCTAGATACAACTTTTCCCAGTTAGATTTTGGAGAGGAGCTGAAGACAAGAGAGCTCAGGTTCATCTTCCGATGAGAACCCAGAGGCTTAGGTTTTTACGTTGCTGTCTGAGGGAAGACCCAAGTACTGGGAGAATCGGGAAAGAGGGTAAGAGGGTGTTCGTGGCTATGAAAACTAACCCAGACCAGCATTCTTGCTTGGTTAAACACACACACTAGTTTTCTTCTTTCTTCCTCAGGATCAATGAAGCCTAGCCCTAGAGTTCCATACAAGAAACTATCCCAGAGTTAGTTCATTTTGCATCAGGTGTCAAAGGCTGCCTGTTCTCTGTTTTTTTGAACCCCCTGTAAAAGCCCTAACCCTGATAAAACATTAGACACTAGAAACACTTCCCCTGGTCCGCCCGATTCTGAGCTGTGCACCTTTGCCAGAATGGCTCTGCTCCAAAACACGGCTGCAGCTTCAAGAGCGCAAGCTCCTGGGGCTTCTGCTCCAGAGTTAATGGTCATCTGCCGGCTTTGTTTGGACGCTTCTCCCTCTCTTCTTCCTAGCAGCTGTTTTTCAGGCTTTGCCTCGAAATACCCTTTTTCTAGAAAGCCTTCCCTGATTACCCATGGTCTTAAAAAAAAAAAATTATTCCTTAAAATTTTTTTAAATTGTAGTGTAGTTGACACGCAACATTACATTAGTTTCAGGTGTAGAGCGTGGCAACTGGACAAGTCTATACACTACGCTGTGCTCACAAGTGTAGCTCACAAGTGTGGCCACACAGCACGATTATAATGCCACTGACTATATTCCCTGTGCTGTGCCTTTCATCCCTGTGACTCCTTCATTCCAAAAGTGGAAGCCTATATCTCCCACCCCCTTCATGCATTTTGCCCACCCCCTACCCACCTATAGTCTTGTATTTACTTCTTTCTTGGAGGCATCGCATTCTCTGTAATTACTTATTAACTGACATATCGACCCTACTAGGTCCAGCCCTGGGGACCAATGACTGTTTATTAGTCCTTGTGTTCCCAGATGCTCACAACAGCAGGCACGGAGCAGTGCTCGAACAAGACCACCTGAGCTGAATGTGTAAAAGAAATGAAAGACTTTTTTTGTAAATCAACTTTTACAAGCATCCAGTTTCTGTTAGTCGGTTCACTGGTAAAGAATCATCAAATCTAAGACCTATCACATGGCATACCACACCCTGTTAAAAAGGCAGAAAGCTTTCAATCGGGTGGATCCCTAAGGTGGATGTGTCCACTCAAGTTACAGATGCTAGGCACAGTGAATTTGAGCAAGTCTTAGAGAGAGAAGCATCGGAAGGCCTGCTGTGAACAGTCCAAAGGCCTTACCTGTGTGGTGCAGCAGCCCAGGGCACAATCATAACCCCCATGGCCTTCCAAGGGCCAGCACACATCCCCCCCACTGCTGTTTCGCCTGGGCATACATTGTGCCTTGTAAGGCAAGTCAAGTGGAGCAAAGGGCTACAGATTCTTTCAGCACTGACCTAGACGTTCCACTAACAGGCCAGACGTGAATTCCTAAGGATGTAACAGTTCGGCTGCTGTCGTGGCTCTAAGGCTGAAACCAGGAGGGCTGTGGCTTTCCTTTGTAAGCAGTCCCCTTCACACAGCATGCAGCAAGGAATAAGCAAAACCAGAACAAAGCAAGACAGAAAAGGAAGAAACAGAAGACAACAGAAGGGTCCGCAAGAAAGGAGTAAGACGGTATCCATAAAGGTTGCACACTGCGTAATGTGCACAGGGCCTGTGTCTCCTGAAGACAGGAAGACTCAGAAGAACAGTGTTGTGATAGCTTAAAAGCCCCTCAAGATTGCCATTAACGGACAAACTGATGATCATGAACTTCCTGTGGCAACACAGTAGTAGTGAAGGCACATCATCACCCATGTATATTCTTGCAAAAACTGCTAACCTCAAATCTAACACTAAAAAAACTAATCAGACCATCTAGATTGAGGGACTCTACTAAGACGCTACTAACCTGGCCTCTTCAAAAAGGTCAATGTCATGAAAGACAAGAAAGGTGGGGGACCTGTTCTAGATTAAAGGAGCATAAAGAGACATGGTAACTAAATATCATGTGTGAGCTTTGACTGGATCCTGGATTAAACAAAAGCAACAAAAGACATTAATGGTACATTTGGGAAAATTTGAATATGGACTATATATATCGTTCCATCTGGGTTAAAATTCTCGGGTATGATAAAAGTGCTATGGTTAAAAAAGAGAAGTTCCCCGTTCTTAAGAGGTTTGTGCTGATATATTTAGGGTGAGGCATGAAATGAGTTGCACGATGTCTGCAACTTACTTTCAAAGAGCTCAGAAAAAAAATTCATGCATGTGCGCAAAAATCAAATAACAAAAATTGCATAACATTAACAGCTAGTGAATACAGGCAATGGGTTTATAGGGGTTCATTTTACTGTTTATGTAAGTTTGAAGTTTTTCAAAATAAAAAGTTGAGGGGGAAATAAATACTTGAGCATTCAAGGCCAGAAGGTATGACAGAGCATGGACACACTGAGTCTAGATTTAATGTAGGGACCCCTGTGATGTTCGATTTCTCCGTGCAGCTACGAGAACCAGAATGCTTTCTGGAAAGTGTCACTGCCACACCCAAATTATCCCCCAAGACCACGGACATGAGTCAGGGTGGGTCCTAACTTCGCTGGAAGGGATGTGTTTCTTTTCCCAAAAGAAACCAAGTTATACTTTCAGGACTTTTTTTTTTTTTTATGTTTACTTTTGAGAGAGAGAGACAGAGACAGAGCATGAGCAGAGGAGGAGCAGAGAGAGGGAGATACAAAAGCAGGCTCCAGGCTCCGAGCTGTCAGCACAGAGCCCGACACGAGGCTCGAACCCATGAACCGTGAGATTATGACCTGAGCCAAAGTCGGATGCCCAACCTACCGAGCCACCCAGGCGCCCCTGTACTTTCAGGACTTCTATTTCAGCCCAAACGTACCAGCCTGAATTTGTTTTCATTTTTGCTAATGTCACTTTGCAGTTTTAACACGCTTTGTTTCTCTGCAACATCACCTCTGATCACTCTCTCCCCAAGCTCACTAACCTCTCGTCCAAATGGTCCTTCCTCAGTGCCTGGATCTTCCATTTCAGCTCAAGGGCCTTTTTCAGACAGGCCCGTCTCAAGCCTCGAGAGCCAGGAGTGGCAGTGCGGAGCAGGCTGTCAGTACCAGTCCCAGACCCCGGGGCTCTCACTGTGGCAGGGATGGGAAAATTTCCAAAGCTTCCAGGAGAAGGGAGGAGATGTGCCTCTGACATCCAAATATGGTTGACACAATCCTTTCTCCCAGGAACAATGGCCACAGTGCTGGTCCGAGTTATAGTAACACAGATGAGGGTCCCGTACTTTATTCCCATTACAGATTAAAGCAGACTTTCACAGGCTGGTCTTGGAAGCGAACACTCCTTTATAATGCTGGTTTTAAGGAAAAACATGTCATGCGTTTCCAACAACCAAAAAAACAATTTCACCTGAAGAGACACAGCCCGTTTAAAAAATTGAGACAACTTATATTATAAAAGGAGTTCCTGAATCCCAACATTTATGGAAACTCGCTTCGAATGAATGTGGTAGAGTCTTTTCGAAAAGTGTCTTTTCGGGGGCTAAAAAACTATTTGAAACATTTCCCTCAAATTGTACTCAAGTCACATAAACTGAAGTAGAGCAGTGACCCTGCCTGCTTTCAAGCTTGATTCCTGTAAGGAAAGTTCCAGAATGATTTCAGATGCACTCCTCAGTCACTCTGCCCTGTTGACATTCGCAGACAGGTCTTATTTGACCAGGCTCGGATCCCATGGAGAAAGCACACAGCCACCTCAAAGAATCCCCAAGTGAGTCAATGTTCAGAACTTCAAAGTCTCCTCTAGGCTTGGTCGTCAGGGATGACCAACACTGTGCACGGCTTAGGGGAAATGTAGCTGCCCAGTTAAAGTGAGGAGAAGGAAAAACAAAAAGGCAACAAAAGGCTTAGCCTATTCCATCAACTACTCAAGATGCTATTTTCAGTCCCATCTAACCTTTCCAACCTGTGGCCTGGTTCCTCAAAGCTCCATAATCAGGTTATAAGTGATTTGACTGTCAAACATTTTTTGCTGCAGGATCCATTCTAGTCACCCTCATTGCTAATAACATGCAAATTTTCTCCAGACAGGCTCCCTTGCCTTTGTCAACACTTCTCTCCAACCCTACAGAAATCGTTTTTGGAGGAGGCAGGGCTGCCTTTCCCTGCCCCGACCCCCCTTTCTCCTCACTGGGAGTGGCTGCTTGACACTTTGGAACATTTTTCCTGAAGCCATTAAGCCTCATCGGCCATTAAGCCGGGAAAATCTGGCTTTAACGTTAAACATATTTCATAGTCACAGCTGTGCCAAAGAGCCAGGTTTCATGTGTGAATTCTTCCTTGGTTGTCCTCCAAAAACTACACATAAGGAGGAAATCTCTATCTAAATGATCCCACCAGCAAACAAGGTATCATATGCTTCCTTTCATCCCTAAGGGTAGAATAGTTGGGCATTGCTAGATCCCAGAAAAGAAGAATTTCTCACCTAAAACAGAAGAGATCTCAAAATAAGGAGCAGAACCCAACGCAGGCTGTGCAAAGGTCCACTGGATCAAGGATTTTGTTTTACAAACAATTGCTCCAGATGAGCTCTGCTGTTCCATTAGCAGAGCTGGGAGAGCAGCCTGCTGGAGAGTGTGCCACACACGCACGAACATGCACACACATCTGTGTTCTGCTCTATGGCAAGAGCCAGAATCGTTTGGCCTAAAAGTGTTGTTTCTAAGATGGAGGTCTGCAAAATCTCTATTAACAACAAACACTCTGCTACGAAGCCAGGTGCTGTGATCACACAGCTGCTCCCTAAATTCCCCCATCAGCACTAGAGACCTCAAAGGATCGCAGTTAAGTGCACACTAACCGTAGGCACGTTTCACGATTTAGGCAGAGGCACGTAAGAGCAAAGCCATCTACAGAAACACGGGTGCCAACAACAGTAACAACTGCTTAGCTGTGTGGCCTTGGACAAATGACTCACCCCCTCTGAACTCTGTTAGCCCAATTTTACAGATGAGGAGATTTACAGGGCCTCCTTTCAAGGCTGAAGATTAAACATGAAGATGCATGTAAATGCTCAACACAAAGTGAGCAAAACACGTTATCTGTTCTAGCCAGCCTCTCCCTAACTAGAGCTCTTTGCCAAATTGAGGGAATAAAATTCCCAAGCTGTAATTCCTACCTTGTCTTTGTCTACTTAATTACCTTTATTTTCCAAACAACTGTGTGACCAGGTTTGAACAGAGGTAAAGCAATTTATTTTAAGATGCCGTGTGACACTGCTGGGATCTGTCTCCTTCACAGGACTGGTTAGGTGTGTCGAAGCACTTTCTAAATTGCTGGTTTACTCCTTCAGGGCCCGAGGACACCACCTAGGAGCCAGCTCACTGACTGGGCAGCCTGGCTCTGATGGGTGGGGTCTGAAAACAAGAAAAGTGCTTCTGATGAAGGGAGCAGATTGGACTTAACTCCTGCTATCTTGAATGAAGACTGGTGAATATACTGCAGCAAACTCTGCCTATAAAATCCGGCTCAAGAAAACCTCTGGGTTGCTAATGCAGGTTTGCAAATATAGCAACCATAATGAAATGGCTGCTTTTTAATGATTTCCTATAACGGTGTTTATATATGGAAGCTTTTTCCCCTCTTGAAGCCATTTAATTGGAAAATGGCAAAGGAGTAAGAAGAGGCAGCCGTCCAGTTCCGATGAACGCACACAGGGGCGGCACTCTGCAGAAGCCCTGATGCGCTCCTCCTCCTTGATGTCCCTGTGCCTGCCCTCCTCAGGGACCCGGCGGGTGCCAGCCCTCTGCCTCCTAGGCTCTCCCCCTGCCTCCTGCTCTTTACCTGCATCGCTCCTGCCTGTCCCCCGAGTTCTGCTAGATGTGACCTCTGGGATGTATTTTCCGATGCTCTTGCCCAAGGGTGTTGCTAGGAGCCCCTGTCCACCTCCTCTTGTGGCCCTTACCTCAGTGCTGGTCATTCCCTGTTTCCTTGCATGCATCCTCTGGAGAGCCGTGAGCTCCAAGATGGCATTCCCTAACACTTAGTACTGGGGGCCTCCTCTGTGTGGGCACTGTTATACTGGCACACAGGACAGCGGAAGTCCCTGCCCTCGTGGTGCCTGCATTCTAGATTCTAGTGTGAGGGACTGGTAACCACTGGTAATGCACAATGAAATAAATGCACATACAGTGTGTCACCAGGAAGCACTAAGTGTTGTGAGGAGAAACGAAGCCAGAAAAGGAGGACAGCACCTGGCAGTGAGGGTGAGGGAAGGCCACAGTGCTCCACCAGGGCCCTCTGACTGGGGCTGGCCAGCAGCCATGCGCAGGAAGCCGAGGGTTGGCTCTGGGAAGGAGCACTCCAGGCAGAAGGAGCAGGGAGACAAGATGAGCTGGTCAGGCATGAGGGGCAGCAAGGAGGCCAGTGTGGCCACAGCTGGGGGAAAACGAGGGATGGTTAGGGAGGGGACCGCCTGAGGTAGGAGATGCTCAGCTCTGTGGGGGCCTATTGTCAATGGTCAGGAATCGGGATGTTACTCTGGGTATGAGAGAACAAAGTGTGAGAGTACAGAGATCTGAGGGCAGATCCTGTGACTCATATCCCCCTTGCACAGCACCCAGTGAGTTATTCAACAGATGAATAAGGGCCGCCTGTGTGGGCAGAGAACACATACAGGCATTGCATCGACAGGGTCCTTTCCACCAGGAGCTCAGTCCCATCAGCAAAGGTACGATCCCTGGCTATAACAAACATATTTGTAATGAGGAATAGGATGGAAAGAAAGGATTTGAGATTAATGATTTGGAAAAACGAAGCCAGCTCATAGCGCAGACAGGCAGATACTGGTTCCTGGGCAGACAGCCTGAGCTATTGAATGCTCCATCAGGAGCCCCGAGAAGCCCCACCAGAAAGATGCCCGGTCCACTCAGGCAGGTTTATCCTCCCACTCCCCCACTTTGCTTAAGCAACATTGTTGGAGTATTGGGCACTGATTTAATTTCATTAAACACTTTCAGAGACATGAATGGAGGGATCAGTATAGGCACATCTCTTTGCTTGAATGGGAACATCTTGGCCGTCAGCACCTGTCCCACTCCCAAGGCTGGAAGACAGAGTCCAGAAGCCTGGGACCACAAAGGTTTGAGACCCCGATGCTGATAGAGCAGCACGTGGGACTTGAGCCCACAGCTGGGATGGTCCCAGGAGATTGTGTGTGTTCTAACTTAAGGCCTGGGATATGGGTTCAGGTGAATTTAGAGAGGCAGTTTCAGCCTGAAGCCAAGAGCTTGAGGACCTAGAAGGTGTCTCCACTCCTCACTCCTTTTCTGTTGAGGTCACATCGGTTTCAGTTTACAGCTCTCAGTGACTTTGCTGGCATTAGGAGCAATCCGTCCTGCTGACCTCTTCCTTCCTTTTTGAGTTCTCTCTGCCCCACTGGCTTCCTAAACATGGCTCTCCTCGTTTCCTTCCTACACCTTTGGCTGGCCGACTGCTTGGTGGACTCACCGACTGCTTTACTTGTTCATTCCAGCAAGTATCTCTGGACACACACCATGTACCAGGCCTGGTGGTGGGCTCTGGAACTCTATTAGTAGATTAAATATACTTCTGCCCAGTGGAGTTTAGTGGGAGAGTCAGTCAAGCAAAGAACTAGAAATATATCATTTAAAATTTCAATTCGAAGGGCACCTGGGTGGTTCGATCGGCTAAGCATCTGCCTTCGGCTCAGCTCGTCATCTCACCGTCTAGGAGTTCAAGCCCCACATGAGGCTCTGTGCTGACAGCTCAGAGCCTGGAGCCTGCTTCGGATTCTGTGTCTCCCTCTCTCTCTCTGCCCCTCCCCTGCTCACGCTCTGTTTCTCTCTCTCTCAAAAATAAACAAACATAAAAAAAACTTTTTTTTTTTTTTTTTAATTTCAATTCAATAGAAGGAGACAAGTGGGGCAGCGAAGAGTCAACTCAGGAACTTGCACAGACTGGTGCTCATGAGATGCTTTCAGAGGAGATGCATTTAAACTGAGACTAAAATGATGAGAGGCATGCCCCTGACAGGAGCTCTATAGAGTCTCCTCTTCAGCTGGCGGCCCCCAAAGCCCAGGCTCCCGTTCTCTGTACTCCTCGCTCTATGCATGGCCTCCCACTGCTTCAGCAACTATCTGCAATAACCCAGTGTCTCCTAACTGCTTTCCTTCAGCCTAGACCTCTCCTCTTGGCTTCTTATGTATACCTGCTGCCTTCTGAAGCATCTACACCCACAGACTTCGAGACAGACACCTCAGACTTATGCCCACACAAAACATATGACCTCCACCCTACACTCCCATCCCCTCAAGTAAAAGAAAACCAAACAACACTCGAAGCAAAACCACCTGGCTCTTTTTCCTGTGCTCCCGTGTTGGCGACTGGCAGCATCATCTGTCCATTGTACAATCCAGACACTTAGAGAACATCTCCATACACACACTTTCTCCTTTCACCCTCTGTTTCTATTCCTTCAGCAGATCTTGCCAGTTTTATACCTTTCTGGATCTCAACTACCACCACCCTGATCCTAGAGATAATTGTGCCCATTGAGACATTAGCAATGGTTTCCTAGCTGGCCTCCCCGATTCATACTTTTTGTTTTTTTAACGTTTATTTATTATTAAGAGACAGAGAGACACAGAGTGTGAACAGGGGAGGGGGCAGACAGAGGGGGAGACATAGAATCGGAAGCAGGCTCCAGGCTCTGAGCTGTCAGCACAGAGCCCGATGTGGGGCTCGAACTCACAAACTGTGAGATCATGACCTGAGCCGAAGTTGGTTTCCCAACCAACTAAGCCACCCAGGCGCCCCACTTTTTTTTTAATGTTTATTTATTTTTGAGTGAGAGAGTGAGAGAGCACACAGTTATGCAAGCGCATGTGGGGGAAGGGGTGGGGGGTGGCGGGGACAGAGGATACAAAGCAGGCTCTGCACTGACAGCCCGTGAGATCATGACCTGAGCTGAAGTCAGACACTTAACCCACTGAGCCACCCAGGGCCCATTCATTCTTGATCCACCAATTCTCTTACTACAGAATGATTGATTCAAAATGCAAACCTGATCATCTCATCCCCTTCCCACACTACTAAAACCTTTCAGTGGTTTCTTGTGCATCCTTGAATATAGGTCAACCTTCCTCACATGGTCTATAATATCTTGCATGCTATGGCCCCTACCTATCTCTCCAGCCTCCGTCTCACACCTCTGGGCCCTCCATACATGATGAGCTTTTTTCATCTCCTTGAATGCATCCACTTCCCCCACCCTCCCCTGAATGCATCTCTTCATTTACTTGGTTAATTTCTACTTACCCTCCAGCTCTCAGCTCAAATGTCACTTCCTAGAGGAAGCTACTCTAGAATCTTAAACTGAATCAAATTCCTTTGCTAAACTCTCATGGTACTGTGTTCCTAAATTTTATAATGAATATAAATGTGTACTATTAAAGTCTCTCCCCAGTGAAATTTTAGGTTCCAAGAAAGTTACACTATATTTACACCTCCTTCTCCTTTTTCCTCCACCTCCCCCCTATATGTGACCATTTCCTAAGATATGGTGCTCCTCCTCCTTCTGACCCCACACGCTTTGGACCAGAGAGATCACCTTACCTTGTAACTTCAAAGGCTTTATCCTCAACCCCAATCTCTCCAAAGATCCAGTTAAGCATCTCCAAGCAGACCAGTGGTTTTGCAACATTTTGTGGGTTGACTACAGCCCACAGCTGAAACGTTTCATTTGGCAACTTACTACATACATACACACACTCAACAAATAAGTCTCATGAAGCAGCGTTGTCATTCTATTTTTTTCCTATATGATTTCACTTTAAAAGTATTTTTCATATAATCTCAAGATCCACTATCAGGTCACGACCTGCAGTTTAAAATACCAGGTATTCCCAGATGGGCATTTCTCTACAACCTCAAACATAACATATCTATTTCCCAACTCATTTCTCAACCAAACTTCCTGACTAAGAAATATGAGCATGTCCTTAGTCACTTAGGATCAACATGTTGGAGTTATTTCAGATTCCTTCTTACCCAACAGTTGCTAAAAACGATTGGTTCTTCCACTATAATGTGTTGCCACCCATTCCATCCTTCCCATCCCTGCCATCATGGTTCAGATTTTACTCGAACTTGGAACACTACAATAGCCTTTTCCCTACTTCCAGATTTTTCAAATAGAGGTGACATATGTTTGAATCACAAACATCAGGGCAGAAAGCTAATTCAGCTCTTCAGTTCCAATAAAGGAGCATGTAAGGGACTTTCAAATGGATATGCCTTCATCTACTCACCAAACTCCTTGACTAATTAAATTTTAATTCAGGCTGCCTCATATTTCTAAAATTCCCATTACAATCCAGAAATCAAACTCTGGTTTCATGCAATGGCAGGCAGACTCACCCATGTCAGCGGTGACCATGGTGGACTGGTTTTCAGGGATGGAGACAGAGGTCTGGTCTTGGTCCATGCTTCGAGAGTCTTCGTTGACCTCATGCTGACTCTGGCTGAGTTCTGATCGCAGTTCTGAGTACTCATCTTCCTCCCTGAGAAAAAAGGAGAGTCAGCTACCACTGACAGAGATAGAAGACAAATTCTTAGAGAACATGGCTTTGAAGGGCAGGAAAGAAATTCAGAGAGAAACAGATCTTCCCCACCCTATCCCCTCAGCCATATGAACGAGGACTCTTTTCAGGCCAGATAAATGGTTAGTCACATCCACAGTCAGTATGTGAAACTGAAAGGTTGCTTCTGTGTCCACACACACACACACACACACACACGCACACACTGAACAAGATTCATCTAACAGCCCACTAGAAACTTTTTTCCTTTAAAGATTTCCTGAAGAAATTAGATTTCTTCACCTCCTCAAATTCTGAGGTAAAAAAGAACCCAAGATCCGAAGCAGTGTTAGTCTGAGTATGGAGGCTACAGTGGGCAAAATAAGCAGGAGTCTGGTGCACAGGAGTGTCACATCCCATCAGCTGGAGAGTCCCACTGGTGGGCTTTCTTCCTTGGAAGGGGATGTAAAAAGGTGTTGGGGCTGGAGCTACCAGAAAACCAGTACCTCACCTGTGCAGATCAAACTGGAGGCTTTGAGAGGTACGTCTAATAAATACCACGCTTACTTTCCCCAAAGTAAGTCAGTGGCATTAGGGGATGGGAAAAGGTGGGGAGACGAGAAAAATGGACACAGTGAGTGAGTGCACCCCTCTCGGTAGTCTGTTTCCACCAGTTAGCACTTGTAACAGGAAGACAACATTGAAATGCTGCCACACACACACACACCCACCCCTTCTCAGCCCTTCACAGTCCCTCAGTCTTTGGTTCCTGAATTAGCTATGAGCAAGCGAAGGAAACTTAAAATTGTACCAAGTCTTTCAAAGCACATGCATGCCTCTTCCTCACGTCACCACCATCACTACACATACAATGGACACAGACGTGGAGAGCACAACATTAACTCCCTCTGAGGCATCTACTTTGCAAGTAGATGAGAAGGGCCAGAAGAGAAAAGAAGAGAAAGCCAGAAGAGCCAGAAGAGAAAACTGTCAGGGGATTTACTAGGAGGGTGGAAAGCCCATAGGTGTCTATGAAGAAAGCCAAGAAGAGAAGTCCCCTTGGCTTGGCATTCACTTAAAGTAGTTGACACCAGGAGGGCAGAAAATCTTACGGTCTTGGGTTTGGGGTGGACCAAGATGGTGATGGGTGACCACTGGAATTTGCAGAAGAGGCAACTGCCATTTTAAGCTGGGGAGACACATCTATAAATTAAAGAATGTGAAGAACACTCCAGAGTTCTTAGTTCACTTCAGAAATCAGTATCCTCACAGGGAAGGAATTCAGCTGAGCCCCTGCTTTATAAGGTGTTTTTAATAAAAGCCATCCTGAAATCTGGGGAGACTTTGAATAGATATTAAGCCCCCAGACATGCAAAATATGAATTAGAACGGGAGTAGTGAAGGCAAAAAATATAGGTTAACGTTCTATGAATAAGTTAATTATTAGCCACCTGCAAAGCTAACAATAATTAGGTTTAGGAATGAAAACAATTAAAAAGTACCTTAAGAGTAGCCTTTTTGGTCCAGAGGGTAATTGTGTCCTGATATATCAGTTCTCCTTTCAGTCAGCACTTAGAAATCTGATTTTAGTTAACGGGAGGTTTTGTGTGTGATGAATAAATTACCTTTGTTGCATGGCCAATGTAATCAGCTTCAGCTTGGCTGAGACTCTTTTACAGCCAAGAAAGCCAGATAAATGCTGCTGTATCTCTGGTATAAATGGCATTTGCAAAATCATTAATAGCCACCTTAAACACTTCTGGCTTGGCAGGTTCTAAAACATACAGTGGCTGCCAAATCTCCTGCTTTGTAAGGAATTACTTCTAGGGATTATTACGATGAACTTTTATACAGCAGTGAAGAGGGAAGGGGTAGGAAAAGGAGGCTGTTGATTGCAGGGGCCATTCCTTACCGAGGTCAGAGCACACTCTGAAGGAGAATCACACCATACTAGAAATCTTATCTTAGGCAGAAGACTTTCAGGGTCATGAAATGCAAAGCAAGGATCCTTGGTCAATGTATCTGAGCACCAAAATAAGGACAGGAAAGCAAAGACCAGATGGATGCTGTCTTCCAGGAGTCAAATGTGTTCACAACAAATTCTAACCTAAGAAGGATGCTGTGTGTGGGCACAGGAGGGGCGTCTGGCACTGCAGGTGAGTAGTGACCAGGGAAGACTCCTGGCTTTCTTCACAGACACCTACGGGTTTTCCAACCTCACCGTTTGTTTTGAATGTGAATGACGATGGGAACGGAGAGGAACAAGTGACCAGTACAGCTGAGACCACATGGGGTGCAGGATAGCAACATGAGGCTGGAGGGACACTCAGGCTGCATGTTGAGTGGGCAATTTTGATCAGAAGGAGAACTTACTGTACTGAAGGAGGCAAATCATCAGGGTTAGATGGTAGAAATAAAAATAAAATGAGTGAAGTCCAGGAACTCGGACTTCACAGCACAGCACAGAAGTGTGTGCTGCTGAGCTGTCACATGGAAACAGAACAAGCAGGAGGGAAGTGTGGAAGGTCTAGGTTCTCGACCCCAAAGGGAGGGGCTGAGCTGAGCACACAAAATCTCTGGGTAAGATTCCTCCTTATGGTAATCGTGTTGAGCACTATAGTACAAACCAGCATGTGCAAACAAAGTAAATAGCAATTAGAGGCAGAAAGCAACCTTGTGAGATCAGACCAGGTTTTGTACCACGAAGAATGAGATATAAAAATGGTTACACAGAATCTAAATATTAAAGTTGGTGCAACCTTGCTATTTCTCCCACTGACTTTGGTTAAAGAATTCATAGAGCTGCATATTCTTATCATCTCCTGAACATCATGACTGGGATCATTCTTGAAAAGAGGCTGGAATCTGGGACTGAGAAAGAACAAAAGCCAATTCGCTCAGGGCCTTTTGTAAGCTGATAGTCAATCTGTGATTGCAGAATATGTAGAAGACTCATGCTTGAGATCTTCTCTCTACTGTGTTATTCGGGGGCACGGTTCACCCAGAGCAATAGAGCGAGAAATCAGAAACACTCCACTGGTGCCAGCAGTTTTACAAAAGCAAGAATATGAGGTGTGTTTTCAAGGCTGCTCGGTGCGACAGGAGTCTCCTGGCTGGTAAAGATGTCTAGTTAACAACACAGCATCAGTGCCTCAAAGTGACTTCATTGTTTGCTTCTTTCTGTTATGTATACAGTTGCTCTTGGCAAACGATGACTTATTTTGGGGGGGGTGGGGGAGGAAGAGAACCTCCCCAAAGAACACCAGCTGCCAATGATGCTGGTGAAAAGGAAGAAAACATGAAAAGATCCAAGAAGTGACCATTTTAAGCCCCCAAAAAACCCCAAAACCAAAAACAAACAAAAAAAACCCAGAAGCTTTGATAAACTAATAACTGTTGATAATTAGACACTACTGTGGTAGTTTCGCAATTATGGAATTACAAAGTTCTCAGGTGTCTCTCTTTGGAACATCAAGAATCATCTCAGAATTCTAAATGTACCTTGTTTCATTTCATTCACTTAGAAGCATTTGTGAAGTGCTTCCAAATTGCTCTTAGAGTAGCAATGATTAGTGCTTGCTACTAGCTTAAACGACAAAAGAAAAACGCTCCCAAGGAGGCAGGCATTAGATTGTCCCCACCACCTGTGCAACTAAGCAGTGGCAGAAAAGTCCCAGACTGGCAGAGATCTTAGGGCTCATCAAAGCTGGGATCAATACCTTTATTTTACGAACAAGGCAGTTGAAGCTTCAAGAGGCTTAAGCAGTTTACCCAAGATTCTACAACTAGTGAGCAGTACAGCGTCACTCCTAAATTTAGGACCAGTGAAACAACAATCAAATATGGTGACCTATAGAAAAGATTTTGTTGTTGTTGACGATGATTTTTAAAGATTCCTTCCCATTATTGGCTAGGGATGAAATGATCCCTTTTCGGAAAAGGGAACGGTCAATGAAAGTGTAATTCTTATCCTGCTTTCCAGACCTTAAGCTGAAGTACTATGGAATTAGTAGCATTTGATATAAATATTATTTCATTAGCAACCCCCATGCCTTTTTATTTTGGCATGCACATTCATGCCTTGTCACTGGATTGATTTGTGAATAAGACGTGGATGGACATCTGCCTGCCTTGACACCTGTCAGTCAACTATGTCCAGCTACCCTGGCCTACCTGACCTGGTGGGGGGTTTTGCTGAACTACATTCTTCCTTATAAGTAAAGGCAGACTTGCCTTGAAATGCCATCATTCTTTTAAAGAACAAAGATTTTTTTAGATACAAGGAGGAAATGTATCCCTTTCAGCTCTCTTAGAAGATCTAAAGCAGGAAATCAGTGATGAGCCCTGATTCTTCCTGCAATTCCATCTCTCCCTATTTTTCCATCTAGCACAAAGCAAGATCAGTCTCATCTATGAATCTTTTGGTGAGTAATTGGGCAAATGGAAAGGTCAGGCTCATGGAGCAGGCATGAGATTTTAGAGACTAGATTATGTTAGAGTAGATGGAGACTTTGGATATTATCTTTGTTGGCAAATGAAGAGCATTTTGCAGACAAAGAGGCAGAAGAGTGAAGTGGGAGGGAGTTAACACAGATAGGCAGGGTCAGCTTTTTAGGGCTGCAGCCCTTCAAGGTGAAAGGTGGGGAGAGAGAGCCCAGGGTAAGAGCCAAGGCTGAGGGTCAATCTTAGGGACAGAAGAAATGATCTAGGGTCCTAGGAGTTCAAGAAGAACACACCAGGAAGGAGAGAAGATTTAGGGGCACAGGCTGCAGAAAAGGACCAGAAACAAGAAAAGGTCACTGGAGTTTTCAGTTAAGAAGTCACTGGTAGTTTTCAAAGAAGTATCGTAGCCTAGGCTACTGTATAAAATACTGTGGACTAGCTTAAACAATAGAACCTTATTTTCTCTTAGTTCTATACTTTGGTTTGAACTCCAAACAAAATCAAGGTGCCCACAGAGTCAGTTTCTGGTAAGGGCTTTCTTCCTGGCTTACAGATGGCTGCCTTGTCACTGTGTCCTTACACGGCAGGGAGAGAGCGTACCTGTGAGCAAGCCCTCTGGTGTCTCTTCTTATAAGGGCACTCACTACTCGCACCATGTGGTCCCCATCCTCCTGACCTCAACTAAACAGAATTATCTCCCCAAGGCCCCAACTCCAAATGCTATAACATTGAGGGGCAGGGCTTCGCCATATGAATTTGGAAACATAATTCAGTCCCTAGCAAAGGAAACTTCAGCAAACTGTTGCACTCAGAAGCCAGACAGCCGTGGGCTAACAAGCAACAGGAAATGGAAGCGGAAAACATGACTGATCATGAGAGCCGGCAGTGAAAGGGTGATGTTATGAGAGTAGCTTTTGGGCAAAGAAAATGATCTCCTCAGGAAACAAGAGTTCATGTTTAATTTGCTTAGAACCCACCCACCCCTCCATTCCAAAGTGAGCTACTGATGTATTTTTCCATTTTCCCCATCCCATTATATAACCTCTCCAAGTCAGATGAGCATTTAAAAAAGCCATTCATAACATACAGTTAAGTGAAAAAGCATAGATTACAAAACATTGTGTGTGCTATGATCCAATTTATTTAAAATATTCATGAATAAAATTTTTTAGAAGGCCATATATACAAAATGTTCAGTGTTTATTCCTAGGAGATGGGATTTAGGATGCATTAGGCAGGGTTCAGTTAGGAACATAAACTACAGTGGATGTTTCAAGTAGAAGAAATTTAATTTAGGCAGTTCCATGCTTGCATAACGGTTAGAAGAACCAGAAAAGTGTGGGTGGAGGCCACCAGGAGCTGTCACATTTGCCATCACAGTTGTGGACCCCCCCCAAAGTCAGGTAACTACCTCTGCCTTCACACCTGCCCACAGCCCCAGGCTCTGGCCAGTCAGTGCAGGACCTCATGCCCACCAAAGCTTATATGTCAGCTGCTGCCATCCTGGCCTGAGTAATAATGGCTCCCACCTCCTTTTCCAAATCCACGTGAAGGCACCTCACTGGCAGATAGAACCCAAACTGTATCCAGATCGCAGCTATTAAGGCAATCTGGGAAGTAGTCCCAAGTGTCCAGCCTCTTTGATTCCCGGGAGAGTAGAGAAGAGGAGTGGGAATGGTACCAGGTGCTAGATAACATGTCACAGGCCACATTCCGTGGCTACTTGACAACCACACACATGGCTGAAATTTCCAAACTGACATTTCCAATTGCAACAGCAATGACCCCAACCTTCTCTAACTATCTCTCATTCAAATGTAAATGAAGTCACCTTCTCACCAAAATGGGAGACCAAAGTCCCAGCAGTTATTGTATCCATTGTCAGGTAACCACTTCTCTTCTAGTTCAGGGGCAAATCCACCTAGATACCATCTAACCTAACCATCAGACAAGTTTCATCACCAATACCAGCTCGCCCGATGTAATAGGAGAGAATAAGAAGGTAAAAAAAGGAAATTGGATACATGCATAAACAAGCAAGAAAATATGCACAGCCTTGAATCTTTTTTGCAACTGACCATGAGGCTACAGTTGATGTTTCTAACTTCCTTCTTCCACTAGGAAATCCCTATTTCCTTTGTGTTTGGCCAGCATCTTAGTTGGTTAGAATTCTTTACCTAGTGAAATAATTATAAATCTTTATTCCTGGGGGACCTAAGTGTATATACCTGGCACCCTCTACCTGGGATCAGATTGCTGTAGAGTCTCCAAGCTTTATCAGACAAGGAGGAGAAGTGCTTCTGCAGAAGGGGAAACTCAGTGGAGTTTGTAGGCTCTAGGAATTGTGATTCATTGAAATCTACCCCAATGTTTCCATTCAAATTCTCACCATTTCATCTTTTCCTATCAATGCTTAATCTTTACCTAAAAGATCTGATGTGGCTGTGAATTCAACTTACACTGGAATTCAGCCACCTGCAGTGTCTGATTCTTGGCTACCTTAGCCCTGTGGCTATAGGAGATGGGAGAGTGTCTTATAGGATAGTCACAGAAGGTCCCAGTTCTGACTGTGACCTGACATAAAAGTTTAAAACTATGAGATTATCATTTTTCTTACTTAAGCAATTTAGCTTATGGATAGCTTATGTACAGATATATCATAGCTTACATAAACTATTCCCATATTATTTTTCAGCATTTCCAATACATTTTTAAATTTTTTTTAACATTTATTTATTTTTGAGAGACAGAGAGAGACAGAGCATGAGCGGGGGAGGGGCAGAGACAGAGGAGACACAGAATCCAAAGCAGGCTCCAGGCTCTGAGCAGAGAGCCTGACACGGAACTCGAACTCACGAACCGTGAGATCATGACCTGAGCCAAAGTCGGATGCTTAACCGACTGAGCCACCCAGGCGTCCCTCCAATAAATTTCTAACTCAGGCCCAACTAAAGGGACAAGAAAGTCTGGAAGGTACTAGTATTGTACCTGACTAGTATGACAATCAATTCTCTAGACCCTGGATATGCTAGGGCATCTGGAGTTCCTTGTAGGTGTGTGCCTCCTTACCACTCCCACCCCTGCCCATCTTGGTCTAGCACAGCATCTCAGCACCTGAGGGCAAACCCATTTCTGGCAGTGCTGAGGGCAGGAGACAAGCCTTAGCCATGGAAGTGAGAGGACAGGAAGAGCCTTGTCTTACTGGCCCACAGTCTGCAGGGAGACCCCCGAAAGGCGGGGGATAGCTCATTTACATAATGAAAACTGGCAGAATTTAATGTGACATCTGCACAGATGCAATCTCCCTTTAAATAAAAGGCACCAATAAATGTTTATGGTCAAGAAGCTCACTGTATTTTAACATGAAGCCATTTGGCCATTATATTCAATTTAAACATCCTGAAATTGAGTTTTCCAGGTGATGTGTGATGCTTTTTTTCACAACTCACTGAGCCCATTTTCCCTCACCTTCTCAAGGGTTTAAAAGTGCAACATGTTTTAATGGAAATTACAAATTTACCAATGTACTCTGCCAGCCTCCTGTAAGTCGGCTCTAATCATTTCTTTGGTCTGAAAATTCTTCTCTGCTCATGCGTTTCTAACCTACAATCACTCTGAAGACCAGGATACAATTTAAAAGACTTGAGGTTCTGGGGCGCCTGGGTGGCGCAGTCGGTTAAGCGTCCGACTTCAGCCAGGTCACGATCTCGCGGTCTGTGAGTTCGAGCCCCGCGTCGGGCTCTGGGCTGATGGCTTGGAGCCTGGAGCCTGTTTCCGATTCTGTGTCTCCCTCTCTCTCTGCCCCTCCCCCGTTCATGCTGTCTCTCTCTGTCCCAAAAATAAATAAAAA
>NW_026057577.1:87136202-87173013 GCF_023721935.1 Panthera uncia
AAAAAAAAAAAAAAAAAAAAGACTTGAGGTTCTACATTGGAATATGGAATTTATCGTGTGGCTCCAGTTCAGTGTCAAGTTTTCCATGATTTTGCCCAGAAATCAGAGGCCGTCAGTACTCTCACCAAGTAGCCCTGTCATTCCTGTAACTGTCAGAGTTGGAACAAAATGCACCCAAAGTTTCTTCTAACCCACTAGGACTTCTAGAGGGACAGTTTAAAGTAGTTGCCTCTAAATGGCCATAATTGTGGCTTGTACAAACATTCAGTGAACAAAGCTCTTTTCTCCAGAAAGGTAGGTGCCAACTGTTTGCTTTCCTCAGGGCTGCTCCCTGAGCACAAGCAGCATGATAAAAAGCTCTCATCCTTGGCTAAGTCACTCAAAGTAAACCCCTCCTCTGGAAAGCAGGGCAGACACACGCCAATTAAAATTGTGCTGCGTGCAGACTTTGGGGCTAACTGATTGATAAGGAAGGCAGGACCACCAAAAGTCACTTTCATGGAAAGACTATTAAGTAAAAGCAGAGAGACTGCGGGTTCTAACTCTGCTTCTACCCTCTGCTAATTTAACTTAAAGTCATCAACTTAGTATTTTTAAGCTCTCGCCTTTTTGCTAGGTAAAATGATGTATCAAATCTTGCCCCCCACATTAGGAGTTTTTATAAGGCCACATCAATGTTGGCAGATCAACTCTAGGTGAGCTCAAAATATTAGATTACCTAGAAGCATATGTACTATTTAGTTATAAGCCACATTCACAGAGCTCTCAAAATCCCCAAGGGAGGCACACAGTTTGCCCATCTAGAGAAGACCATCTAGAGTCAAGCAGTGGTAGGGGTGTTGGTAGGGAGACAGAGGGGCTCCATCCAGAACTGGTTAATAAAGCATTTCACCAACTTCTGGCTCCACACTCTTATCAGTACCTGAGGATTATAACTCCCACCCTGGCTACCTTCCAGGACTACCCTGACGATCAAGATGAGAACAGAACAGTGGAGGGGAAAATGCACGACTATCAATGTAAAGAGAAAGTAGTTATCAACAGCAAAAATCTTGGTTGCAAATAAAACATCATTATATTTCATCAGGATGACTTCAACCCCAGGAGCCAGGTCAGAGCCCAGAAGGGCAGAGAGAAAGCTGCACTAGGAGCCCACTACCTGATGGTGGTGCCTTGCAAACGGTCTATCTTCTTATTGAGCTCAGCAATGATGCTGTGGAGTTCCGTGATGCGTTCCTCGTACCGAAGCGTTGTTCGCTCCTGGACGTCCTCATGTTCTCTCATGAGGTGGGACTGTTCACACTGGGATCAAGAGAACAAGACAGAAGGGCCAATGAGTTGACACACCTATGGGTGAATGATTCCAAGTTTTATGGTCTCAAGCCACCACAGCCTCAACATTGAGCACACTCCAAATAAACATATGCCCAGTCATTGGCCAGAATCCCAAAAGCCACAACGCCAGCTAACTTTTATCATATCCTTTGCCTTTGTAACATTCATTCTGTCTTTAAGAGGGAAAGTCCCTCCTCCATTGCTCGCAATCTCTGTGGCATTATCCAAGTCTCCTGCTTTCCACCCCCCTCCAAGAAGTGGGCAAGTGGCCTGAGCTGGATCCATCAGATACCTTCTTTTGGGAATGTTTGGTGAATAGACTTAAGATTGCGTGGAGTTGATTCACTTGACTGAGGGTCCTGAAAAGACTGTCCCTTAGTTCCTGAGACCCATACCCCTGAGCTGTCGTCCCACATTCCTTTATGGCTGTTCAGTTTCTATGTACCCTTTTAGCTGATGTTTGCTACGGTACGTTTCAGCTGCTTTTCAACCAAATAGTCCTAAGTGGTGTGACAATTATTTCTATCTGGCCAGTTATCTGCAGACTTAATTTTTTCCAATATCCTTTTCTACCAGACTATGAACTCTGGCAAAGCAAAGACTAGGTGATTCTGTAATTTAGCCCTAACACCTGGCATGTGGCTTGCTTCACTGTGGGTGATCTAGTAGCGTTATGGAATGAATAAATCGCAATATATCACACTGTCAAGGAGGCTGCTTTGCAGAAACAATGACAGAAGAAACTGAGGCGCTTCCCTTGCTCAGCATCTGATGGTGTAAGAGGCAGCAGATGCTATAAAAACATTTTTGAAGCTAGAGTTTAAATCCTAAGGAAACTGTTCATCTCTTTCACTTCTCTAACCCCTCCTCAACGCCCTAACAGTCACCGAGCATTTGATCTCATTTGCATAACAATAAAACACTCATCAATGATGGAATAAGGAATCTAGCTTCTGTCCCTGTCTACTGCGTTCAGCCCTGATTAATTTCCTGTCCAGCAGAGGAATTTTAATTTCATTTCAGCAAGGTTTTCCTAATGCCAAGAGCCATATGTACTTGCCAGCTTTGCACCTTCAGGGCTAGTGGCAGACGGAAAAGGGTAAGACTTCTCACCCACCACGTCCCACTGTCCTCCTCCCTCCCTAAATCTGTGGTTTCCCACGGTGTAACCCAGAAGCTACCGGGCAGGGACAAAAGCCTTCAAAGATAAGCAGAACACTACACCAAGCCCAACTCAATACTGAAACAGAAATACACAGCAAAGAAGTCTGATAAATATGGTGGTATATATCCCGGCAGGGACCACACCTATGAACGACTTGATCAGTATTAATGTGGTAACTTCCTGGGGGCTGCTCAGAGCTCCAGGAGCAAGATTGAAGGCAAGGAGGTTGTGGAAGCTGTATCACAGATCTTTTGTGCGACAGCTGCTTTCACAGAAATAGCGACGTGAATTTCTGTTCTTAGGGACAACCTGCAGCATCAAATAATGTCCACTCAAGGTCATACGCTCAGGAAATAAGTGGAAGGAGAGGCAAGAATGAAGGGTGAGTCTAAGTCCCATTTACAGGGAAGCCTTCCTAAACAGAACAAAACTGTAACAGGCCCCAAGTACTCTTTGCATGAAATTATGCTTTTCATCCATGATCCACCATATTTTACAAGGGACAACAGAAGTCCACAAAATGACAGGGTGTCAAAGACAGTATCTGTCAAAAAGTGAAAAAGGCTCACATTTCTCTGGAACATAGCCCACAGCAGAATACTGTTTTTCTCCATCCCCACAAAGTATCTGTGAGTTTTTGTTATCAGTCTTTATTCCCACCTTCAAATTGTGTGTGTGTGTGTGCATGTGTGTGCACGTGTGTGTATGTGGTATGTACATGTGTCAGTGTAGCTGGCACTCTCATGAAGATCACCAGTTCTAGATCTTAAAATAATTACAAAATCATGCCCAGTTTGACCTGGATCTCGTTTCCACCACGACTCTTCCTGCCATCTTGCTGGCTCCTCCTCTTTGCTTTTCCATATTCAGCTCTGTAGGGCTACAAATCACTGTGAAAGGCTTCCCCTCACAAACTTAACAGCTCTCCCTCCCCACCAATTCCTCACTCACTCTTCCTCTTCCACAGTCTTCAGAGGTCAACAGCCCACTACCATCACCAAGGCAGACTAGAAACTGCCAAATTCACTTAAAAATGAAGGTGTGCAAATATTCATACAAGAAAAAGGCACACGATCAACTGATAACCACCAAGACAACTCTGGGCATCCCTGGTGACTGTTGTGAGCTACTTAACAGGCAAGATCCGGGTTGCTGGAAAAGCAGATGGCCAATGCCCAGATAATGAGAGCATGTTATCTGGGACTAAAGCATCTTTGCTCCTGCCTCTAACTGGGGAGTCTGCCTAGAGGGTATGAGTATGAACAAGAGACAACAGGAAGCCTGATGATTCAGACAGAATGGCACTTGTAGCTAAAAGGAGACAAAAGACTCAGAATGTATATTTGGAACTTACGGGTTCGTTTGGGAGTAGAAACAAGAATATATTGGAGAAAAAAAAATTCCTAGCTGAAGGCAAAGATATCTGGTTTACATTCCTATATTTTTTTCCATAAGTATGGTTTCCTAAAATAGTGGAAAGCCTCTGTAATTTAATTCTTCCTCTACAAATAATAGATATGTCTTGATTTCCTATAACATTTAAGATGGTGTGCTGGGTGCCACAGTGGGGGTCACTATGACACATACTTTGAAGCAAACTGTAGTCACAGCTTCCGGGTGGAATTCTGTGCTGGAGGACAAAAGTGGGGGTTGGGGGGAGGAGAGACGGTGGAAAGGTACTCTGGGGATTCTTTACACAGTGACAAGAGAACACTGGAAAATAATTATCCTCTTAGCCTCAAGGTGAATGAATGGCTGGAGAAGACATTGCCCAAGCCCCATCTGTACATGTCCTTGAGGTGTCACATTAAGCACACTTCACCCATTCTGTCCACACTCATTGTAACCAGAAAAGATATACTGAGGCACTCATCTCCAAGCTTAGTGAAAATCCCTTGAGCTTTTCCAAGCTGCGGTGCCTGCACCACAACTCCCATGAGAGCAACAGGGCAGGAGAAAACAAGTCGTGACCTGCAGGAGCCAACAGAACCCAACAAAACACCCTTGTTAAATAGTCCTCATAAAGCTGCACAAGACCAACCCCAGCAAGGGACACTTTGGTGCAGGAAAAGTAGAAGAGGAGTAGCGGCACCCAGGACAGACACAGCCATTCTGTGCATGATCATGCCTCCTGCCCTGGCAAGCTCCTGCACGGGCAAGCCTGGTTTGTTCAAGTCATGCCGGATTTTATTATCACACTCCAGTATCGTTACTGACCCATGCCTCTCCCCACCCTCAGTTCTCATGATCTGTGAGAGCAATTTTTTTTTAGCCTGGGAGGGTGTGTGATTTCAGGCATTCTGTTTCACAGGGGCACAGGCAAGGTCAAGCTGCATATCATACCACCACAGAGGAATCACCCAGGGTCAGGTAGCCCAGTAAACCCTCAACTGAGAAGGTAATACAACAAGGACAACTAAGCAGGAAAAAGGAGCATTACCTCTATGATTATAATTTTTTGACTTTTAACTTACAAGTTTAAGTACTTTATACACATTAAAAAATGATAGATGTCCACTTTCTCCATAATCCATGAATAAAACCCTTTTTCAAATGGTGTTCATTTCTCTCCAGTATTTTCTTATGTATATGCGGCTCTGCCGGAGCCACCATGTGGGATGTGCGTCCCATAAGCGCCAGCACCCCTGCAGTACCCAGCAGGGGCGCTCATCAAGACTCTGGTTCACCTCCACCCTTGCACGTGGTGGGATTATACTTCCCCTTTCCCATGAAGCCGGATATGGCCATGTGACTTGTTTCAGCCAATGAGGTCTCAGTGAATTGATACCATTTGCCCCTGGACGCATTTACCAGCTCCTTCAGAATTTGCTACATTCCCTTCCCAGGCCATGGCTGCTGGCAATTTTCCAGATGGTGGAAGCCCTTCAGCTTAGGAGGCTGGCTGAGGACAATGCCACACAGAGTTTTCTGCCAGCACTACTAAGCTCCTAGCAAGGAACAAGAAATACACCTTTCATATCTTAAGCCACTGCAAATCTGCAGTTCTGTGTTATCACTGCATATTCTGATGATACAACCATTTTACAGATGAAAACAAATTAAATGTAAAGTTACTGATTTGTTATATCCCAGACAAGCAGAACCCTCTGAAAAATCTTTCTGATTCTTGTTCATGCCATCAAAGGGTTAAAGCGATTGTAGCCACAATCTTCTCCCCTCAACTCCCTCCCAGATCCCTGACCTGTGGGCTGGTCTCTGTACCATTTGCCTAAAGATCTTCAGGGGCACCAGAGTCGCCCTCCTTGGTCCCCTTCCCTGACCTGCCTCTGTTGAACTCCAAGAAACACCAAGTATTATGCCTTCCAATATCAGAGGAGAAGTAGAAAACCCAGACAATTCTCTCCTCAACCCCCTGGAGCACCGAAATAAAAAAGCAGACACACGGGGCTGTAAGACAGGACATTCTAGATCCCTCCAGTTCCCATAAAGCCAGCGTTAGCTGCCCAGGTCAGTTACTCAGCGATGACTTTCTTAACAGGGAGGAATGGCAGCTTCTTCCTACAAAACTTCCAAGTGAGAAATTATTTTCTTCTCTTCATCATACACAAACATTCCATATGATTTCAGTCGAACAAAGTAAGAAATGGTCTCAAACAACATGCTGCCACTTTTTTCCTATGATCCCAGGGAATTGCATCCAGGGTTCTCCCTCCTCCCAGACTGTATTCATCAGTTTTTGGACTGATCCTGCAATACAGCAGAGAAAGCAAGCCTGTGGTTGCAGCATCTTGCCTGCCATGAGTTTCTGGAGGTCAGAATCATTAGGATTGCTCCCACAACTACCAACTGTTGGTCTGAAAGGCAAGGAAAAAAAGACTGGGGTTGGATAGGATGAAATTGCGTTTTTCCTGAATTTCATCCTGACACTTAACGTATACTCTGAGCATTTTCCCTAGGTATCAGCTCTCCTACTTGATGATGAAGCAAATTTAAAATCTATATAAATACCTATGTCTAGCCACATATATTGGTGAAATTGCCTATATGCAAAAAATGTTTATTAAAAACAAGCAGTATCATTACAACCACCAAGAATAAAACCCTTTAGTCTCATGTCTGCTATTGGTGCAATCCAGGGATAAAGCCATGAGTCAGCCTTGAGACAGACTGGTCTGAGAACTTGAGCCCTTGTTGGAAAAACCCTGTGCAATGTGCTGATGCTAAGGAGCTTTATGGTTTTGTTAATGTTCTTCACTGGGTTTTATCTTACCCCCACAGAGGCCACCGATCTTTAATCATCACATTAGTCTCAGCTGTCAAACCTAAGAGCATTATGAACTCCATTCTTGAAAACTGCAATGCCATCATTCATCTGTTAACCCTCTCAACCGTCCTGGGGAAGGGGGTCAGCACCACTCCCTTTTAAAATACCCAAAGAAGTAATGCTACTCTCTCAGGATCACAATGGATTGGTCTCAGTAATATTACTAAGGGTATTTTCATCTTCATTCTTTTTTTTTTTTTTTTCAACGTTTTTTTATTTATTTTTGGGACAGAGAGAGACAGAGCATGAACGGGGGAGGGGCAGAGAGAGAGGGAGACACAGAATCGGAAACAGGCTCCAGGCTCCAGGCTCCGAGCCATCAGCCCAGAGCCTGACGCGGGGCTCGAACTCACGGACCGCGAGATCGTGACCTGGCTGAAGCCGGACGCTTAACCGACTGCGCCACCCAGGCGCCCCTCATCTTCATTCTAAGGCCTGGCCCAGGTCCTCCCAAGGGGAAGGTGGGAGGAATAAGGCCAACTAAACAAAGAGGCCCAGCACAAATGGAAATGCCTTTGATGAGCAAAACAGCAAGAGCAATTTACCAAAGTATAAAACCAGTAAGAAAGGAATAGAGAACATTCCTGACCCAGAGAATGCATGCCAACCACATCTGTAAGTATTTCATACAATGAGAAAAAGAGATAAGAAAGGACTCTCTCCATTACATTTAATGAAAACTATTTATGTTTTCTTCCTAAAAGCCAAGAGGCAGAAAATTCAGAAGACTTGCTTTCCAAAGACAGAGGGCTTAGAAATAGAAAGTGTTCTGAGGGCGCCTGGGTGGGTCAGTCAGTTCAGCGTCTGACTCTTCATGTTGGCTCAGGTCACGATTTCATGGGTTCGTGAGATGGAGTCCCATGCTGGGCTTTATGCTGACAATGTGAAGCCTGCTTGGGATTCTCCTCTCTCTCTCTTGCTCTACACCTCCCCTGTTCTCTCTCTCTCTCAAAATAAATAAACATTTTTAAAAAATCTTTATGGAGTGCTTGGCTGGCTCAGTTGGGTAAGTGTCCAATTTTGGATTTCCGCTCAGGTCATGATCCCATGGTTTGTGGGATCGAGCCCCATTTTAGGCTCCATGCTGTTAGCATGGATTCTCTCTCTCCCTCTCTCCCCTCCCCTGCTCACACACATGCATGCTCTTTCTTTCAAAAATAAACTCAAAAAAAAAAAAAAACTTTAAACAAGAAAGTGTATTACTACTGACTGAGTTCATTTCAAAGGGATTCAAAAGCTTGTTTGAAGTATCATTTTATAGCACTTAAAAATGCAGCAATTTAAAACGGTTGGTACTAAATAAATAGCAAATATGCTGAAAGCATCAAACTAGTACTATATATGATCTTTGCCAGCTTCCCACAAGGCTGTTCCCTATGAGGCTATTTAATGTTGGTGCAAATGCATGCATGTGTCTATGCGCCTGTTTGATTGGGATGGAAGGGATGTTTAAACCAAATGGACCTGTGCATCATCCCCTCCTCGTGACTTCGAGATCCCCTCTGGATGCTAAGAGCAGCCTGGGCAGCTTAAGAGACATACAGGGATCAGTACAGCTGTGGATTCCCACAAAACCTGGCTTCAAATTCTAACTCTTGGTTACTTTCTAGCTACATAATCTCAGGCAAGATACTCAAATTCCCTAAACCTTAATTCTTTCATTCATAAAACAGCCATGTTATTAGTACCTGCACCATAGGTCACTATGAGAACTCCCTGAGATAAAGCATGCAGAATGCTTGGCACACGCCTGGCACAAATATAGCTCAAGAAGTATGGTGATTATCACTACTGGCATAAGCTAATAGTGGTGTTGTTAATCAAATCCCCCAGGAAGTTGTGATGAACAGCCTCCAAAATGCCCTTATGATCCCTGAATCTCCTTTGTGTGATACCCTCTTACTGAGCCTGCATGGGACCAGTGACTGGCTTCTAACTAATACAATGTGGCAAAGGTGATGGGCATCACTCCCATTACATTATGTAAGACTGTCTTATCAGCAGACTTATTCTAGAATCTTTCTCTGCATGGATGGCTTTGAAAAAACAAACTGTCCTGAATCCTACAACCACAAAGAAATAAATTCTGCCAAGGACATGGGTGAGTGGACTCTTCTCCAGTTGAGGCTTCAGATGAGTATTCAGCTCTGGCCAACACCTTGATTACAAACACGCATGGAACCCAGTTAAGCCATACCTGAGCTTCTGATGCACAGAGCTGTGAGCTAATAAATGTGTGTTCTTTAAAGCCAGTTTTTGCGGTAACTTATTACACAACAATAGAAAATAAACACAGAAGTACTTTGCCTTCCCCATCACACTGATATAAGCTCCTTATTCTTAGAACTCTACTGGCAGGTTGACTTTATGACCACGTATAATAAACCTTTTTGTATTCATCTAGTTCCAGTGTCACCATCAATAGTGACTCAACAGATGTTGAAGCTCTTTTTGCAAATTACTAATGAATACAGCCACTGTTTGCATTTTAGTTTAATCATGGTTCCATAGTATTTAGAGAGCTGGTAAAACTTACTAAAGCCACAGAGCATAAATGTATGCATGAACTTGCTCTTCCACAATCTGGTCAAGCCTCAAACATCAATCACTCACCAAGGCATATAACAAAGGAAGCGTGGCACAGCCATTTCATTGTTCTTATTTTTTCTTGCATAAATCTTAACTTTATAAAAGATATGAGACTGGCAAGTCTGACCTTTTTTTCATGTTCTCTTTCTGGGTCCCAGTATCTGAACTGGGGAGACATCTCCATTGAAAGGAACAGAGAATAATTTTTAAGTATATTTAGTGTAAGAATGCAAACAGGATAGAGTCAATTAATGGCACTATGATATCATGAGCCACCAAAAACTCTTACATAAGATTATCTTAACCATAAGTAAGTTAAAAGGGAGCTGACTCAATCCTTGATCTAGCAAAGAAAAAAGTTTTCCATTATCCTCTACCATCCTCTGCACAAGATGTTCCGTCTTTGTAGTCTTACATTTTAATAAATACCCTCCTGGTCATCTTTTAAAAATCCAAGGCTGTAGTACATGTCAGCTTCCAGTTAAGGGCTTTCATAACTTCTTTCCTCTTAAAAAAATAGTCACTGATAAGAACTAATAACAATAGTTGACTTTGGATGGTTGTAAATTAGAAAACATGGTCACTTAACACTATTTTATATTTTTCTTCAATACAAAAATAATCACTCTCTCAAAAAACCCTTATGAAACAAACAAACAAACATTAAAACATGTTTTAATTCACCAGGGCCCACTACTGAAACATTACAATGCTTTCTTTCCAATTTTTCCTATCATATTTTTATTACTTTTACTATCAGAAGGAAAATATTTTAAGTCTTCACCTAAGTACAAACTGACAATTTTGATCTGAATAACATCTTATATGAGGAAAGAACACTGGGGACCTTGTCTTAGCTCTGGTGCTAAGCTATTCACTTGACCTTCACTAAGCAAGTTAACCTCTCTGGGATGCCTGACAAATGTGGAAGTAAATGATCTCAAGTATAAAGGGTCTTTCCTCCGTACTCAAACCATCTATGATTATGAGACATGAGTTTTCAAAACTTTCCATAGGTCATCTAGACCAATGACTGGCAGCCTGGTTTTTAGATCTCTCTTGAATTCCCACGTGAAAACAGAGCACCTATGCAGCACAACTAAAGCTTAGAGGCAAGGTATCCTCTTGAGCAACAAAATACAAGTAAGTAAGGACAAATCCACACTATCCACAAGCCCGGAAGGGTGTCTGAGTGGGCAGAAGCAGAGGGAAGCAACAAGGTTGGTGAACTTGAGAACTGGAAAACCCCAAAATAATCAGTAAGTATACATAGGAAAGTGATGAGGGCCAACTAAAGAACAGTAGCTAACACTAGGAAGCTTTTGCCTGAGCCAAGAGTAAATAAAGAAGGGGTCCACACTAAGATCTGAAAGAGCTAAAGCAGCTAGTCCTTGAGAACTTGCAAGACTGGCCCCAGGACTTGCTTCTAGGAGGAGAAACTGCTGACAGTGGGATCAGGATTGAACAGGATTGAACTGACTCAGGCAGTTGAGCACCTGACTCTTATTTAAGCTCAGGTCATGATCTCACGGTTCTCAGGATTGAGCTCTGCACTGGGCTCTGTGCTGACAGTGCAGAGCGTGCTTAGGATTCTCTCTCTCCCTCTCCCTCTCTGTCTCTCCCCTCTCTCAAAATAAATAATAAACTTAAAAAAAAAAAAAAAAAGGACTGAACAGAATGGGGTAACAGAGACAAAAGAAGGAATAGATCCAAACAGAAGTAGGTGAGGGGAAAAGAGCTAGGAAGTGTCAGAAAGCGGTCTGCCTTATTTTTGACAAAATGAAAACAACAGGAGACTAAGCCTTGTGAACTTATAAAGCCACCTTAAATCCTGCCTCCTAAAAGTTCAAGGAAACTAGTTTTCACATAAAAATAAAAAATGGAAAAGTAGTGAGGTCAAATTCCATATAAAGTTATAAGAAGAAAGAAAAAAAGAGTAGAATAATATCCCTATATACCATGAAAGCATACCACAAAAATGGAACATCTCCCCCCACCCTCAAAAGCCCCAAACAATAGCCTACTATTTCAAAATAAGCCAAAAGACTTGAAGGAAATAAAATGACGTAAGACATGAAAGAATGTAATTCAGAATTAGAAAAACTCAGTAACAGAACACAGACAAAAATCAGAGATAAATAAAAACGCATTTCAGGAATAAAGACTAAACTAGAAGGCACACAAGAGAGAATAAACACAACATATAATGTCCCAAAACAAATATTAGATGGACAACAGGAAAAAACAAGTACAAAGGGAGAGATAGGATATGGGTAGTGAGATACTGAAAACAGTAAAAAACGATCTAACATACAAATAATAAGCATCCTTGAAGAAAAAAATCAAAGAGAACAGAATATTCAACTCTATAAATTTTTAAAACTTCCCTGACATTAGAAGATTAAAAGAGATAATCAAAAGAATACACAGAAAATCTGATAATATCAAACCAGGATGACTAAAATTAAGAGTTAACTCCACCCAGAAACAAATAACCCAGTGAAGAAATGGGCAAAAGACATGAATAGACACTTCTCCAAAGAAGACATCCAGATGGCCAACTGACACATGAAAAAAATGCTCAACACCACTCATCATCAAGGAAATACAAATCAAAACCACAATGAGATAACACCTCACACCTGTCAAAATGGCTAACATTAACACCTCAAGCAACAACAGATGTTGGCAAGGATGAGGAGAAAGAGAAATCTCTTTTGCACTGTTGGTGGGAATGCAAACTGGTGCAGCCATTCTGGAAAACAGTATGGAAGTTCCTCAAAAAACTAAAAATATAACTACCCCATGACCCAGCAATTGCACTACTAGGTATTTATCCAAGGGATACAGGTATGCTGCTTCGAAGGGCACATGCATCCCCATGTTTATAGCAGCACTATCAACAATAGCCAAAGTATGGAAAGAGCCCCAATGTCAATCGATGGATGAATGGATAAAGAAGATGTGGTACTCAGCAATCAAAAAGAATGAAATCTTGCCATTTGCAACTACATGGATGGAACTGGAGGATATTATGTTAATCGAAGTTAGTCAGAGAAAGACAAATATCATATGACTTCACTCATATGAGGACTTTAAGATACAAAACAGATGAACATAAGGGGAGGGAAGCAAAAATAATATAAAAACAGGGAGGGGGACAAAACATAAGAGACTCTTAAATATGGAAAACAAACAGGGTTGCTGGAGGGGTTGTAGGAGGGAGGATGGGCTAAATGGGTAAGGGGCATTAAGGAATCTACTCTTAAAATCATTGTTATACTATATGCTAACTAACTTGGATGTAAATTAAAAAAAATAAATAAACATGGTTAAAAAAAAGTTACTCTAGTAGGGGTGCTTGTGGCTGGCTCAGTTGGTGGAGTATACGACTCTTGATCTCAGAGTTGAGTTTCAGCCCCACACTGTGCATAGAAATTACCTAAAAATAAAATCTTTGAAAAAAAGTTACTCTAGTATAATTAGTGGACCTAAAAAAAATAAAGAAAAAATATGCCATGGATGTCTAGAGTAAGTGTCTTGTGAGGCAAAGAAAGCTGTATTATCAGACTTTGAGGGCAACGCTCTGTGTTGAATAAAAGAATAAGGAGACATAGTCAAGAAAAGATGGGCCAAGGGTTTTATATCTCGCAGAAATGCCTTTCGAGTACAAAGGGCACACACGCACCATCATTAATGAGCAAGAGCTTGGTGAAGATTATTCCCCTGAGCCCTCCCTGAAGAATCTACTAGAAAATAAGCTTCAGGCAATAAACAAACAGAGGAACATTGACATAAGGACCACAGTAAACACGAAATATATATTTACTTGTTGAAGACCAAATGAGGACTAGAAGGGAAGAATATGAGTTGCAATGGCCATATGGTCAGGCAGGGTGGATAGAGGACAACTGCAAGTAACTGGAGGAGTGAAGAGAGCATAATGCAACCAAAAACAAACAAACAAAAAAACCAAATTAAATTCTTCTCAGGAACTACATTTGTCATAGTGGTAGTAATATTCTTTTTTTTTTTAATTTATTTTTTAACGTTTACTTATTTTTGAGACCGAGAGAGACAGAGCATGAACAGGGGAGGGGCAGAGAGAGAGGGAGACACAGAATCTGAAACAGGCTCCAGGCTCTGAGCGGTCAGCACAGAGCCCGACGCGGGGCTCGAACTCACGGACCACGAGATCATGACCTGAGCTGAAGTCGGACGCTTAACTGACTGAGCCACCCAGGCGCCCCTATTCTGAAACCATATATACTATGGAATGAAGCAAGTAAGTAATTACGGAATATTCTAATTCAATCATCCTCTGAAACTTTAAGAACCAGGATTCTTAGCATGAAAGGAAGGAGATACAGATAAACATACAAGAAGCTAAAAAAAAAAGTGCCTTTGTAATCCGAATTTAAACTGCAGCTGTTAGTATGAACTCCTAAAGTATTTTATCTTAATATGTATATACATATGTAGATAAATAAATAAGGAATAAAGAATTCCCTGGCTGTGTCTAATAAAGGAAGCTTGAAAACAATGACTAACCAAGAAGCAGTAAACAACCTTTGCACCCAGACTGTGGTACTGAAGTATCATTTTCTGCAGAAAGAAACAAGAGCTACTTGGGGAATGGTCACTACCAGATTTGGGACAAAAAATGCACTAGATGAGTCTGGAGTAACTACCAGACTCATGTCAAAAGACTCAAAGCCAACATCAAGACATTCATACTGGCCAAAGATAATATGATTTGAGTTTCTGTAAGGAAAATAATTACAACAGAATAAAACCCAAATATGTTTAAATCTACAATTTCGTAATAATATTTTTAAAAATTCACTGGGCAATTTCCAAGGATTATAGGTAATTGATGAACTTGAAAAATGTTAATGGAAAGATGAAGCATTCTGCTCTTCATTTGTTGAAACCATGGTTTCAACAAATCAAGGATAATGGGACATGTCATGACCTGAGCCAAAATCAAGAGTCAGATGCTTAACTGACTGAGCCACCCAGGCACCCCTCTGTGTTTTATCTTAAAATAAAAAATACAAATGTTTTCTAAAAACTTTCCAGATCCCTTACCTGTGCCTTGGCCAATTTCTTTTCCAGAAGGTCTCGTTCCCGCTCTGTTTGCTGCAGACGTTTATTAAGCTCCACTATATCTCCCTTGAGTGATGCCAGGGCTGCCAAGTGGAGCTGTGGCAACAGAAAGAAAGGAGCACAAGGTTAGTTAGATCCTTCGGCAGAAACATTCCTTCCCTTCATTCCTTGTAATTAGTGTGATCATATTAAAAAAATGCATCATCTCCAATGGGTGCTATTAAATCAGGTGTCTTCCAGGCAAGCCAGGTTATATGGTCACCCTAAATGTAACAGGGAGAAGATTTATGTGTGGGCAGCAGGACCTAATTTTGGTGGTTAAATCAGGACAGAGAGCAACGCTTCTCATTCTCAGGGCTTTCACTGAGTTACTCAGTGAGAATGTGATTAAGAGCTGGTGTGGGGTCGCCTGATTCTCAACCTGAGCAGCAAGGAAAAGGGAGAACCAAATTAGCTTTTTACCTTTGGGAAATATGAAAGGTGAATAGGGCAGTTCAATCACCCATATTGCCGCATGTACAGACAGACCATGGGGCTGAATATTAAGAAAAACTGGGAGAGGTCTTTTTTTTCCCCCCCAGGACCCCTTAAAGTGGTCCTTGCCAGCTCATCTTTCCTCATTGTCCCCCACACAGACTACACTGACTAGATGCTGCTTCTGGGCAAGTAGACCCTCTCGTAGGAGCAGAACTATAATGCTGATAAGGATGCTAGGAAAAGACAAACAAAGAACCCCTCCAGATCTCTGTCCCCAGCCAACATCCTCAGGTTAGCAGGAGCTACAAGTGATGTTCTTCAGCACAGTAGCAAAGGGGTACCACCCTGCACTTCTGGGATCTCAATCTGCTCAACATCCAAGCCCAAACACTGAGCTGCAGCTGCACCAACAGCTACCACATGTGCCTTTTGTGGCCTTCCAGGCCAATGGCTTAAACAGATCTGTTTAGGATCTGTTCAACACACTGATCCCAGAGCAACACCCTTCAACCTTCTTGGCCCTTTGAGTCACTACTTCTCATCGGTCTTCATCACCAGTTCCAGGGGGAGCTCAGACTGTTCCCCAGCTGAATTCTACACTATGTTTGGGTGAGTAGCTGCAGTCAGAACAAACCTTCCTTCCTTGCAGGTTTTTAGTAGCTTCTGCCAAGAGGGAGTTAAAGGAGTGAGCAAATAAACATGATCTTTAAAGATGGACGTGGCACAACAGTACACAGTTCAACTTTGAAGATTTTAATTTCAGGTTTAGAAAATGCTTTTCTGCAACTTCATGTTGGCTGATAGGTTTGTTGGGGGGCGAGGGGGAGTATGGGACAAGGATGTACAGGGCAGAGTCTGGGCTATCAAAGCAGTTGTTTATGTTAGACTAGAACAGCGGTGAATGTGACTTTGCTTAATTGCATCAGGGCTGCAAACCCACAGATCAATAGCCGATTTGAAATTAGGAACGCTTGAAATTTAAAAAAGGAAATGTCAGGCAATCTGGTGGTATTTGCCTTCTCGTGTAGGGCTACGGCTGCCCAGAAAAAGGTCACTTTGGGTTTCAGATACAAGGTTTTATGTGATGAATTCTCAGCACAAATACCACAGTGTTCCCATTGTACAATCTTTTTGAGGCTGTTCTGCTTCCAGGAGGGTGGAGAGGGACTCAAATTCACTCCCTTAGACAGCTGGGTTGCCCCCTCTGCCTCTGAACTGTCAATCTGAGAATTTTCTTTCAGCGTCAGACATTGTATTGTGGTCTGTTACACATTCTGTCGAGTCTTGGGAGAGGCTTTACCACTTCTCTGGAGAGAAGGATAAAATACTTGGGGAGCTGAAATGTTCTTTAAGAAATACAGGAGTGGAAACAAAGATCCCAACTATATAAGCCTAGACATGCCTCTTCTCTCCCACATCTCCCTCCTACTTCTGGGGGAAGGACAACCTGAAGGACTTGCGGGAGAATTAGTAGGGAAAAGTTGACAGAGGAAGCTCTACATTCCATACTAACTTCATAAACTGGGCCAGATGAGGAGACACACAGAGTAGTTATTTCCATCAAAGCACATGGCAGAGAGGGTCCAGGGGGTCATCCCTACTGGGGACAGTATCCAGCTTGGAGCAGATAACACCTTTGGGCCTATCAGCTCTCCAGATTGCCAGGAAGATCCATACGATGTGCATCTGGGCCAAGTCTCTCTGTTTTCCTGGATGTAAGATGTCTCTCTATGAAATGAGAGTAGACCAGTTGTTCTTCACCTTCTTTGGGTCACAAATTCCTTAAGAATCCATGCGGGTGACAGATTCTTCTCTTAGAGAAGAGTATAAATTTGGGGTTGATGCGTGTATTTCACCTAATTATGGTGATAACACACTCTGGACTCTTTCCATAAACTCCAAATTAAGAAGCCACAGATGCCACATAAGTTTTGTAGACTCTCTCATGGGTCATAATCGTAGTTGTTTGGGGAAAGGGCCCTGGGTACTTGACATCTCCCATTCCACATTTGCCGGTGAGGACCTAAAACCCAGAGACTGACTTGCTTACTCAAAATCCTATGGATAACTCAACACTAGCACCAAGGCCACCAGTGTCCTTTCCCCGCTATATGATGTTGTATGTGATAGTAATTTTCAATTTTTTATGTGGATAAAAACTTTACTTAAAGTATTTCCCTCTGATTATAAAAGAAAAGAAAATGTAACAGAAAAATAAACATTCTAACGTATTAGCTAGAATTAGAATTGTTTAATAAGAATTAGAATTAGTTAGAATTGTTTAATAAGTTTTTTTAAAATTTATATGTATTATTTTTTAATTTTTTTAATGTTTATTTTGGAGAGAGAGAACACACACGAATGGGTGAGGGATGGGCAGAGAGAGAGGGGGACAGAGGATCCAAACCCAGCTCCATGCTACAGCTGAGACCCTGATATGAGGCTCAAACTCACAAACCCCTGGATCATGACCTGAGCCAAAGTCAGTAGCTCAACCAAATGAGCCACCCAGGCACCCCAAGTGTTATTTTTAAAAGAGGCTTTTGTATTAAAGAAACAAAAGAGTTGTGGCTATATATTCTGCACATGATGGCTGTAGCATAAAAACTATGATGGGTTCTTTCTCTTCCTGGCTGCATCTTCTTTCCCCATCAACCAGCTCTTCTGATAGAAGATAAAAATTAACAACAACAACAAAGTACACATACACATACACATGTTCCTTAATGTTGCTGACAGTTACTCAACAGAAACTAACTACAGAGTGGGGGGCAGAGTGGATAAAACAGACATGTTGCTTAGAATCGGGCTGACGGCACCCCCTTACTGCCCGATGACTGCGCATGAGGTACGCTAAGTTGTCACTACAAGAAGACCCCCCATCAATAACTCAGTAATCAAAAGCTGGTTCGACCTCCCTTCTTTTTGGGTTTTGCTCCCCTTCATTCGGACAGACCTCCTGATATCCCCGCAAATTCAAAGGCTAGAGGGTTTGAGAGCAACACTACAAGTATTATGACACAACCTATGTCCTGCCATGGCAAGTATTAAAAAATAAGGAGCCGAGAGGTCTTTTTGGGTATATTTTTTTAAGTAGGCTTCACACCCGGCTCAAAGTCCAACATGGGGCTTCAACTCACCACCCTGAGTTCAAAAGCCAGATGTTTAACCAACTGAGCCACCCAGGTGCACCTATCTGGCTAATTTTTAAAAGGACTAACAGTGGGTTTTAATTCTAGAAAGATAAATTTAACAAAGTAACCCAAATTGTTATATATCTGTAATAGGAAAATTACACGTATACCATTTTTTGAGATCTCTTTACTTGTCTTCTGAGTTTGGAAATGCCCTCTACCTTGACTCAGAGCTTCAGACATATGACCCATAAAGTACCATTAAAAGATGTTTCACTAACCAAAGAGAAAAAAAACATACATAATGTTCAGAGTCTGTGCTAGTGTCCTCCCCAATTCATTCTTCTCTTCATACTCAGGAATGAGACCCTAATTTTGGGCTGGTCATATTGTCATTCAGCTAAAACATCCCAGTTGCCAGCCTCCCTTGCAGGTGGAGCTAGGAGTAGCCGTTTGACGAAGTTCTGACCAATGAGACATAAGCAAAAATATTATGTGGGAGTTCTGAGAAAATCTTTCTGAGAGAAGTCATACCCTTTTTTTCTTCCCCGATCCTTGCTGCTTGGGGTACATGAATGTGGTAGATGGAGCCCCGGCAGCCATCCTCCTCCTTAAAGATGAGGTCTATACTCCAGAGAGCCAAAATTTGCTCCTACCACCTTTGGACTGTTGACTCCAGACTTCTGTTGTATAGACCACTACTATGCTGAAGTATTCTAGCAAATGAAGTCGATCTAATCCTAATTTATAAAGAACCAGAGAAGCCTGGATTCCAATCTCATTTATGCCACTTGTAGGTGGACTACCTTTAGATAGTTTATTTAATCGCTTTGTTATAAGGTTGCCATAGAGACAAATGAGACAGCATCCGTAAAATAACTCGCACAGTGGTGCCTGGGTGGCTCAGTCGGTTGAGCGTCTAGCTCTTGATTTTGGCTGAGGTCATGGTCTCACAGTTACTGAGATTGAGCCCTGTGTCGAGCTCTGTGCTAACAGCATGGAGCCTGTTTGGCATTCTCTCTCTCTCTCTCTCTCTCTCTCTCTCTCTCACTCTCTCTCTCCCTCTCTCTCAGCCCCTCCTCTGCTCTCACACACACTCTCTCTCTCAAAATAAATAAATAACTTAAAAAAAAAAAAAAACTCACACGTTGTGTCTGGAACCAGGTAAGCTTTCAACAAAGGCCCATTTCCCCTTTCCCAGCCAAGTTTTAAGTCAACAAGTTTCAAGTCAACAAGCTTCCCAGACTAAGCCCCATCAAATGTAGTGGGTAGGACACTCAGATGAGTGAGTAAGCTGGTCCTGTCATGGAGCAGCTTACTTCCTTGTGGGTATCAGCATAGGATTGAGAGACCATAGCTGCTTTGTCTGATTCTGCTGAAGTCCTAAGGTTTATCTTAAGGAACTGACTGCCAAGGCTCTTAAATCTCTGTGAAAATTTTACCCGAGGCCTAAGCAAGGTGGGGATGGGACCTTGACACTTTCTAAACAAATGTGGGTCTAGTGCTTGAAGGATATAAATCCATACTTACTTCATCGTTCTGGAGATATGAGGCACTAAGTCCCCAGGCTGCTTTGAGACCTGCCTCACATTCATTTTATATAGTGTGTGTCCAAATGAGACTAAACCACCTGGAAATTTGACTGCAAGATAACTGTCAAAATGGCTGTTATTTTTGGATGAAACATTACTTCGCTAATATTTCATCATTCAACTAGCTCTAAGAACAGGCTTGCTTAGCCTAGGACAGACGCCAGAGGCCCGGGTGACAAGCCAGCAGTGCCTTTGTGACAGTTCCTCCTGGGCTACATGGATAGATGCTTCTCCTGTTACATATTAGCTGTGTGACAAAGGGCTTCTTCACACTTCTTAAAATGCCCTTTTAAGCCAGCAGCCCAGTGACTCAAAGGAGTCTCCAGAAGCATCGCTGTGTATTTACAATTGTAAGGTGCTTCTCCACCTTGCTACTACTGGCAACAGCAACAAGCATGTCCCCACACTATCCAGTTTGCACAGCACTCTCCCCTGCATCAGCCCACTGGATCTTCGCCATCACACTCGAGCTCTGTGGCCTGCAGGGAAGCCAGGGTTTCCCGTTTGCTGAGGGACAAGTACTTTTCCCAAAGTCACAGTTGGTGAAGGACATCCAGGACCTGAATCTAGGCTGCCAAATTCTACACCCGCCATTTTAACCCATCTTTCTGGGACTCTGGTTTACCCTTTAACAACACTGTCTTCAAAGGGGCCAAAGTCTTCCATAGCCACACCTGAGACAGAGGAATGAATTCATTCCAGAATCTCCATCCAGACACAGGCACCATGGAGCACTAATGGTGTGATGGCAGAGGCGGCCTTCTCTGCATTGGTGGGAGGTAAGCTCATCCAGGGCAAACTGTGCCTGTTCTTTCTTTCTTACTTGCTCTGGTGCTACCTGAGGTGTTCTAGAAGTCATTCCCTGCCAAGGTACCTCTATTTCCTTTCTGCTACGTGATGGTGGGAATTACCATTCTGTCCTAATTGAGCCACCTGCCTTCGAAATACAAGGTATACCCCATTTTTGCTTAGGTTTGAGTGATGACGACAGGTAGCGCCAACTTCTTTCACCTAGTGAACTGTTTTCTTTACTAAAGAGGAAGAAACCAGCACAACTCAACATTACTGAATGTACACGCTCTTGACAGGTTCTGCTGTTTTCTACACATTACCCAACTGAATCAGCTGCAGAGCCCTGCAGAAGAAAGGGCAGTGTCAAAACCCCAATGCCAATCTTTAGGCGTACTTTGAGAATTCTATCTTGGGAACTGCCGCTTGGGCTAAGTGCATTTCATGAAGTATCTCATTTAATCCTTGCCACAATGCTGGGAAACAGGTATTGTTACCTCTTGACAAATGAGGAAACGCAGGCATGGAGTGGGGCAGAAAATCAGTCAGGGGCAGAAAACCGATAAAAAGTGGAACAGAGGCTAATGCAAAGGCACTCTGTGCTCTAATCTCTGCCATGGGCCTCGCTGGCACTTCTAAATCATTACGTCACTGTTCAACCTTGCTCGTGGGATGCGTATGCTTGTGCCTGTATGTGTGCATGTATGTGGGTGGGTGGATGTGAGGTCAGAGGCCAAATGCATGCATTGGCAGGGGCAGGATCTCCGTGGATGGGAGAAGCACGGGGAGGTGGCAGGGCAAGCCCTTGAGCAGCAGTGATGACATTTGGGGCTGGTGGTCAGCTGAATTCCATGTGAATTTGGGGGAATCACTTAACTTCCTCTGCTTTTACACTCCTCTGAGAAGGGCTTGTACCAGATGGTCTCTAAGATTCTTCTGGGTTTACACCTATACGCGTGTGTTCCTGGCACGTTCCACCTGACCAGACCTCATGCTGAGTTCTGCACTTGGGGCTTTGCGTACTTTATTTGCCCACTAGTCCAGAAAGAATCTGCTGAAGCTCACCATATAAGGAAGCTTCACTATACATAGAATTGATCAGCAAAGATCGTTCTCGTAGGAACTGAAAGAGCACGCAGAATCACACGCAATCTTCCTGCTGGCGAGGGAAATCGAGAATATCTAGTCTAATTCCCTCACTGTAAAGAAATGAAACAGACCCAGAGAAACAAGGCTCATCAAATCCACATTTCCTCTTTCCCACTCTCCCATATGGCAATCCAGGAGCTCCCGGGTAGTGAATAAGTGTGTGTATCCCAGCCCTGTCCTTGGAAATAGCAGGAGACATCTGCACACGAAAAAGCAGCCTCACTCAGCTTCCACTCCAAGACTCCCCACATCCCGGGTGCTCTAATTCAGACACACAAAGAACAAATTCCCTGGCAAAAGGGTAATGTTGCCTCCCAGATGGACACAATCAGGCCTGTTCAGTGGCTTCCAGGACTAGAACATTCCGATTTATTGCTAGAACTCCAGCTAGGAGTGCCTGCTGTGTATTAACTTCAAAAAAGGTTGCTCGTGGCCTTAAAATTCAAAACTCATTAAATATCATCTACGATTTTGCTCGCTGCATGCAAATCACTTTTTGCTGCCCTCCATCCACTCAGAAAGCATCAGCTTTTTGTCCTTCATTTTTACCTGATACTTCCACCGAGATCAGTGGCCCAAGTTACTTTTTAAACCTCCATTGAAATTCAGTTGTTGAAAACAGCATTTAAGTCTTCTTCAACATGGTAACACGAGAGTATCATTCATAGAAGAAAAACTGTCCCCATCCAAGGGTGCTTGACATAGGTGATGGCACCAAATCACAAAGCAGGGCCCAGGTACTAACCGTGAAGGTGGCCACACCTAAAGCCACTCTTTCTTTGTCTCAAATAAATGGTCAGGGAGGTGGCTCTCAAAAAGGGGAGCTGTCCAAGATTGGGCAGTGAGATCCCCAGTACTTGCTTTGACTGTGTTCAGGGCTGAAGGGAAGGAGCTACAGGGTAGGAGAAGGGCCAAACAAATACACAGACCCTCTGCATGCAAGTGAGCCATTAACCCACCAAGGCGGGAGTGCCCCCCACCCGATCTGCCAGCACCAGCTTGGCCAGGGTCGGTGAGTGTTGCACAATCCCTTGCCAAATCACAAAGATGTCACGACTGCAGCTCAAAACTCTGACACAAGTAAGTGAGCCACTAATATGAAACACTGTGGTTTGCGTCCAGCTTGACAGCATTCCTGCTCCTTTCCTGTAAGGAGCCCTCATCGTTCAAAGGCACCCGACCCTCCTCCTTTGCCTCTAGAAATCACAACACAATAGAAATTCCAACAGGTACATCACAGCTTGGCGTTATTTTAATAAACAAAGCTTCCTTTTTCCCCCCTCTACCTACAAGGAGCACATTTCATCACATATGCCTGGACAACTTTCTTATTGGTTTATTCCCCTTTCCTGGACCCTCTGTTTCACGGACTAACTCTGAAATGAATAAATTCCAGTGGGAGTCGTGGCAGAACTCACTGACTGCGGGTGGGGAATTAAGGACGATGTGAAATCTCCTGCGCCAGGGCCCATCTCTGCCCTTCTGCTGTCCTGGCACTTCTATAACAACCTGGTAGCAAAGCAGCAGAAAGGATAAAGAGGTGGCCACACCAGAGGACTGGTGAAAGCAATGTTCCTTTGGGCACAGATACTATGAGCTGTTTCTGACTTTCTCGAGTGAAAGGAGCCCCCAGTGAAGAAGGCACTGTCTCCTAGCCTGTAAGGCATGGCTCGCAACAAATCCAAACATGCTTCTGGACTTAGCTCCATGATGGGGACAGAGACAAACTATCTGGCTGCCCAGGAGGTGGGGAGCTTTAGCACAGGGCCTCCTAGAGGTAAGGTGTTCTTTTATCACGTATTTTGGATAGGGCATCGCTTTCTTCCCATCACACAGGTTCACCTGCAAACTACATTCCTCCTGTGCTTATAAGGGATGAACTGTGTTTTCCCAAGCCCAAGAAGTTTGGCCTGATATGAGTTCAAACATGCCACAGCCAAACAAGGGGACATCTAACCCTTGACTTTCTTGCAATGTTTACTTCCTCCATGCCCCTTACTTACTTCCTTATAGACAGAGCACTATTAAAGAAAAAAAATTCCCTAAAACTGCTTTATTTTGTTTCCTGAGAGCAGAAAGGCAGTGAGCAGAAAACATATTAAAGATTCCTAGGCGGTTTAAGAATGAAACATTTCCAATCTAAATAAAAGTGTCAAAGGAAAGCCTAAATCTGGCAGCGACTAGAAATACTGCAGTTTCAACAATACAAAACCCAAAATTTACCCAAACTATTAAAGCTTAGCCTCGCTGCTAAAGAAGTTGACGCTGTCAGTCATGAGGCATAGACCTAAACACAGGGGTGGAAAAAACGGTGAGCAAGATTTTGCCTGATATTTAGACGCACTCTCCTTAGAGGCTGGCGTGCACTGCCCTGTGCAGTCACAACTCTGAAATGCTAACTATAAAACTGTGTTGATTCTATTATACCATTTTGAGATGGATGAACAGGATTACAAATCTAAAGGCACGGTGAGATAATCTTCCCATCAATCTCAATCCAGGGCATCATTTTATAAAAAATCGTGAGCTTCGTTCTGGGCTCCCAGAAATATATCACAAATGTGAAATGGGATTATTTAGCTCTGAGGCAAGAAGGATGAAGGCAAATTAGCACTAGCTGAGAGGCATATGATGAGCTCTTACGTGGAGAGTCACCAGAGTACATACAGCTGAGATAAAGAATTTACATTTCAGCATGAGGATTCAGGTTTGCTCCCAAAGACTCTCCTGACACTGAGGCTTGTTAGGTCTTAGAAGGTGCCACAAGGGCTGTGGAATTTCACTCCCAGAAAACCTTTCAAGATAGGGGCGAGTCTCAGCTCTCTGGGCTAATGTGGGTGCAGTCCTGCCTGGGAGTTTAGTCTACAGCCTCTTGAAATTCATTCCTGTCTGATGATTCTCTCGTTTTACACCAATAGATTAGCTGGGGCAAAAACAAGGCGAGTCAACACACAGAGCAATTATGGAGGACATTTCTTCTTATGTGGCAAAGAAAAACAGAGGCTATAAGTAAGCCTTTTGTTTGTTCTCTGGGTTTTTTAAAATCCCTAGCGATAGCGATTGCTAACAGAACAGCATTTACAGGAACACAGGATTGGTGCACTTCGTTCCCTGCTGCACTGTGGCCAGAGAACTATGGCATTTACATACCTGCAGGGGCAATAGCTACCCACAAAATGACTGAAACGGAACTGGATATTTAAAGTGATTGATACATCAAGGAACAGCTCCCCCTCTCCCAAAATGACAGGGTGAAAAAGTTACAGAGAACTTCCACCTTAAATGGCAATGGAAGAGATGGAATCTCCCCTCACACCTTTAAAACAATCTCTCCTAGGGGAGGCACACCTAATGTGTGGTATGGGTTTGCCCTTTCAATTGCCATCTTAAAAGAAACTAAAATTATTCAAAGATTCCCTACTGTCTCAAGACTTAAAATTACAAACTTAACCCACCTCATTCCAGATTTTATATTCTTTTGGGGAATGGATTTATGTTCATAGAGAAAAAGTGGGAACATATCACATCATTTCCTGAGGACACACAGAGCCTAAGAGTGTCCTCGTAAAGCAACAAGGTTAAGCTGACTTTTCTTTAGTCATTTCACATAGCTCGTGTGCATTAAACTGTGGACATGCCCCAGCAAGCCTATCTGGAGCTTAGAGAGCGTATGCAGTACCCCCTCACACCAACATGGCAGCTAGGGAGCCTTAAGGAATTGATAACTTAAATGTGGAGCATTACAATTTTGCTGAATATGTGTTCTTTTTTCCTAATAAATTCCAGATGTTAAGAGTAGCTTCATATCCATTCAGACCAGTGCTTTAAATGATCTGTTCTTTGGAACCTTCTGAAAAAACATACTTGCACTTCTTTTTCCCGCTGCATTTTATGGACAAAAACAACGTTTATTCATGTACTTAAAAAAAAAAAAAAAAAAAAAAACTTTTAAAAAAGATTAGCCATGCCCCATAAGTTAAATGATTTCCACAGAAATACATTAATAGAGATACAGAATGATAAATCTGTGCTATGAAAGATGATAATGTAAAGCAGACCTCTCCTATGGTGAGTTCAAATTCCAAAATATATCATATGCACAAAACTCTTGTGGTTTATGGAATTCTGGATCTCCAAGTTTGAATGGGGTGCAGGCCATAGCAACCCATGCTTTTCTGCTGTGTCTGTGGTTTTTTATTAAGCCCTCTTAGTGACTGGGGGTGGGGAAGAAGAGGGCAAAAGACTGGAGGTGGGGAGGGGAGAGCAAGGCAGCGACAAAGGACTGGGCAATGCTAATTCCATGTACTGCATTTTACCCCTTAAAGTCTGTAAAGCAAAGATCCCTTGAATTCGGGCTAGACTAGTAACAATAGTTTAGGCAGGCTTCAGCCCCTATAATACCCGCTAGCTCTCCTGCAGGCATCTAATAGAAGCAATCAATCCAGGTAGAGATTGTGTTGGCTAAGAAAATAGACAAGGTAAGACCTCTGTGTCTCCCCCTCCCCAAACCCCTGCCCCAGAGTATACTGAGTCCTTGCGGTATAGAAATTTTGGAATTGTCACCATCCCAGATGCCTGCTGGGGAGGAAGAGATACTGATTTGCATTGCTCTTGCTCTTTTGTAGGTAAGGGAAGAGAGAAAGGGGGAAGGAATTCAATCCAAAGGACAGGGGGAAAGGAGAAATGAAATGGACATGGCATATACAAGGAGGCAGCCATTAATTCTGAAGGAAGCCAAGAAATCCAGAAGGAGAAAGGAAAGTAAGGAAATAACAATGATGAAAATTAACACTGTAGGTTTAAAAAAAAAAAAAAAAAAGTGGGCTCTTTGGGGAAAACAAAACAAAACCAAGCATACAGATGCAGAGAACAGACTGGTGGTTGCCAGAGAGAGAGGAGGAGATGGGTGAAATGGGTGAAAGGAGCCAAAAGGTACAAACTTCCAGTTATAAAATAAATTGTCATGGGGATGTAGTATACAGGATGATGCCTGTAGTTAAAACTGTATTGCATATTGAAAGCTGCTAAGAAAGGAGATCTTAAGAGTTCTCATAACAGGAGAAAAATTCTATAATTATGCATGATCATGGATGTTAAATTAGACACGGTGTTGATCATTTTGCAACATAGACTAATATTGAATCATTATGCTGTATACCTGAAACATAACATTATATGTCAATTATACCTCATTTTTTTTAATGGGCTGTTTGAAAGACTTCTTGAAGGACCACTCACTCTTGTACCTAAATGTGCCAAAGCCTTCATTTTGCATCATCTCCTATAACACCATGCCCACACCTTCCCAGCCAAGCACACCAAGGAGCATTTATCCTTAGATAATTAGGTGGAGTTGAGTTGTGGACCAAGAAACAGCTCGAGGTTGTTCTCAAAAAATAATTCTCTCATTCAGACCTGGTCAAACTGCTCAGGTGCAGAGCCAAAGAGGTTAATGTTCAAGTTCAGATATTCTGTGCAGGTCACATTCTGGCTGTGGGGAGAAACAAGGGTGGTTTCTTAAAATGCATTGACTTGCACTCTTCCCCGTGACAGATCACCTTTTGAACTGCTGTGGGATGACCTAGGAGAAAAATAGAAAGCTCTGCAGCCAGGCACTCCTGTGTGAGTGTAGGGAACAATCAGAGGGCTGTCTGGAAAACAAAATGCCTCATTTCTTTAATAGTAGCTATTCACGCAGCAAGAGGCAATTCAGAGACCAGCCAGCAAAGTGCACTGCTTGGGAGATAGGCATAAATGATATGTTTCTATTCTGCCCCAGCATTTATGCATTGTCCAACTTCACTTTGGTTAAATAGTGTACTTTCTTCTGGGGATGGCAAGGCATGATACCTTGGCTATAGCTACTGTGATAGATTAGATGAATCTACTCCATATCTCAACTCCAGTGTAAAATTAGGAATTTTAATAAAAAGCACAAAATTTATTGTCAAAGGACAAGATCATTGACAGGTCTTGTCTTCATGGAAAGAAATAATTCATTAATGTGGTATCCACATTATTATTTTTTTTCTTTCTTTCCTTCCAGCAACTACTTCTTTGGAACGAGGACAAATGGAGCCACAGGATGTACCTGGTTCCATTATTTCTTTCATTTTTTTCCTTCCTCTTCTTCAACGTACTTTATTTCTACCCCATGGCAGAACCATCCTTCTCTTGTAGGATTGGGCAATATGCAATTTTCTACCTTTCAGGCAGGAAGCCACATTCCTGAAAATTTCTGATAAAACACAACCACATGAATGATGAGAAGCTCACTGCTTTTTTTGTGTGTGCCTGTAACTAAAGTACCTCAGGGCCCAACCTCTGTCTACCCCACCCACTCCTGTTTACTTTTCTGTAAAAGCTCATATTCACCTTATCTACTTCCCATGGATACTGGGGAGAGAGGGAAAGTTTATATAAATGTTGTAGGTTACAAGCGCCATTAAAATGTTATAAAAATATACGATACAGTTCAAGGGGGTATTTACTGACTTTTATATTTAACTTATCTTACTTGGGTCTTTAAAATTCATCTCTAACACACTTTATGCTGCCTCTGTTTATTAAGTCTGAAAACAAGTCATGTTATGGATGACAGCCTCTTTGCTAATGGAGTCAGCAGTTACAGTATAAGCAAGCACCTCTGATGTTTTCTGCGCCCACAAAGGAGCCTTAAGGAGAATGGATCTTTAAGGGCAAGTCTTGAAATTTGAGGGTCAGGATCCAAGTATTTCCAAATCACTTGCTCTACTGTTACACTAATGGTCTCCTAAAGTCAAGGATAGGTGTCTGGCTCCCATACTGGGATTTCTGCATCCTGAAATGACACTTCACTAAAGTGTTGGGAATGACTGTCCCTAAAAGCTTTGGCTTTTAAATATGTCTGGTGCTTCCGTGGAGCATTTCTGCTTTGTTGGGGCATTTGGCCATGACCTCAATGAATCACAGAAAGTGAGTTACTGCAAGTTCACTCAGATATCTGCTTTCAGCACAAAACATTTTATCACAGCTTCGTACATCCACAAGGAAGTTCCAGAGACAAATTCTGCAAGGCGTAACCATAGCATGGTACAAGGTAATTTCCCATCAGACAGGGAGCCATAACTCTGGAGACTAAAGGAGGACGCACAGAAAATAAAGCTGTTTCATCACGTGGGTACCGATTAGTCTGCATTCCTGCCCCAAACGTATTAAGGTTTCGTCTGGCAGTTAGCTAACAAGGGCAAAAATGCACAGACAAGCAGAAGGTAGAAACCCCCTTAACCCAAAAAATGTAGCTCCGTGTCCCACATCATTTCACAGTGGTTCTTAGGCAGCCTCCAAGAAAAGTTATTGAGAAGGAATTCTCCAGAAATTGTGAGGTATCAAAGCACAAGGAGTTTCAGAGAGATCTGTTTGTCAACCAGAGTCATGGAACTCGTCAGTAATTGACGCTACTGCAGGAAGCCCCGCCTAAGGAAGGCTCTCCCCTCCCTGCCTCCATGACTGATCTAGCATCAGTTGAACATTTTGTCCTAGAGAAAGTAAAATGGAAAGCTATCCAGATGTGGCTGACTGACTTCAGGCACTGCGTAAGCCTTAGAAAGAAAAGTATTTAGGGAAAGGATTCTTTATGAAAACACATAGGATACTTTTCTCCACTCATTGAGTAGAGACAGATACCAGTGGAAGGTTATTACCAAAGCACATAATTCAGTTCAAACAATCCAGGTACCTAACTTAATACTGACGACCAAATTCCACTTAAAAATGAGATGGGATTCTGGGGTGCCTGGGTGGTTAAGCATTCAACTCTTGATTTCAGCTCAGGTCACTGATCTCACGGTTCATGAGACTGAGCCCTGTGTTGGGCTCTGTGCTGACAGTAAGAGCCTACTGGAGATTCTCTCTCTCCCTCTCTTTGCTCTTTCCCCACTTGCATGTGCATGCTCTCTCAAAATACATACGTAAACTTAAAAAAAAAATGAGACAGGATTCAGAGCTGACTGGCACAGCTTCTCCATGTGACCACAAAACAACACAAGTAAGTATCTCAGGTGTCAAAATCACCTCCTCTTTAAGGTTATTGAATAGCCTGGGTAAGGTTTTGGAGGTTATCACAGCTTCTTTGCTTCTTCAGCATTCATTCGGATACAGAATATGCCTCATTTTCTTTTCATTCCATATGTGGTCGCATACTTCCTATAGGTTTATAGTTGAGAAATCTTTGTTTTCCATATACGTATCTTCCCCTTCTAAGTAATCTTGTTTGAATAAAAAGGACCAGGGTGGCAGATCCAAGAGTTTTCTCTTTCTCCACACTTTTTACACATTGACAGAACCAAGAACAAATCAGGCTACAAGAAAGAAAGACGACCTCACCCATGGCCATCTGTCCATCTTAACATAATTACCTATGTGCTAGACGTACCATACTTTAACCAACAACCAATGATTGGATGTGTAACCAATCCTCCTTGTCATTAGGAACATTAGAACATTAGGACAAATTCCTGGAAACTGAATTATTTGGCCAAAGCCTCTGAATATGAAATTGCTTCCCCACAACAGCTGTTACAATATACTTTTGTTAGGTGTATCTATTTTGCTTTACTGCCAACAAATCTAGATACATCATTTAAATACTCTTTTTGCCAATATAGTTCCAAAATGACTTCTAGTCTTCATTTTCTTGGTTATTTGAGGCTAAACTTTGTTCAGAAGTTTATTAGACATGTGGCTTTACTTTTCTAATTGCCTGTTCATGTTCTTTGCCCATTTTGACAGGATGTTGACTTCTTAGAGTTTGATGTGTATTAGAGATATTAATCGTTCACCATATGTATTGAAAATATTCTTTCCTAAGTGGCTGTTCACCTTTTAACTTATATAGCATTTTTTTTATATCTGTGTTTTATATTATTATGTTGTCTTTTCTTTTACAGATTTCTTCCCTCTGCTTTTGTTTATAAATTCCTTCTCCACTCTAATCAGATAGCTACGTGTATTTTCTTCATTTTAAAAATGCAGTTGTTTTTAAAAACTTTACTCCATTGGGGAATTTCATTGTATACATAAATTACAAATCCAAATTTGTTTTTACTTAATAATTATCCTAGTACTACTAAATAATTAAGCCCTTTGTACTGTTCTTATTGCAGCCACTATGATATAACTAAATCCTTTTATGCTATTTTAAATGACAGTATTTTAATGTTTAATGTTACATTAATGTAAAATATTCCCTTTGTTTTTCAAAAACATTTTAGCTATTTATTATTCAGATAAAATTACTATGAAGATTTTTTTTTAAAATCTCATAGGGCTTGGATCAGAACTTCCAGTCTCCCCATCCCCACCTCTCCCAAAGTCAGTGAAGTCAAGTATAAGACTGAATGCCACCTGAAAACATGGACATTTATCAATTGCAATTTTCTTTGTAGTGGCTCTCCTTATTGGACACAAATTCCTTGAGGAAAAACACGTCTGTTTTATCCTCAGTGTATTCTATTCCTAACAGCTAGTACAGTGCAAGCACACATACAGTTACTGAAAGACTGAAATCAAAGTGACCTAGAACTTTTTTTTTGTCTTGAATATCTTATTTGGGTTAGTAGCTCTAACCCAAAGTGGCTAAAACAGCATCCTTACTCTGCACTTGTTGTGTGTAAACTGAGCAAAGGTGTACAAGGGAGTTACAGGCCACTGCACCCACCTCTGACCAACGGCATAATGAATCCAAAGATGGGGACCTCTCTAAATTATGGCAATAGCAACACAAAGGGCAAAAGAAAGAGGAGGGTAGCAATGGGGTATAGTAAGATGAACTAAAATCACAGATTAGGAATGTATGCTTGAGAACCACAGAAACCTTACTAGAGTGGGGTCCTTTTTATATCATTGCCATGGAGGAGTAGAGAGAGAGGAGGAAAGAGATCAGAGAACTACTTTTTAAAAGTCCTAGAGTTGCCTGGGTTGTTCGGTTGGTTGAGCATCCAGCTCTTGATTTTGGCTCAGGTCATGATCCCAGGGTCATGAGATTGAGCCCCGTGTTGGGCTCTGTGCAGAGCATGGAGCCTGCTTGGGATCCTTTCTCTTTCTCTCTCTCTTTCTCTCTCTCTCTCTCTCTCTCAAATAAAAGGGGAAAAAAAGTCTTAAGAGCTGAAAAACAAAAACAAAGTCCTAGAGCCAATGCTAAGAAAGATTTAGGACACTTAAAGAGTGATAGATAGCCCAAGAACATGGGTAGGTAGAGACAGAAGCAACCTTGCTCCAAAAGATGGCCTGACTCAGTGCTCCTGACCCATCTTCTTCCCAATGTATTGCTGAAGGAACTCAACTCAGAAAAATCAACCTGCTGGTGGAGCCTGGAAGGAATGATGTGAATCATGTTCAGTCTTCTGGTAAGGATCACAGGATCACATTCATTATTTAGGATATCCAAGGAGCACCTCTTTTGACTTAATTTACTGGTTTTAGGATATATTTACAAAGGTGCTATAGCAATGTAATGATGACAACAACTGAACTAAACAACCAAAACACAGTGATCATCTACAAGGGAGTGAATACATAAACTGTGGCATACCCCATATTTTGCGTCTTTGAGAAAGAATGAGGTCTATTGGAGATCTTAGAAAACCATGGTATGATATTTCATTTAAAAAAGTTAAAATTAGGATATATATAGTCTGATCTATTTTTATAAAAGTGTTCACCATATTTGTGTATTTTATATGAGGAAAGATAGGTATTGAAGAATAAACACAAAGTTGTTAACACGCATCGAGGAGGAAGATGGAAATATATGGAGGAAAAGGGACTGACTGAGTTGGCTATTTCATGGGATACTTCTATGTTGTTTGACTTATTACAATGGGCATGCATAGCTTTTGTGCCTTGAAAGGGAAACCTAATAAATTATTATTCCTGAAAATAAAGACATGTCAACAAAATTTGAAAAATGGATATTAACAATGCAAATGTAAAATTATCTCAGAATTATCAAATGTAGAACAAACAAAATAATGAACCCCATTAGAACATACTTGAGACAGTCAAGCTTTGATGACTCAAAGCTGGAAAGAGGTACTACAATTAGTTTCCCTTTGATTTCAGGGACTCATTTATTCTGCTTATCTCAAGACAGAGCTAATAGACCAAATGGTTTTGAAAAGTCTTAAATGGTTCTCAACATTTGGGTATATTCCAGGAAGACTAGTTAATTTAGCTATTCAGAGAATGGCACATTTGACAGGGAAAATGCAAATCAGATTACTATAGTTGGTGTTCAATTAGCCTCTCACACTGGAGGAAAAGCAGTGACAGATAAGTAGAGATGATGCTATATCTACCATAATTTATTGGACTTTTGAAAGCCTCGTTCAACTTGCTCAGGAAAATATTAAGAAAGCTGTATGAGATTGCAAATTTGCTATGGAGGAACTGGGGGATAAATTAACAATCATATGACATTCCTTCTAATATACTCTAAAACATAGTTAAATCCAAGAAAGAGATAAAATGATCCCCAGTCAACTATCCCTAGAGTACTTTTCATGAGTGTTTTCAACCTGTGGGTCTTGAGCCATGAATCAGTCTAGAAATAAATTTAGTATGTTGTGATCAGTATAGGTCTAGATAAACAATCAAAACAAAACAAACACATTTGAAAACCACTGCACTACACGAAAAGATGCCCAACGTCGCTCCTCATCAGGGAAATACAAATCAAAACCACACTCAGACACCACCTCATGCCAGTCAGAGTGGCTAAAATGAACAAATCAGGAGACTATAGATGCTGGCGAGGATGTGGAGAAACGGGAACCCTCTTGCACTGTTGGTGGGAATGCAAATTGGTGCAGCCACTCTGGAAAACAGTGTGGAGGTTCTTCACAAAATTAAAAATAGACCTACCCTATGACCCAGCAACAGCACTGCTAGGAATTTACCCAAGGGATATAGGAGTGCTGATGCATAGGAGCACTTGTACCCCAATGTTTATAGCAGCACTCTCAACAATAGCCAAATTATGGAAAGAGCCTAAATGTCCATCAACTGATGAATGGACAAAGAAACTGTGGTTTATATACACAATGGAATACTACGTGGCAATGAGAAGGAATGAAATATGGCCTTTTGTAGCAACGTGGATGGAACTGGAGAGTGTTATGCTAAGTGAAATAAGTCATACAGAGAAAGATACCATATGTTTTCACTCTTATGTGGATCCTGAGAAACTTAACAGAAGACCATGGGGGAAGGGAAGGAAAAAAAAAAGGTGGGAGAGGGAGGGAGTCAAAACATAAGAGACTCTTAAAAACTGAGAACAGGGGCGCCTGGGTGGCTTGGTCGGTTAAGCGTCTGACTTCAGCTCAGGTCATGATCTCACGGTCCGTGAGTTCGAGCCCCGAGTCGGGCTCTGTGCTGATGGCTCAGAGCCTGGAGCCTGTTTCAGATTCTGTGTCTCCCTCTCTCTCTGCCCCTCCCCTGTTCATGCTCTGTCTCTCTCTGTCTCAAAAATAAATAAACGTTTAAAAAAAAAATTTAAAAAAAAACTGAGAACTGAGGGTTGATGGGGGGTGGGAGGGAGGGGAGGGTGGGTGATGAGTATTGAGGAGGGCACCTGTTGGGATGAGCACTGGGTGTTGCATGGAAACCAATTTGACAATAAATTTTGTATTAAAAAAAAAAAAGAAAAGAAAAAGAAAACCACTGCATTAAATATTCTTTTTTTCCCTGCCCCCATCCCTATTCCTACTCCCAAACAGCAGGAGCAAAACACTTTCAAGTCTGTTGGCCACATCCTGTGCTGATTTTCAAAGAGCTGATTTTGCCATTAAAAAAAAAAAAGTCAAATTCCAGTATCCACCAGAAAATTAAAGAGATAATTCTATTCTCTCCACCTCACAACAAAGTGTTTATTATAATGGGTAAGTGCTTTGCGTTTGGATTTCTCCCTGAGAAATAATTCGTAAATTCCCCTTATATATTAAAATGCCACATACAAATGAGGGGGTTACAACAATAAAGTTGTAAGGCTGGGATCAGGCTAGGTTCCTAAGGATTGCATTAACAGTCCAGCACCAGCAAGAGCACAGGAACTGTGCCCTGGGAGCAACAGCTAATAGTTAAATTCTCAAATCTCAAAAGTTACTTCTCGCAATGTGTTGCTGGCACCTGGAATTCCCAAGACTGCTGTTGTCAGCAGAATTCAGGGTGAGTGACATCTCCTGTTGAAGCTCTACCATGTGCCTCACACACAAAAGTAAAATACTGATTTCAAACCCAATAGCCAGGAGGATATAGCTCCTTGTACCTCCGACCTGTATGTTCAGCAGCCTACCTGACCTCTGTACCCAGAGACGCACTCAACGTATTTCAAACTCAACCTGGCTTCTTCCCTTGCCAGCCAACCCATCCCACACATCACCAGGCTGCCAGGCTGGTTGTTCAACTAAATGAGCAAGTAAGTGCCAGAGCCAGGTTCTACATGCCTATTTGCCTAAACCAAAGACTCTGGCGTCCTTTTTTGAATTATTCCTCCCTACTCCTTGCTCTTATCATCAGTTTCTTTCTCTCTCTCTCTCTCTTTTTTTTTTTTAAGTTTATTTATTTGGGAGAGACAGAGCACAAGCAGGGGAGGGGCAGAGCATCTCTCAGAGGGAGAGAGAGAAGCCCAAGTAGGCTCTGCACAGTCAGCACAGAGCCCGATACAGGACTTGAACTCACAAACTGTGAGATCATGACCTGATCCGAAACCAAGAGTCAGACACTTAACTGACTGAGCCACCCAGGCACCTCTTATCATCTGTTTCAGTTGATCTTATCTCATAAATCTTTCTGGAAACTGTTCATTCCTCCCCATGTCCACTATCATCATTCTAGCTCAGGATACCATTGCTCACCTGGATTGCAGAAACAGAGCTTTACCTGGCTTTCCTGCCTCTGGCCTTCTCTCCAGACTGTTCTCCAAAGCCAGAGCCAACAGTCTACACGCAATTCTCAGCACTGTGTATCACTTATCATGCTACAAGATCAGTATCAACAACAACAACCCTTTAACGACTTTCCCTTGGCCTTAGGTAGATCCAAATTTCTCAATGTGGCCTAAGAAGCATCCTCTCTCCTCTCCCCTCAAAATCTAACTTCTCTGGCCATACTAAATAAATTTCAGTCCTCCAGATAAGTTGCAATCCCTGCCTTCCACCCCATGCCACTTAACTGTACATCTCACTCAGGTGGTTTCTGGAAAGACTTCTTGAATCCTGGTGGGCACCACCCCCACGTGCCCTTCTTCCTTCCTACCACAGCATCTACCACACCGCCCACTGGCTCCATTTCTTGGGTCTCCTCTTCCAGATCCCCCCAGAGGAGCAAGCTCGTGTCTGACTGGTTTACAACACCCAGCACTATGCCTGGCTGGCAGCAAATATGAAATATGTGTATGTTAAAATTTAACATCACTCAGTTTCTCTATATGGGGCAATGGAAACTATGGAAAAGTTAAACCAGGCATTGGAGGGTCATCGTGTGATTTGTACAGTTACACAGTGTGGACTTTGGGCAGTGGCTGGGAAGCCACAAAGCCTCTCAGGCACACAAGGATGGATTGTATGTCTGCCACACAATCTCAAAACAAACCGGAGCATGAAAATCAATTATGGAAGTCTGCTTGGGATTATAAACAATGTTAACATTAACTATGTTTTACCTTTAAAACCACTTTGTAGAAAGAAATTACATTCAGAAATCACAATTATAACAGCTATTAGATTTTTCTACGGTCCTTTCCTTTTTTTAACCACATATTTTTGGTCTTTTTAAATGGCTATCATCATCGTATACATGTATTGCTAATTTAGTGTTATTTTGTATAGGTTTTCCCAAGTAGGTATTAATATTCATGTTTTTAATGACTGAGTAAAGGCCATCAAGTAAGTGCACAATTTTCTTAATCTTATTTAGGAAATTTCTAATCTTTACTAATAACACTGTAACATATACATAAAACACGCATATATAGGGGCATCTGGGTGGCTCAGTCAGTTAAGCGTCTGACCCTCGATCTCAGCTCAGGTCATGATCTCACGGTTCGTGAGTCAGGCTCTGTGCTGTCAGCGCAGAGCCTGCTAGGGATTCTGTCTCTGCCCTCTCTCTGCCTCCCCCCCCCCCCCCCCCCCCCCCCCCCCCCCCCCCCCTC
>NW_026057577.1:87173113-87187851 GCF_023721935.1 Panthera uncia
CCCCCCCCCCCCCCCCCCCCCCCCACTTGCACATGCTTGCTCGCTCTCTCTCTTAAAATAAACAAACTGAAACACACACACATAAAATTTTTTTCAAATTAGAACAGAGTAGATTTTTTTTTCTCATTTTAAAGGACTATTTCACTACCTCAAAGAACCATAAAAGAATGCCTGCTTGGACACTGTCCATACAAACAATATTCATAACAGTGGCTAACATAATTATAGAAAAGAGGGCTTGCAGATCAAAACATGTGCGTGGTACACAAAGAGGAATAAGCAAGAAAGGAAGCTGTGAGTGGTGACAAAGACCAGAGAAAGGAAGAGATGCTGCTGAAACAGATAAGGAGAAGCAGGAATTCAGACAGGCAAGGTGCCAAGCGGAGTATGTTCCTGAAAGACAGGAGAAGGGCAATTCTAGAGTTACTCTCCGTTCTTAGTTAACTAAGATGCTACCTTTCAGCTGTCCCTAAAAAGCACATCCCAGTAGTGAGTGGACCATCTTGACATCTCAGCGCCCAGCAGCTTTTCTAGCAAGATGGCTAGGTATCCAATTTAAACATGAAAGCCATGACTGACAGCAGAGGACTTTGAAATTCTTCCAGTAGCTGGGGGCTAGGAGGCAGGAAGAGCCAACAAGGGAGAAGTGGCTACCAGGGCAGAAAATGTATTTATGAGGGACACTGTGGGGAGCATATCCAAAGGAACAGCAGAATCTCTACCCACTTTGCCCATAACCAGTGGTCACTCTTATCATACTCCCTCCTCACCCCCAAGTCCTGTCCTGCCAGTGACAGCTGAACTTCTGCCAACAGCCCGATCCCTTCCTCAATAGGCTTCCTATAATTAAAATTTGATTTAGCACTCATGTAAATATTATTTCTCACACAACTGTCATCTTCTATCATTCTTGTGCTAACCTCAACAATTTTCCCACTCCACTTCCACTGTCAAAGAGTAATAAAATCCTCCTAGATGTCTCATTCTTAATGAATGTGCTGTTTTCTTTTCCTCCCACCCTGGTAGCGCGGATCCAGCTCTAATGGAAGGCAAGGGGGATCTCAAGTCTCCGTGCGAACACCAAGCTGTGGTCTCAAGTCATTACAGTCCTAGGTCTATTCTATTTATTTTATCAAAAAAATCTTATAACAATATTTATATATCCTCTAAGAAGCCAGGTTACTGTTAAGCCTTGAATTCAGCAGAGCTTAAAAATAAGAGGACAAAATGGTCAACAAGTCATACTTTACTGTTAAAAATGCTATATATCTCATGTACCATTCCCCACCCCCACACCTCTTCTGTGTCTCATTCAATACCCTACAGAGACCCTTTAAGAACACAGTCTGTGCTTTCAGCAATAACTGACATCCTTGTAAATCCATGTAATGTTCAGAAAATAAATCCAGTGCTCTCTCTGCCCATATAGCAACATTAATCTTATGAACAGTACTAGAGAGCACCATCCCCTCCCCCTCTCCTCCCCTCCCTCCATCTGCTTTAAGTAGGGCAAGTATTTTACTCATGTTAATTGTTCTGACAGATGAGGATCAACACTGCTTTAATCCATTTGCAGCCTAGCACTGGGTACATATGTCTTCTCAAATGCTGTTAGAGGCAAGTACACGGGCTGTTAGTAACACAAGAGCTACTTCAGGGCAATGCTCAGTACTCTTAAGTGACTGGTTCTACCTTCCTTACAGAGCAAATCCAAGGGAAATTCTTCCCCAAACTGGTTCAAGGCTTTTTGATTGCCATTGTGCTTGTGCTTCAAGACTTTAAAAACACTAGATAGTAGGATTTTGTTCAATTAAGGCAAATTGAATCGGTTACTATTGATTTCTTTTAAGATGTTAGTGTATTGTCTCATTTACTAACTAATTGTATGCAAGTTCTCTAAAAGACAAAAGGATGAGGCTGAATTCAGTAGGACTTGACTATAAAATTGGGTAACTCAGGAACCATGTGTGTTTTACAAGGATATACCACCTATTTACAGCTCGCACTGGGGAGCATTAGAGCCAAGGTCTGCTGGTGTTGACAAAAGCATGAGCCTTAGATACAGGCAACACCTGGGTTCAAATCCCAGCGCCACCACCTTTCACCTCTGTGCCCAGCTGCCATGGGTACTGTATCAAATGATTTAGCACATTTAACACCCAGCCCCATACTCTCCCTACCCAAGGACTTTGGGTGTGTTCACTTAAGCTACTGTTATGCATACCTACATCTTGATTTTGAATTACCTGAAAAGTAGCTTCATATGCTGCACTGTGTATTTGCTAGATAGTTCTACTCCCACCTCACAAGTGTAGCCAAAAAGGACTTCTACAGACAGGGAGCACAATGCTGGCCTGACACCCTCCTCCCAACATTTTAGCACAGATGTAGCTCATCACACTGTCCTCCCTGAGCACTATTTCTTTGCTGGCTCTGGACTCCACTGGCCCATTTTCACTGCTTACCCCTGACCTGGTTTTTGAATTTGCCATTTTCTCTTTCCTAATGCCTCAATTGGTCTTATTTCTATTTCTTCTTCAATTCCATCATCTATCTCCTGTGTTTTCAATTTAATAACCTTATACATTTCAAGTTTTCAGTATAGTCCTTTCCAGTTCAGAAATTTAATGAAGAAAAATAAATATGGTATGATTCAGATTTATGGAATATATTGCATAGAGAACCCACCTGCAAAACTTGTTATCCCTCACAGACAGGGTCACCGATTTCCTCCCGCACCTCTTCCCCCTCCTCCTCCTCCTCTCTCTGCTTTCAACCCTACTTAGGCTACATTGGTGAACAAAGAGTAGACAGGCAGGAGAACAGTGTTCTAGTTTGTTGGCCTTTCTTCTTCACCTTTCAGGTGTGTGTGGCAGGGAGGGGTGGCCCATGAGAAGCTACTTAACAGAAATTCCTATTACAGACATGAGAAATGCTTATACTACATTCCAGCCCTTCTTATCCAAAACAAGTATACATTTGCACATGTTAGGATCTCAACAATGTAAACAAGATCAACTTTTTCTCTGTACAATAGAAAATATCAAAGAAAAATGGTAGGGGTGCCTGGGTGGCTCAGTTGGTTAAGCATCCAACTCTTGATTTTGGCTCAGGTCATGATCTCAAAATCGTAAGATCAAGACCCATGCATGCTCGCGTTCTCTCTCTCTCTCTCTCTCTCTTAAAAAAAAAAAAAAAAAAAAAGATAAATGTTAAGTTTATCTGACTACGGGATTTTAGGTAATTTTGGTTTCAGCATCTTTCTGACTTCCTATATTTTACAATACAGAGTAGAATTATTTCTCTTATCAGAAAATAATTGTAATTATGTGAAGTCATTGATGCCCTATCCCCATTCAGCACCCTACTTTGCCAACCATCATTAACTCTGTTTACAATTTAGTCTGAAATAATCCTGAGTAGCCACTTCTAATTTTGAAGAGCCAGAGTTCTGACTAGCTAAATTGATTATATTGATGGAGTAGTGCCCTAAAAACCTACATGCATTCTTCTAAGCTCCAAGTTTAAGACCAAAAAACATCTTCATGAGCTAGCAACACCCATTTAAGATAACTTAAATCATGAGAAACAGACAATTTAAACAGTTGCCAAATGTAGACAATTCCTAAAGGTGGATTTTGATGGGAAGCCTTGATTCCCAAGAAATAGTTTTCCTGGTTCTACTGCTAACAAAATACACGCGGATGCACACGGGCCTTTTTAAAGACCAAATCAGGCAAATTTTAGACCAACACAATTTGTCATAAAACCATGGCCAGCCTTAAAATGTCCGAATCAGAATTCAGAAATGGATTCTGGTGAGCTACACTTTTACTGAGACTCTAAAGGAATTTAGCTTGGCTGTTGTATTGTTTCTAATAGCTGAAATCAGTATTTAAGGAGATAAAAGGTAACATATATGAACTCCATAGACTAAACTGATAGCGCCCAACAAAAATCCCTTGCATCTCTAACTACAAAATGGAATATAACCGGAGAGAAAGCACTGTGCCCTGCAGTCAGAAGAGTGGGGTCAAATCTGACTTTATTCTCTGGGCCCCAGTTTCTCCAGTCACAGGATAATGAGCCCACTGGAAATGGTGAGGTCCAAGGATGAGTATGAATGAGTGGACGTGGTGACAGTGCTGACAAGTGCAATGTGTTGGGCTTCCAATGTTACCCACAAAATGCACATCTCAAACCAAAATGAAGATCTTAGACCTGGATTGTTCATTTCTTCTCATGTAAAAGTCACAGCTCCAAAACCAACACCGCGTAAAAATACCAAAAACATCGTGAAACTGGTAATTCTGAAGGACAAGCGAGTTTCTTCAGCCGTGACTGCAGCCACCCCTGCTACATTCCGAGTGCCTGTCCTGCCCAGGTGCTTGTAACAGTCCCCGCACAGACACAGCACTCTCCACAGGACCAGCTCCCTGTATCATCTGTTCTTCCCAAACCACCCAGCCAGAGGCCCTGCTGCTCCCGCCAGGTAGAGCCAAATTGTGCTCTGTGTCAGCTCTCTGGGCTCCACTGGAAGGGTTCTCGTGTTTTTTTAAGGTAACAGCCACAGAGCTCTTCTTCACTGGGGTCACTCCTTGCCCGTCAGTTTTGTTTCTGTATCAGGGGAGCTCCCCACAACTGAAATGCTCTTAAGGAGGTTTTTATAGGAGAGGAGGGATTAAACTGCCTTCTATACATTATACAAAATGTCTTCATTCCATTAGCATTTACCAAACGGCTTATGCAAAAGGCACTCTTCATGTCTGTTCTATTAGAGCACTCAAATCAGACCCGCTGTTCTAGTGCAGTTAATTGGGCACACATGCTGTCTGCTAACTAAATGGTAAGTGATTCATTTAATATGCACATTCTGGGTACCTATCAGGCACTGGGCATTCTGTTAGGTATGTAAGTCAAGATTGATAAGACAGTCCCCAACTTCAAAAGAGAACACCTCAAAAAGCTACAGAGAGGCACTCACTTCTAAATATTAAAGCATTTGGGGCCCCTGGATGACCCAGTTGGTTAAACGTCGGACTTTGGCTCAGGTCATGATCTCGCAGTTCATGAGTTCGAGCCCCACACTGGGTTCTGTGCTGACCACTCAGAGTCTGGTGCCTGCTTTGCATTCTGTGTCTCCCTCTCTCTCTGCCCCTCCCCTACTCATTCTCTCTCTCTCTCTCTCTCTCTCTCTCTTTTTCTCTAATAAATAAACATAAAAAACCTTTACAAATAAATCAATATTAAAGCACTTGCTACCTCCTTTCACCATACAATATATATCAATCACAGTGAGTTTTGTATTTACATGTCAGCTCCACATATGACGGTGAGCACCTAAATTTAAGCTATGTCTAGTTCTCAGCACAAAGACTGGTAGTCAACACTCCTTGCATGTTTAGCCAGTGTGGACCTCACAATCTAGACAACAGGAAGGTATACACCGAGTAACAGTGCTGTCCACACTACCACAGAGGCTTACGATAGGGCCACAGTGCAAGTCCCAATAATTTGCCATCAGACAGCAAAGGGGACTCCATGCAGTTCCCACCTGCGGTGATTTAGGAAGATTTTATCGGAGAGTGGGCTTTGGGCTAAGCCTGGGAGTAGGATTTCAACAGGTATAAAGAAGGAGGGAGGGGGGAAGGTGTCCAGGTGGGCAGAACAGCTTAAATGAAAGCATCTTATGATTTATGTTGGGTACCTAGCTGCAGGGAGATGGCCTTACACGGCTGGGGCTCTGGATCGCTCAGCAGCCCCAGCTGCTCCTTATTGTTATGATTTAGAAGGTTAGAGGCTGCTCTAGCAGCCAAAATGCAGGCCCCCTAGCCTCCTGATTCAAATGGAGGGAGGTTTAAAAAGTTTAAGCTGTGTGTGTATGACAGAAAGAGAAAGTTTTTTTTTTTTTTTTAATAATAAGTATCTCTAAATTCCAATGCTTTCAATATATGACTCCTTTCAAATCTATTTTCCTTTAGGTACCAGATTAGAGAAAACCTACAAAACTACTCTTTAAAAACCTTCTTTCCTGGGGCGCCTGGGTGGCTCAGTCGATTAAGCGTCCGACTCCAGCTCAGGTCACAATCTCGCGGTCCATGAGTTCGAGCCCCGTGTCAGGCTCTGGGCTGATGGCTCGGAGCCTGGAGCCTGCTTCCGATTCTGTGTCTCCCTCTCTCTCTGCCCCTCCCCCGTTCATGCTCTGTCTCTGTCTCAAAAATAAATAAACGTTAAAAAAACAAAACAAAACCTTCTTTCCTTTCTTATCTCAGAAAAGAAGAGTACACAGTCAGTCCTCAGCCCCAATTAAAACATCAAGGTCATAGACCCAGCAGTGTCCTTCCCCCTCAGACATCTCCCTCCTCAGGAGGGGCCTGGCCTCACCCAAGGGTTTCACAGTTCCAAGTAAGCCTGGAGGGGACACTGTATTAACTTCCCCAAATGACAATCCAACCTTAGCTGCATTAATAGGAATATTGTATCCAGCACAATATCGAGAATATCGACCCCGAGCTAGTCAGACGCCTGGAGAAGTACGCACATGCAAAAACCCCATCCTAAGAGCGCCAAAGGGAAACCGGACCATCCAGAGGGACGTGAACTATCTGGAAACCCTCACTAGTGAGGAATAATTGCCCAAACTCTCTGATGTTCTGCCTGACACAAGATATGGGGAGGAGGGAGGGTAAAGAACTACCATTATCCAGCTCCTGCCACTCCAGCTCCTTTGTTACCCTCCCCCCTTCCAACATTCCAACACCCGCCCCTCTATCTTCCCAATTCCCAATTTTGTTCTCCACTTGCACAAACTGAAGCCCATGGAGGTTAGGGTAACTATCCAAAGTCACAAAGCTGTGAGCAGACCAAACGTCTGACGCCAAAACCCATCTCCACCTAGCTCCAAAGCTCATTAGAGGAGAGAGCTGGCGCTTAATTTCTAGTAATCTTCCAAAGAACTGTCATCTCTTCATGTTACAGTTTGCTCTTATGAGATTGTTTTCCCGCTTATTAGCACCATGTATTTGTTGAGATGAACTTGGCAATACAAAGTATCAATACTTTGGCAGAACATAATGGGATAATTCAGGTCCTTAACCCAAAGCTTTGTTTCTACTTAAGATAGTCTAAAAAAGCTACAACATCAGCTTCTAATTCTCTGCCACCCACTCTCCCACCAACTCAATTGGTTTTCCTTAACTTCTAGGCATAACTTAATTTTTTTGTTTGGGCTGGTCAGAGAGATGCTGGAAGGAAATGAAACCAACTTGTAAAACTTTATTTTGCTAATTTGTGGAACAGCACGTGGCTTTCCTCTATAGTGGTTCAGTATCTATAATCCTATAGGAAGAGAGGTCAACCAGGCTTGTTTTTATTAAAAATATCAAAAGAAGAAACGGACAGGTATAAGTCAAATGAGTCTGTCCAAAGGCAGAACTTCCATGTAAAAACTCTCTATTCCATTGACAGAAGTGTACTAGACAGCTAATGGCTTGAACTTCACATCTCCAATTCTAGGATTATACTCTAAAATAGGCAATCTTAATTTTTTTTTAAAGGACTTATAGACATACACTGTAGTCAAAGGAAAATTTGTTCTGAGAACTTCTGTCCCCAAACTCAAATCTCATCTCCTCCACCTTTTAATTGAAAGGAGAAGAGGGGCGCCTGGGTGGCTCAGTCGGTTAAGTGTCCGACTTCGGCTCAGGTCACGATCTCATGGTCCATGAGTTCGAGCCCTGCGTTGGGCTCTGGGCTGATGGCTCAGAGCCTGGAGCCTGCTTCCGATTCTGTGTCTCCCTCTCTCTCTGCCCCTCCCCCGTTCATGCTCTGTCTCTCTCTGTCTCAAAAATAAATAAACGTTAAAAAAAAAATTTTTTTTTTAAAAAAGAAAGGAGAAGAGAGAAGGATGACAAAGACGCCCAGGGGACCCCATGGAGGATCTAATGACCATGTACCATTGTATCTACTACAGCACACTGGTCAAAAACCATGGAATAAATGTTAGGCCACAGAAGGCTGTTAACCATTCCACGTGTAAACGGCTTTTCCATGATGGTCGAAACTTCACCTTTATAAGGAGAGGGTGGGCGTTAAGAAGTTGAATGCATCCAAGATCGAGTCTTGTCTATGTGGTATTCAAGGCAAGGCCCCAGCTCTCCAGGCAGTTGGGAGAGACAAGAGGGTGAGGAAGGGCAGCTGTTTGGGAAGAGTTTCTCAGTTCTGTCAAGTCTTACTTGACAAGATAGAAGTCCTAGAAGGGACAACTCTTCCCCAGACCTGAAAACTGGGAAGCAAAATAAATGGCTCTGACCAGCCAAGGAGACATTAACATCAAACCTGTGCTCAGATACTTGACCCATACTAAGGGTCCACACACAGAGACCATCTATCTTGTCTGAAATTCTAGAAACTCTGGTTATATGATTCTAAAATTCCTGGATGCATGAATTCCCAACACTAGGAGATTAGAAGCAGCAAATAAAAAGGACCAGAGACAGCCACACAGTGACAGCCACACTGACAACTGATGAGAAAGTAAGAAGGACAATTATGTTAAAAAGCAAACATATTTAAACACTCAGCAGCAGCCCAGGATTGCTGAGAGGAACAAACAGCTTTACCAACTTCAGGCGCTCAAGTAATTACCATCCCCAAGCATGCTAAAATAATTTATTACAACTGTAGGAGAGAAATACGGCTTGGTAGCAGAAGATATAAAAGAGATTTACAAATTCTAGTTCATACTAAGTTCATGGTGAATTAAGCGTGCCCATGGCTGCCAAGGAACTCTGCAGTCTCAGGACACAGTAACAGAGGCTGTGTGGGGACTATGAAGAAGGAGTTAATTCCTCCCCACCCCACACTGGTCAGATGAGTTCATTTCTGGAATCCTTGACTCAAGAAGGAAGAGTAAATAAGCGTGCATTCAAATGAGAGGCACCAGCACCCTGAGATTTGGAAATGGGTGATATGAGGAAGTTTGTGGGGATTTTTTTTTTTTTTTTTTAGTGGAGGGATGGTGCATGTATGTTGGAGGGAGGGGGTGATACATAAACCCAATACATAGGATTGAATCAGAGCTACTGCTAAAGCAGGGTAAGGGTCCCCTGGGGTTCCCAGAGGTCCCAGCACACCCCTGTGCTACAATGATCCTCTCAGGTTACTAGGGCTCTGACCACATCTGCTTGGTCTCCCTGGCTCAGAGGCTGTTCTTCTCACACTGGGGGGACCCCACTGTGGGTTACAGGGTGCATGTCAGTAGGCACTTGAAGCCACAGCATATGTGGCTCTGGGGGGAAGAGGAGTTATAAGCTGGCCATTCAGATACATTGTGTTTGGTGTGCACAGTCTTCCTTATTTAAGCCTCTCTTAAATATTAATGGATTTAACATGAAAACCTGTGGATTTCTTTAAATGACCTGAACTCTAGTAACCCAGGGCCTGCAACAGGCGTGGTGACAATGGACTTGAAGTGAAGACAGCTTTCCCTCTTGACCACGGTTCTCCATAATTAACACCATCTTTTAGACAAAAACAAACAAACCTTCTAAAGCCCACTTCGTTGATTTAGCCTACCTGCTTGGCATTTGGGTTTGTGGAAGGCCGCCCTACAGCAACACTGTACTTGATTTAACCAGAACTTAAAAAAAAAAATTAAGGGGCGCCTGGGTGGCTCAGTCGGTTAAGCGGCCGACTTCAGCTCAGGTCATGATCTTGTGGTCCGTGGGTTCGAGCCCCGCATCGGGCTCTGTGCTGACAGCTCAGAGCCTGGAACCTGCTTTAGATTCTGTGTCTCCCTCTCTCTGACCCTCCCCCGTTCATGCTCTGTCTCTCTCTGTCTCAAAAATAAATAAACGTTAAAAAATAAAATAAAATAAAATAAAAATTAAGATTGGTGTGGATATATTAAAGAACAAAGTAAAGCACATATGCACTTTCAAGAAAAAACCTCTATTAGCCCTGAGATGTTGAAGAACTTTCAAGTCATGAATCCTTTGGAAGGTCAGCACCGTCTGCACTCTTGCTTCCTGCAAGGAGGGCAGTTTCTAAGCCTGCCTTATTTAAGGGCAAAGAGTCTAGTCCCTGTTGTGTGTCTTCAACACAATTCCTAAAATAGATATTCATAGTTTACTATGACACACCCCTGAATGCCATTTCATTACTACATCATTTAGAGTCTATGCTGGCTGTGCAAACACTCAGCAAGCTCCCAATCAACCTGTAAGTATCATTTAGTCTGGTAGAGAATGTTGTGATGAAACACACCAACAAAAGCAAATGTGCACACTCATGATGAAAACAGAAAAAACTAAACTCTTTCCCCAAGAGGTAACTTCTCACAAATGTGAGCCACACCAGGTTAGCCAGACCCCACATTATAAGCCAAGCTCCTCACAGTTCTATTACATACTCAGAACAAATTGAAGGACAAAGATGTAACGACAGGGGCATAAACAAGTCTAGTGCACGGGCCTGCTGGAGCATGATCCCATTACCATTCTAGAGATGGAGAAGTAGAATCAAGTAAACCACGCCATCAAGAAGCCTCTCTCATTCCCAGGGGTTTGCAAAGGGGATGTAAAAGGGGTCATGCAAGATTTAGAATTAAGGAGGCGGAGATCTCAGATGGGAATTGAAATAACAGATATAGTTGATATCAGAGGCAGCTTGTCCATGTTACAGGCAAGCCTCTGGTTGTTTCTGGATGCCCCATTTTTCCATTATAAATTCATCGCAGCCACGATGGGATATTGTTAAGCTTCACGAAAAAGACAAGAACCAGCTGACAAACGAAATTTCTTTTGATTACCAAAAGGAGGCAAAAAAAAAAAAAAAGATTCAAATTATTCTAGCATCTTCATCAAACAGGTAACCAAGAAACACAAAATCATGTGTTCTGCCATAGAATACCTTGTAGTCCAAATTTAGTTTCAAAAGGACAGCCACAGTGACTGAAGGCAGCAAAGTTTCTATTATTTAATAAATTTGAACAAGAGGCTGAAGGCTTTATGTTTACATGATCATTAAGTAAAGATGTATTACAAACAGCCCAATAGCACAGAGGTGAGGAGAGGGAAATCAAGATTGAGGGCACACACATGGTTAATCAGAGTAAGGTAGGAAGATGCTGTTCAACATTTAACCTGAATGTCATAATGTCATGTGCAAGGTATTACACACTCATCGGATCATTCAATCATCACAATGGCCTTTTGAAGAAGGTGCTATTGATATCCTCCTAAGTGTGAGTTAACAGAGGCTGAATAACGTGCCCAAGGTTGCAAAGCTGGGTCAGTGGCAGAGCCAGGAATCAAAATACCTGACTCCAAAGCCATACTTTTTACTTAGGTAAACTGAGTTCAATGAACTATTAAAACAAAAGAATATCAAAAGCCAGTATTAGATAGCATGGATGAGAAGTGGATACTAAATAAGTAAGTGTGAGGGGTGCCTGGTGGCTCAGTCGGTTAAGCGTCTCACTTAGGCTCAGATCATGATCTCGTGGTTTGTGGGTTTGAGCCCTTTGTCGGACTCTGTGCTGACAGCTCAGAGCCTGGAGCCTGCTTCAGATTCTGTGTCTCCCTCTCTCTCTGCCCCTCCCCACCTCGTGCTTTGTCTCTCAAAAATAAACAAACATTTATAAAATTTTAAATAAGTAAGTGTGAGAAGAGAAATGCTTGTTACCCCACAGGACAAAGTAGAACTTTGTACAACAGATTTTCTGACTGCAAAGCCTAGAGACAGTTTCACCTTCAAGAGTCAGGATGTCTGTCTACCCAGCCCTGTGAAAGCAATCACTGGAACGCATCCAGAAGATGTGCCTGGACAGAATCCCTAACACCTCAGACTTGACTTGCCCACTGCTTGCTTCCAAAGGCTTCTAACCAGAGTTCAAGAACAATCCAGTGTGTCCACCCTGAGCCCACTGCCAGCCACAGCCCTTAACTTGCTCTCATGTCCTGTCTGGAAGAGGCTGACCTCCTATATGGTGACCAACAGTCTACTGGGCCCTGGAGTATGGCTCTGGTGGAGGGACTCACTATAGGACATCCCCTGATTTCACAGGACAGGAGACAGAACCTTTGAAGTTCTAGCTTAATTTTACGCTTAGAAAAGAATGGCTTGAAGGACCCGGTGACAGGAGCAGAGACAGACCACGAGGGTCCATTGGAAAACATATCAGACTGGCTGTGAGGCAGGTCAGTAACAAGGATGACCTATTAACAAGTAGGCCTAACTTACACATTGATGTGGTTGCATTCTGTCCTGAGAAGTCTGCTCCGGAGGACAGGCACTTGCTTTCTCAATGCTGCTGCCACTCAGACACTTACTCTCTCCCTGCCACACCAAATTCTTAATTAAAAAACAGCATTCTCCTGATTTATTATCTACCTCACTCACATTCAATGCCAATTGCCCTTTACTTTTAAAATAATCCAAAGGATGAAGATGTGTAGCTATGAAGAAAAGGTCACAGCAAGAACGCGTGACAATCTTTGTGAGGAATTCCAAAGGAAAAGTCCCCTGAGTGTCGTTTCACTGTATTTTATCAGAAAATATTTAGAACATACACAAAAGTAGAGAGTTGTACTATGTATTGACTACCTCAGTTTAATAAACGTCAATCTTTGGTCATATTTGCTTCCAGAGTTTTTGAAAGGAAGTATGTTACAGCTACACATTGAAGCCCTCTTTTGTGCCCGTCCTCGATCCCATTCTCTACCTCAAAGACAGCTACCCCACCGAAGCTGGAGCCAACCTGCCCTCCCAGGTTTTCATATAACACATCTTTCCATAAATTTCTAAAATTGTTTATCTTGCTCTAAATATTATACATGGCGTTCTCTTATACAGTCTTCAACATGACACCACTCCGTCATCACCAGTATTCATTTTAACTGCTTCCTTTTCCCTAGCTACAATCTTCAGAAAGTGCTCATTTCAAGTGCCGTATGGTATTTCATCATATGGTGATTCCATGATTTGTCAAGCTGGAAGTTTCAGTGCCCTTCATTTGTTTACTGATATGAACAGCATGGTGATGTAGTGTTCTCTACTTGTCTCCTTGTGCTCATGAAGGAGCATCTCCCAGATACACCCAGAAGCAGATCTGTTAGACTACCTTCAGTTTTCTGGAAAGCTGCACAAATGTTTTTCATTTTTTTTAACTTTATTATTTATTTTGAGAGAGAGCACACACGTGTGTGTGCATGGGAGTGCATGGGAGTGCAGGGGAGGGTCAGAGAGGGGAGAGAGGGGAGAGAACAGAGAGAATCCCAAGTAGGCTCCTCGCTATCAGCCTAGAGCCTTATGTGGGGGGTTGTTCCCGTGAGATCACGACCTGAGCCAAAATCAAGAGTTGGACACTTAACCAACTGAGCCACCCGGGCTCCCCCCCCAAATGCTTTTCTAAATGGTGGTAACAATTTACACTCCCATAAGCACTGCATGAGAGTGGCTACTGCTTCTCAGCCTAATACAAATCATATAATTGGAGTTTAATTTTTGATAAGTGGGTGTTGAAACCCTCCTTTAATATTTACACCGTTCACATCTCAATGTGATGAGGAATCTGAGCTTTTGAATCAGAATCATGGCTTTGAATTCTGGCTCTACCATTTGTTGCTCATGCGACGTCAGTAAAGTTCCTTGGACTCACTAAACTTTGGTTTTCTGGCATGTAGCATACATGGTGGGTATAAAAATAGCATCTTCCTCAGAGGCATTATTATGGTTATATAATGTACTTAAAGCAACTAATACAATATCCCTGGCACAAAGCAAGTTCTCAATTAATGTCAGTTGCTATCATCATCATCAAAAAAGTCTCTAAGTAAAAGCCTGTCCTTCAGGTATAAGCCCATTTTACAGGTGGTAAAACAGAGTCTGAAAACTTAACTGGACCGACCCTCTAGAATCCGTGATTTGCTAAAGCACAGCCAGGAATCGGGTGACTCCAAGCTGCCCCATCTACCACTAGACCACACTGCTTCACATATCCCTCTGTAATCATGCTGCACAACAGAGAATAAATCAAGAGTGAGTACAAACCCACTGAGCAAACAAGAGCCTCCAAGTGCTGAGGCAGTGATCAGAGTTTGGTAGAATCACAGTTTCAGCTTTGAAAAGAGAAGTACTTTGTGTTCAAGGACATGGATGGGACTACCACATTAAGTTTTACAAGGCTAGCTGCTTACTATTCATCAGCCACAATCTTAATTAGACAGTCACACAGAAAGAGGAAGACCTATAACCGCCACAGCTGTAGAATGTTTCCCACAGGAGGAACCCCAGGGTTCCTTCTTTGCTTGGGTTACCAATGTGGCAGCACTAGCCTCTGGAGACCCTGGCCTGAACAGTCAGCTGTACCCAGTCTAGCCACCTTGCAGCAGCACCCCACCACTCCTCCGCCCAGGGTCTTCCATTAGCATCTAATCAGGTGTCCAAGTGCCTATGGCATCCCCTATTTCCTGCCCTGAGAGCTGTTCTAACAATTTGGCCAAACTGTTGTTGTAAAGTGGTCTAGCTCCACAGCTTACAGGTCAGGTGACAAGAGGTGAGGGGGCTAGCAGTCTTCCGCTTGCATTTGCAAGGCTGCTCCAAGTCCCAAAGGCTTTGACTAGCTGCTTGGTTTCCATTTCCATGAGAAGCAACAGGTAACCGCTAATTGTGCCTTCCCAGATCCAGGCTGCTTGGCCTACCTGGCAAGGGCAAAATCTGGCAGAAAAGGAAGGCTA
>NW_026057577.1:87187861-87241971 GCF_023721935.1 Panthera uncia
CAGAGGAGAAATGTTCTGGATCAGGTGCCCGGCTGGCTCGGCTGGCTAAGCATCAACCCTTGATTTCGGCTCAGGTTATGATCTCACAGTTTGAGTCCGAGCCCCACATTGGGCTCCCTGCTGACGGTGCAGAGCCTCCTTGGGGTTCTCTCCCTCCCTCCCTCTCTCCCTCTCTCTCTCTCAGAATAAATAAATAAACTTAAAAAAAGAAAGGGTTCTGAGTCAAAACACAGAAGATCCCCACTGCAGGGAGGGATCTTACCCCAGAATCACAGCTGAAGAATGCAGAGCTGGTCAGTATGAGCTCTCCCTTCTGATAAAACTCAACAAACAGACAAAACCACCACAAAACTTAGGGTGTAGTGGGGTGAAAGCAGGAGCTGGTACAATACAGAAATAGGTTACTGGTCGAGAACTACAGCATCTAGAGATGCAAAGAAGCTGTGTGCCAAGGGACCCCATGGCAGAGGCAAAGGCAGTGTGAGAAAACACCCTCAGAGCTGACTGCTTGTTCCAAGCATCTGCCTCATTCTGAGAGACAATGAAAAAAAAACATCTTCAAGTTTCAGAACAGAAACGGAAATGCCCCTTGAAAACAAGAAACAAGCCCCCTCACCACATCCACAACTGTGCTTAGGGCCAAACAGAAGTACCCTGAAGTAGGTGGGAGAGGGAGATGAAGGGAAGGTCAGAGCTGGGGGTGGGGGCGGGGAGGCCCGCACACAGCAGGCAGGATCAGAACACCAGGACCTGAGAGGCCAGCCTGCAGGACCAGGGCCTCCAGATCATATGAACAGAGTTTTACAACAACAGAAATCATCAAATACAAAAACTACGGTCACCCCCGTTTGGAATTATCCGCCACACTGCATATAGGTTCCCAAAGGTCTCTGAGCAGAAGCTAGAGGCTATTTACCTGTACATGCTCCTGATTTCTTGCCATCCAGACGTGACACGAGTCAGAGGTGGGAGAGATAAGAAGGGTGGTGTGCCCCTATCAGCCTCCACAGCAGACCGGCCACACATTTTTCTGACCCTAGCTCTCCTGGCCTCTTGGGTTTTGAGAACTCCTTGAGGTGTCCATCCCATCCTCCATCCGCTCAGCCTTGCAGTCTCCACATTCCAGACCCACTGGGCTTTGTTTCTGCCACTCTCCTCCCCTTCTACCCCTTCAGAGGAGCAGGGTGTCCCTGCTCTTTTTTAACCTCTTCTTCTGGCCCTGGCCTGTGCAGAAGCATTGTGGTCCTAGGGCGACCATGTTCCAGACCCCACTGTGGGGAAATGGGGGCGTTCTCGAGCATGACATCATGGCACCCAGGCAGCACCCAGACAGTCTTCCTGCTGGGCCTGTGTCCCCACAGCCAGCCTGTCACCCTCAGCTGAACAAAGGAAGGCCAGCACACAGGAGACAGTGGGGCCCACGGAGAGGGAAGAGGACAACCACGGGGGCTCCCTGGTCTCATGGTGATGCAGGTAGAGAGTTCCTCCCTATCTTCAGCAGCACTTTTCCTTGAACCACACCTCTGTGTGCATGAGGGAGAAGAGAAAGGAAGCAAGCTCATGGAGCTGAGGATGGGGTAACTTTTTTTTGAGATTTTGTTTTATGTGACAGTTAAAGTGACACAACTAAAGTGCCCAGTGGCACACATCCCATGTTGCCTGTGCCTGGAGCCATGTGTCCCACCATCTGTGCTCCTCACCTGGCCCCAGACATGACCCCACACCTGAGAGTCATCAAAGATAAAACCTGGAGATGTTTTGATAAGGCCACACTCTTACATCAGAGCGCCCTTTGAGACCCACCTTGGAGAGGGCTTCTGATCCAGAAGAGAAACATTCTCTGGGAGACTTTATTGTCAGGGACGATAAACCCTAAGAGGCAAGGTACCAGTATTCTACTAACAGTGTTTTCCCCTCCTCTTGAACATAAGATTATATATTCTCTGTAACGAATGTGTAAATTAAAAAAGCAAAAAACACCATAAGCAGAAAATATCACTTGTAACCCCAGCTACTGCTTACAATTTAACATGTGTCCTTTGCATGTACTTCTAAGAAGTAAGGGTTAAAGACACATACATATGCATGGGCTTTGGGGTCATGCAGGCCAGAGAGAATCCTAGCTCTGGCACTAACAATTGTGACATAAGACTTTTTTTTTTTATTAAAAAAAATTTTTTTTTTAATCTTTATTTATTTTTGACAGAGAGACAGAGCATGAGCTGGGGAGGGGCAGATAGAGAGGGAGACACAGAATCCAAAGCAGGCTCCAGGCTCCGAGCTGTCAGCACAGAGCCCAACGCGGGGCTCGAACTCACAGACTGCGAGATCATGACCTGAGCCGAAGTCGGACACTCAACCGACGGAGCCACCCAGGCGTCCCAGTGTGACATACAATTTAAGCCTTATACGGAACTTATTTGCAAAAAGGAGAGTTACACCACCTTCCCCATAGGTTTGTGAGGACTCAGAGATGACACACGACATAGCCTGGACACAGAAGCACTTGCTGAGTGACAGCAGACATCATTAGGGAAGTTTCTCATCCATTCAGATTCTTAGTTTCCTGTTGCTGCTATAACCAATTACTACGAAATTAGTGGCTTTAAACAACACACATTTACTACCTTACAGTTCTAGTGGTCATGAGTCTGAAATGGTTTCACTAGGCCAAAATTCAGGTGTCAGTAGGTCTGGGCTCCTTCCAGAACCTCTAAAGGAGAGTCCCCTCCTCTCCTCTCCTCTCCTCTCCCAGCTTCTACTGGCTGCTGGCATTCCTTGGTCTGAGGTCCCTTATTCCATCTTCAAAGCCAGCAGCCTCGCTCTTCAAATTGCTCTCTGACCCTCTGCTTTCCTCATCACATCTCTCTCTTCCCACTTCCCATCTTCCTGCGTCCTGTTATAAAAGCTCCTTTTGATTATATTAGGGCCACTTGGTGATCCAGGATGACACTTCTATCTCAAGATTCTTAATCACATATACCAAGTCACTTTTATCCTGTAAGGTAACCTATTCGCAAATTCTGGGGATTAAGATGCGGACATGGTTAGTGGGGTGCACGTTCTATTCAGCCTACCAGATGTTTTTACTGTATTAAGCTCTTTGAGGATGGTAAAGTAGATTTGTTGGAAATATTTTCTCTAGTTTATCTAAATTCTTTCCACAAAAGTAACATGTTTGTTGTCAAATCCTATCGATCTAGTCTTTTGTTATTTCTCCCACTAATTTTAAGCCTAGAAATTCCTTCCATATCCAGCCAGTTTAGTACTCGTGTATGTGTGCATGCATCTGCACGTATTTATGCATTGTTACAAATACAAACACCACAGAGATGGGGAAAGTAAGAGTAAATTCTGCTTCCTATAGGAAACCACTTAATAGCTTAGGATCCACTGTCCAGGAGCCTATGCTCTTCAATCACACACATATGCATCTCCATCTGTTTGTGGGGCCAATTTGTACACCTCTGTCTACAGACCACCTGGGATTTTCCTCAATGAATGCTGTACACCTAAGGATTCCTCCTCTCATTTGTTTCCTAAGAATGATTAACCAAAGCATCACTTAGGTAATATGTGCTATTTTTCTATGAAAGCACGTTCGGCGGGCTATTCCTGTTTTTCCCCCTGGTTACTCACACCTGGTGATCATCCACTTGTCGCTTCTACCCCATGTCTGCAGGTACCACTGGGCACCTGGTGGCAGTTGCACAAACTACAGAAATAGCACTTCGGTAAAATTAACCAGCGTCCAGAGAACTCACTTTGTAACCCAAGCACATGAAGTGACAACCATCACATTTCTAGTTTTATGGCTAAGGGAAAAAGAAATGGTTGCACCTGACAAGTCAATGATTCTGCCTATCATCTGTCACAGCAATCAGGGCACCCAGCAGGCATGCATGGTGTTAACTTGTCTGTTACTCACTTTGACACCTCCACAGCTTTGCCTGATGCTTAGTGCACACAAAACACATTCAAGACACTTACGTTGAATAAATGGGTTAAACAAGTCCAGCAGAGCCCCATAGAAGAGAAAATAACTGGACACGATTTGAAAGGCCTCCTGATGCCACATGGTTGCTATGTGATCGCCACTCCGCTCACAAGGAAGAGCTCTGCAATCTCGAATTCCTTTATCAACAATCATTTCTCAAGGACCCGTTGTGAAACGAATTTAGACGCAGCGCAAAAAGCCAACAAAATAAACCAAACCTCAAAGTGTCACCAAGTCAACAAAGGAGAGTGCACCCCTGCAGCTCCAAGGGCAGGCCTCACTTCTGTGCTTTCTGTGGGGACACTCCAGCCAGGCTGGCAGTGTCATCTCCGGAAGCAGTGACGTTAACTCCGAGTGAAACCAGATCATCCCAGCTAAGAAGCATCTGTATGCGTTTCTAATGGCGACTGCACCATAGGCTTTCTGAGGGCACAGAATGGACTAGACACAGCCAAGCATTCATCAACGGGAGCAGAATAAGCCAGCTCCAACATGGCAGGTGGGTCTCATTTGGCGTGAGGACAGCGGCAGACTCATGCGGATGTCAATCAGTAATTACTCAGCTGCGGCACTTCTCACCATCACTGGAGAAGACAGAGCATCTCAGCCAGCACTTGCCATCAGGCAGCGGATTAAAACCATCAGATCCCAACTAGTCCCACTTAGAGAACGGAACCCACAGTCTGGTTGGAGCCAGACACAGACGACTGTCCGAATAGGCGTGACATCACCTAGAGCAGCCCCAAACATGTTTCCAATCTCTTTATTAGAGACAGGTAAACTCCTTTCCAATTATCACCACCCCCCTTTGATGTACTTAAAACTGCATGTGAAATTTATCACTTGTCTCTGGGCCTGGGGTCACTGGGGCTCTGCCAACCTGAAAGAAGCCACACGCCGGAAGGAAACGGGACCCTTCCCACATCATTGGAGCACCGCGTGAAGACATGGTTTTCAAGAAAAAGCAGGAATAGAGGGTACAAGGGCCAGTCAGGCAAACATGTTAACAGCCATTTCTGCCCCTGCGATGTTTGCTGGCAGTTGAAAAGAATCAATGTTCATTTCTCAAGCTCCTTTGATCACAATACTCTCAAAAATCTCTGGCAGCTTCCTAGTGCCTATTTCCAAATGCCACTGTCTGGCCTTCAAGGTCCCTTGTCTGACCCCTCCTCCCTTTCCAGCTCCCTCTGCTCCTCCATGTGTGGGTCAAACTGGTCATGTCACAGCTGTTTTTTCCTGCATATGTCACTCCCTCCAGGGAGAAGGCCATTTTCCCCTCTAGATGTTGAAATATTATCCCTCAAGAGCAAAGTCTCATTCCTGAGACCCCTGCCCCAAGCAGCTCAGGCAAAATTACACACCACTCGGTTCAATTCTGTTTCCACCATTCACCTGGCACCTGTCACCTTCTACAGTGGTCGCACCCAAACGTGGACCACTGTCCTACTATGGTTATACCTATCGGTGATATACATGAACTAATCCTGTTCTTCATTCCCATCTCCTTCGCCCTCCCCCAGGACCCAGTGCCAGGTCTTAGAAGCAGCACTGAATGGACGACTCACCCTCCTTCCTGGTATCAGGCTCTCATAACACGCTGAGGACAGGCAACAAACTCCATTCCCAGGAGGAGAGACAGATGAGACACGAGGGAAGCAGGCTGGGTGAACGTGATAGAGCAGGGGCGTCCGTGACAAACTGGACAGGCGTGCCCTGCTTACTACTGGGCATGTGCTTCTCAACACCAGCATTCATTGCCAGATGGGAATGTGGACCCCATGTTGCTAGACAATTTTTTAAGAAAATCCAAAAATCTGGATTTTTAAATGAAATATTTTGATGTGAAAGGGCTATTTCCCAATGCTAATAAAAAAAAAATCTGTGGGGGAACCTGGGTGGCTCAGTCGGTTGGGCATCCGACTTTGGCTCAGGCCATGATCTCGCGGTCTGTGAGTTCGAGCCCCACGTAGGGCTCTGTGCTGACAGCTCAGGGCCTGGAGCCTGCTTAGGATTCTGTGTCTCCCTCTCTCTCTCTGCCCCTACCCTACTCATGTTCTGTCTCTGTCTCTCTCAAAAATAAATAAACATTAAAAAAATTTTTTTTTAAATCTGTGGGTAAATAGAAGCATGTCTAGGGCTCCAGGTTTCAACGGGTCCAGTGATCTAGAACCTCTACTGATTCTCTTTCCAACTACTTATTAAGGGTGTCATCTTGCATGTAACATGGACAATAAAAGACACAGTCTTTGCCCTCAGAAAGCTTGAACCTTAGTTCTGAACACATAACATGTCTGTGTAGTAACAGGAACAGGAAATGGCAGCATGTGTTAATAGCATGGAAACAGGACTTTAGACTTTTTGAAGTGAGAAACGTTGTCCTGGGCCAGAGGTCACCCTGACAGGCTCCTTTCTTACTAAAAGAAGCTCTTATTAGACCCATTCTAGCACCCAGGAAGTCTGATATCTCAGACTACAGGTGACAGAACCCATCTCTTTCATTTTCACTTCCTATTTCTTGGGCCATGGCAGCCCAAACCAATTAGAAGTGGCATCAAATATTGAGAACTTACTGAATACTATGTACTAAAGCACTTTATTTCATGGACTAATGAAATATGGGCATTTGGGTCATTCAATCCTCATAGCACCTTATGAGGGAGTTATCACCATCGTGGCTTTGCCCTCAAGGGAAGACAGGAGAGGGCACTAAGTAATCTGCTCAACACAGACCACCTGGGAAGTCAGGACCTGAACCCAAGGCCACAGATACTGAGTCCTGTGGTCTTCATACCACACTATGCTGCCTTCCATAAACCGAGGTGGGAAGGAGAGTCATGTGAGAAGAGGAAGGCGCATCACCAAATGCCGTGTGAGCTGGCGGCACAGCACAGGTCTAAGGAGGAAAGTGGGGGCTGCTGGCTGCACCGTGAGCCGATACAGGTTCAGACCCAAGGGAAGTAGGGGCACTGTGGGTTTCCTTGTTCATAATATGTGTACATCTGACTTAAAACGGGTCTCTTACCATACAGAAATGGTATCACCCAGAGAAGGTGATTCAATTTGTTTGTGTCTCTGCTGGTGTAATTATTTGAGCGTAAAGGGTTTTGGCATCTTCTTCCACCTTCCCCTGCCGTTCAGTATCTAACACCTAGTAGGTGCTCGGGTATTTTAAAATAAATATTAAAGTGTATAATACTTAAATTCTTTTAAAAATTAAAATATATTCAAAATATTATAATAAAAAACCTCAGAGAACTCCTAGGTTTCTTGAGAGGAATTAGGAACTAAAACTGTATCCCTGCTGACCCTTTAGAAACGTACATACATGACAAAATTATTTCTGAAGAAAGCAAGTCAACAATTGGTGTAAGATTCAGGAGAGAGGTGACACTGGCTTGGGTTGGTAGGACGACACAGGTGGAGGTAAATACGGTCAGGTTTTAGTTTCTGAGCTGGGGGTGGGCTCACAAGTGTTAGTTGTTACACAGAAATAAAAGTGATGCAAGAGGGCCCTGTGTGGACCAGTAAAGAGGACGACATGAACTATGATTAGCCCTATTCTGTGTACCCGGGGCTGAAAGTAAATAATAAACGAAACCACACAACATGCAGATCAGACGATCTGTAACACAGACTGTAGTAAAAACAAATTGCCAAGTTTCAAAGCCACCATGTGTATGGCTTATGCAAAGGATCCTTCACCTGGAGTTCACACACCTTGGTCAGGATCTGCCAAATCCCCTGAAACTGGACACAAATTGAACATGTGTGTATTTCCGATGGGAGGAAGGTTTGCAGCTTTCAGGTTTCCTGAAAGGATTCATTATCTAACACAAGTCACAAACAGGCTACGGGTTAAGCAGGGAAGCCCCAGCCTGGCAGCAGGGACTGCATCCATGGAGCACAAAGGAGTCTCAGGGCCACTGCAGGGGAAGAGGGGGAAGCTGCTGGAGACCCTCATGGATGAGATCATTACTCCCCAAAGGTGCAGACTTCCTGAAGAAAATGATAAATGGTACAGAGAAGGATGCGACATCTTGCCAATGCTGATCCCACCCTCTCTTCTCCTCATCTGCTTTTTTATTCAGGAACAACCATTAAAACTTCCTGAACTTTCTGAGGACAGTCCTGAAACCGAAGGGAGGTAGTTTCCTGGCTTCTTTCAGGTGAAGGTCATTGATTTTCAAGATAAAGTGGACATGGATTGTAACAACATTTGTGATGATGCCCAACAGGATTTTTATATTTTAGGCAATGTATAAGGCACTAGAATAAAGACCCCTAACGGGGAAAAAGGGTACCTCCCAAGCTCGAGTGAAAAGAAATAAATTTGCAATGACAAATTGACCCAGTGAACAAATTTTAATGTGAAATATGGGAAGTGGAGAAAGACGCTTAGGTGAAACTTAAAACCTAGCTACAGAGGAAGGAAGGAAGGAAGATAGAATAACAGGGGATTCAAACCCAATAGGAAAGAATAAAAGGGAGCTGGAATGCCATCATAAATGCATGGACTATGGGTAATAAACACCATGAACCTGAATATATGAAGGAAAGGTGATCTCATACGAATATAGCCTTGGTGGAAGCAACAGAATAGGAAGGGGCATCTTGTTCAAAGAAAGCCATCCAGAGAAGCGCATAGGAAAGCAGCCGTGTGTCAAGATGACAACTTCACAGTGGAACCACTTGTTCTAAGAATACATCACTGCCTACATGTCCACAGATCCACTCCCCACTAGAACACTGTACAAAGGAGGGGCTAATAGGGTTCCTTCCAACACTAACACTTACTGGTTCAACTTAGAGAAATGTTCTACCATCTTCAACTTCCCAGCCCACTTAAGTTTAGACGTTGGGTCTATAAAGCAGACTGAGCTGACACAGAAAGCCCCTTACTTATTTCAAATATACAGCAATTTTAGATAAAACTTAAGAAAAAAAAAATCTATCCAACCTCATCAGCAAGAGGGTCAATTCCCAGAAACAAAGCAGAATTTCAAACACTGAGCAATGAAGGGGTGTGAAGCTAGACAGCACCCCCAGAGCTATCTGGATGTGTCAGATGTGTCCAGGGGTGAGGTATGAAGACCTCTTAGCTGGCGGGGAACTAGCGCTGTCCTCCATAAACCCAGGAGAGGGAGAGGACTTTTATCAGGATCAATCTTTAAATATATTTGCATTTCTTCAACACAAACCAACTTGACCATGCAGTTGATGGGAGGCTAATTTTCTGCACTGGGTCATTGACAGGTCACCTGGAGTATGGCAGGTTGAGATCAAACATTTCAATTCTCATTTTAACCACTACACGTGGGAAAAAGCTTCTGATCTATCCCTCCAAAATTCATCTTCCGTTACATATGCTCAGATCTAGAGTTAGAAATGACTGGCCCATTGCAATCTAGCGTCCCACGCCCCTCCATAAATCAAGAGCTCCAAGTTAAATGAAACTGCATCTGTGGCTCCTTGCTGGTGACTTACAAAATCCAAGAACCGATTAGCTTTTGTTTTTCTCCCCAGTTATGAGTGTTGTTAAACAAACGTCTTCTATTTGAGTTGATGCTTTTGACATTCTTTTTTTGAACTTTTATTAAAATTTGAAAAAAAAATATTTCAACTCTATTCTGGATCATACTTCAACATTTTTAGGTGCTCCTTCACTTCAAAGTGAGTAATTTAATTACGCAGGAAGGTTAGTTTAATAGAGGTTCATTAATGCCCAAGACACACATTCCTTTCTCTTTAAAAAGGGAAAGTCTTATTCTGCTAGAGGGACAGATTAAACCAACCCAGTTTTTACACTCAAGCTAATTGAGACCAGGGGAGCCAGGAATGAAGTGGTTTCCTGACGGGCCATCCAAGCAACATGCCATCAGACAGGCTACACTCACGCCAGCCAGGAAAGAGGTGACAGGGGCAAGGAATGGACTCCCCACCCCCCAACACACATACACCCTGTTCTCTTCATCTTTGCACTCTTTCCTGCCCAATCCTTACTGGCTGCCAACACAACCAACTAAACAGCAAACTTTTCTTGCACCAAAACAAGCTTTCCTTCTTCCCTGACCCTGTACAACCTCTATCCTCCATTACTAATATCCCCCATTTACTGAAGCCACCAAACATCTGCTGTCTGCCTTCCTTGCCTTGGACACCTCTGAACAAATTGAGATGAATAGAACTCAATGTTCAGCTCTGCAAGAGGGGGGAAAAAGGGGAGAGCTGGAGAAGAAATTTAAAAAATAAAGCATCCTCTATCTTCCACCTGAAAGCACAGGGAGCTTCAGGAAGAAATGACTTCTTACTTTAAAAAAAAAAAAAAAAAAAAAAAAAAAGGATTCATCTAGTCCAAGCAGCCATTTTTTCAATCAAGATTTGCCCAAATGAATTCTCCAGGACTCATAACCTACAGTGGAGAGTTCTGTCATTCAGAGGTTACCTTGTAAGGTGTTCTGCAGCCACCATCAATTTTCAATCTTTATTGACAATGTACACACAGAACTGGTCCACAGATTCATCTCTATAGTTCCTTTTTTTGGTCATGTTCACTTATTAATAGTCATTCAGATGTATCTACAGTGTCTGTGGTGGAGACACACAAACACACATGCCTTGTCCACCTAGCCTGCAGCACGCCCTCATATACACCGAGTGCTGCTGTCTAAGGCTGGGGACAAAACTTAAGGCAAAGACCAGAAAACTACCCTCCTTTCCTAGAGAGATGAGACTTCAGGACTTCTGTCCCCATTGCCCCCCACCCCAAATACTCTCCATTTCCCATACCCCCAGTCCCAATACAGACAAAAATTGGCCATTTTTGCACTTTTTGTAGTAGCATAGAAGCTCCAGACTAACTATATGGAGCCCATGAAAGAACAGTGACTTAACATCCTTAACCCTGTTTTTCTCACCCACACCAACAACGCCTGCTCACTGCCAACTTTAAACGGGACCTTAAATGATGCCCAATCTGGAGAAATAGTATTTGTGACTGCTGGCTACTCGTAACATATATACAATTTCCTCTCTTCCCTTTCAGAATTTCTGAGCCACCAAGACAGGCGATCTTCTGGTGGCCAACCCCCTTTGCATCTGCACAGAGAAGCCCGCACTCAGGACCAGAGGCTGAGGTCCTATGTTCCAGCTGGGGCCTCACTCTTCCACGCCCATGGATCTGCCCAGGGGCTCTCAGCTGTGTGTACCTGGGGCCTGGGAGAGAGATAAGCTTCTCAGGTTCCTACCTTGTCAAGGGCTGCTATTCTCCTCGCCTGGCGTGGAGTGGAGTCTTCACCAACCCAGAGGTGTGGGTGTGGTGGCGGCACAGTCCAGGGATTGGCCTTGCTGCCCGCCCGTGCAGTAGCCTTTTAATGAACTCAGTGACTCAGCAGCGTCCCCTTCCCCCCACTGGCCTCCCACCTCACTCCACTCAATTGCAGTGATGCCCATGTGACAGCGCGTTGTCTCCACCGAGACTAATCCCATATCAATAAGAGCTTTCAGCACGACCCAGACCAGATTACTCTGTCTCACAACCACTTTGCTGACCTTCCCCGGGGGCCAGAGAATACTCCCCCAGCGCGTACTATTTACAGAAGAGTCGACATAAGCCGGATCGCTTGGTGTGATGATTTCACTTCCAAAGTTTGTGGCTTTAACAAAGCAACTCGGCAACCAATATTCAACCACACAACCAGGCACTGTGCAAGCCACCAGGATGAGAAAACTACGTCGGGTTTCACACAGAGGCAATGATAAAAATCATTCTTGGGCTCCATAAAAGAGTACATACATCACCACTACCACCAGATCAAAAGATTACGTAATAAAAGCTGCATATGAAATGGCAGGTTAAGAGGGGCTCAAAACCACCAGATGTCTGGGCTTTGCTATTAGATTTCTTTGACAATAGACCCAAGGCAAGGCAACATGGCATTTTATTCTCAGATTAATCTAGACTAAGTACGATGCATTTTTGTTAAAGAATGCTAAAACAATTACTAACATTTTTCATATCCAAACTAGTCTAAAGCACTCCTTAACCAGAGGTAAATGAAACTAAACTTGAGAGAAAGTGCCAGGGAACCAAACCGAGTACAGATCAATCGTCTCTACTTTCTCATCTTTCTCCAGCAATTTTTATCCTGTTCTTAAAATATGATGGCTGGCACAGGGGAACACTGGTCTCTCTCCACAGCCTTTTTGAGCAGATAAGATAAATAAGAGGGATGAGTACACAGCCTACGAACTGTCAGGGTGATCTCTGGGTGTTCCCAGAGAACCACTAACATACGTGCCTGGAGAGGCAGTCTTGAGATTTTGTAAGAACAGTTTAATCAGCATTACGCGTAAGAACAAGAATGCGAGGCCATATATAAAGTCGTCACAAAGGATTTTTCCAGCACTCAATGTTAAGTTACGAAGCCGGCTTGGCAGATGCAGCTCTTTGCACACAGAGCTCTCTCCCTCAAAAAAGCTCTACTTATTGATCTTGAACACAAACATTTTTAGCTCTAAAACTGTGATGATAGCAATTCGAAATTCAACCTCTTTTCCTCAGAAATACACAAAGATTTAAAAAAAAAATGCACCAAATAAAAATTTACTTTGACTATTGAAATACCTGAAGCTTATATCCCGGTCTCTATTCCCACCAGTGGGGTGGCTCTGAGGGGTGCTGGGGCAAACACTACAGAGGAGAAAGCCTGGGGGGAAAGCCGCTCTCTCCAGGCAGGAAAACAGAAGGGGAGAGCAGAGATGCCAAGAAACCAGGGGAAATTAAGGGGAGATTCCTTCCAAAGGGGTTTGCTTTCTGTCTGACAATTACTACCAGAAGGGAAGCTAATTCCAACGACTTTCTGATCACAATGCCTTCTGCACTTTGTCAGATATTAGACCTCAGATTCAAGGTGGATTAATTTGGAAACTTAAATTGAATCCATTTTGAAGTCTTAATTTTATATGCACCAACAGATAAATGCGAACAGGTAATGATAGATCCACAAATACTTAGTGGGAAAGTGGAAATGTCCCTAACTTTCCCCTAAACACATGACGAGGCTGACAAACGCAGTCGAGGCTGACACAGGCAGTCGGGGGCTAGCGTATGGTTTTACAGACAAAGCAGCAGATTTTCCATCACAAGGTTGCTGCCCACTGTTGGTTAAGGAGGCAGGCAATCCAAGTGCCGATCTTGGTCTTTTTCCTTCTTTCTCCTTTCTCCTGACTCCTGCCTCACTAGCATTGTCCTCAATGAGTCCCTAAAACATGATGTGTTTTATGCTGGCGAGATGAAGGCGCTGCCTGAAGCTTTTACATTAAGTGCTGAAATGGAAATCAACTGATAGAGTGCAAAGAGTCAGAAGAGGGGGGTTGGAGACAGAAGAGTCAACAGCCACAGGCTTGTGCACAAGGAGTATGACTTATTGAGACTTCATTTCCTCAGCTATAATGAGGACATTACCTGCCCTGCTTGCTTCCTTCATGGGACTGACCTGGAGCCTCTATGGGTCAAGTCCATGAACATGGCTTTGTATCATCGAGAAGGGGCCTCAACAGGATAAAGGAGACAAAGCCTGAGACCCAGCTTGCCACGTCCCTTGTGCACTTTTCTTCCCGTTTAGGCCATTTGTAAAGCGTGGATTGTCATTCCTGCTCTGTGTACCTGCCAGTGTCAACATGGAGCTTGAACAATGCACTTGAAAATGAATGTTACAAAACAAGATGCTATCACAGGGCACATTCTTATCAGTCCTAAAAACTCTACGTTTTTAAAATATAAGTAAATCGTTCTAAGATTGAAATAAAGTCTTAAAGAATATTTTTATATTGTACTCCAAGGGAAAAAAATGCACTTGCTTTAAATAAGGGAAATCTAATAGTTTCAAATTGATGGATTAAGGGTGTGGGGGGTGGGGGTGGGGAATAAAACATTCTCCCAAGTACGACTACTGCATTAGAACTAAAGGTGTGAAGAGAAGCTCAGTTGACGTGGTGCACAGACCAGCTGTGGAACCCAGCACTGTTCTACAAGACATTTGAAGGATACACAAGGATCCTGCTGTCCCAGCCTGTGAGGTTCTATCCAGCCCTTTTGCCAGCAGGGAGAAAGGCCAGACGCAGCACACAGACACCGTGTGCTGGCACTCAGCACAAACCACAAACCACACAACTGGAGAACTCATTCAGTCCCGCAGGACTGCCCTAGACCCTCAAGTTTAGAATGACAGATATCACTGGAGCCTGGAGTCATTCAGTTCGAGTATCTCATTTTACAGATAGGGAAACTGAGGCTTGGCAGCACAATGAAGGCACTTCCTTGGGAAAGGTAGCATCCCAGCTCTACCGAGCACCCTCCCCATCCGCTCCACTAACCTGGGATGCTTACTGTCACCTAGCTGTAACTGTACTGTTTGCCCACTTGCCAATATGTGTATACACACCAAAAGACCTTAAATTATCTTAAGGCATTTTCTCCTCCCAGCTTGATCAAAATCTTTGTTCCCTTATCCTTTCCTTAATTATTTTCTAAATATTTAAATATCTCAGGTGCTTTGGGGGCCTCGATGACTCAGTCCAGCTAAGCGTCCAACTTCTGCTTGGGTTATGATCTCACAGCTTGTGGGTTCGAGCCCCGCACTGACCCATGTACTAACAGCTTGGAGCCTGGAGCCCACTTCAAATTATGTGTCTCCCCCTCTCTCTGTCCCTTCCCCACTCACGTGGGCTCTCTCTCTCTCTCAAAAATAAATAAACATTAAAAAATTAAAAAATATATTTCAGGTGCTTTCAGGAGCCCTAGAGCCTTGAATAGTTTTGAACTTATAAAATAGGTAAATTAGGTAATTAGTCTATGAATCCTTCCTATATAGCTCCTGTGGTTTCCATAACTTTTTTCCGTTTGTTTTTCTCTTTTTAAAAAATATTTATTTTTACTTATTTTTGAGAGGGGGAGAGAGGCAGAGAGAGAAGGGAGAAAGAGAATCCCAAGCAGGCTCTGAGCACAGAGCCCAATATGGGGCTTGAACCCATAAACTGTGAGATCATGACCTGAGCCAAAATCAAGAGTCAGATGCTTAACCAACTGAGCCACCCAGGTGCCCCTCCATAAGCTTTTTTCTCACCTGACCCTCACAATAGCTCTGTGATGTAGGCAGGGCAAGGATTATTTCCCTAATTTCTGTGGTGCTCTAGAGAGGTCAAATGATTTATCTGGTACCAGAACCAGAGTTAGACCCAGGTCCTCCAACCAAAACCTTGGCCTTTCTTTCTCCATTCATCCACATTGGGAGCCTATTATACACCAGGCACAGCGGGACAAAGGTGGACAAAACAGAGCTCAGGTTTTCAGGGAGCTGGCATCTAGTGGACACACACAGAAGTTACAAACACATGGCTTCAGGGGCTAGAAGCTTTGGGGTCAGACTCACATTTGAAACCAGACTCCAATATTTACCAGTTATGTCAACATGGCAAGCCATGAGCAAGTATCTTTAAACTGAGGTTTCCTCCTCTCATAGGACCTGCCTCCAGGATCACAGGAGCTAACAGATGAGAGATATTTAGCACAGGGCCAAGTTCACAGTAAGCATCGGGTACACTCTGTTTTAATTAACATTAGCATAGTACAACATACAAAGGTCATTACTGGAGCAGGGCCCAAGGACACCCATACTTGATTTGGGAGACAGGGCTTCTGGAGGAAATGAATCTTAGAGAATGGCTCTAATGAAAGGGTTGTCATATAAAAGGATCTTCTTTTCAGCTGTCCATCCATGTAGCTATCCTGTGCCTACTCTGAGCACAGCGCTTTACAAAATGATTCTCAGCAGGGCTCCCTTGAATAAGCGTTTTCCTAGAATACTTAAAATATGAGCTCATTTATAAGAGTTATACTCACAACTTTTCAGAGTTATACCTACTGGGTGAAATGAGGCATAGCTGCATGGTAATAGCTTAAGAGACAGACACCTATAAAAAGAACCTCAACGAAAGACTTGTGTTAGCAATACAAAAAAATGCTTCCCCCCACCCCCAAGGCTCGACATTAGAGTGGCCTGCTGAAAGAGGACCTTACTCTCATAGCAGAGGTGGAGCCTGAGAAGTTTGAGAGTTCAGTCATGTTTGAACCTCACCTTCCATTTGAAGGAAGAGATTTTACCTGGCTAAATGCTTACACATAGGCAATATTTGCTTACCAAAGGTAACGTAGATAATAATCCCACACTCTCCACTTTGTGCTATGATTTCAACTTCCTCCCCATTTATACATTTCAACTCACCTGCTCCTGGTATCTTAAGGAGCTAACGTAGATGTAGTAAAGATATGGACAAAATGAGCTAGCCTATGAATCGTTTTTTAAGAAAAAAGTTCTGCTACTAAAGATATAAGAAAGTCACAAAGTATGATAATTCGTAAGCTGGATAATTCAAATTCATAATAAATCAATCCTTTGCATGGCCAACTTTAGGAGAAGGAAGTTGGCGTCTATCTGTGCTTTAACCCAATGGACAAGATTAACTCCTTTCTACAAAGTTCCTAAATCTTATGCAGAAGAAAAACTACCAACTTTCAAGAATACCCAGAAGCTATTTATAGCTGCCTCTCAGATGGCTCTCATCTGTCTCAGGCTGCGGCCCTGTAAAAAAAAAATGAGGGACCAAATCCTTTGGATAATGATCTTTGTAACTTTCTTCAACCTGATTTTTGAGATGGGAGATTTTCCTTCTCCTCTGAAATGAGGTGAAAGAACTGAAGAAGAAAAAAAAAGACCCACAAGTTTTTAACCATAACAAATACAATTGCTGTGAAGAAACTAACACTTGCTTTTAAGTGTACCAGAAACGGAGACAAAGAGGAAGTCACAGAAATTTTTGCAAACAACAGTACCACATTAAAAAGTAAAAACACCCGTTTCTTTAAAAAAATTAAAGAACTGAATCTTTTAAGTTTTGTGTTTTTTTTTTTTTTTAGTGTTTATTTATTTTTGAAGGAGATAGAGACAGAGTGCAGGCTGGGAAGGAGCAGTGAGGGAGGGAGACACAGAATCCAAAGCAGGCTCCAGGCTCCAAGCTGTCAGCACAGAGCCCGATGCGGGGCTCGAACTCACAAACCATGAGATCATGACTTGAGCCGAAGTCGGATGCTTAACCAACTGAGCCACCCAGGTGCCCCAAAAGATTCAGTTCTTTACAGATACATCTCTTGCCTGAAGAATTATAGAGGTCCCTGCTGTATTACCCAAACACAATGTCACCAACAACATGGCCACAAAAATGCTGGCCTGTGTTTCTTAATGCTCTAATGTATTACAAACTCATCATAAAACTCAGAGGCCTAAAACTGAGGTCAGATTCTGAAGTCATTCTGTGAGGGGTTAAGGGATGTGGTGTACATCCATATCCTATAGTGATCTAATTTTATCCAAGAGCAGATCCTAAAATACTTCAAGAAGTGAATACGATTGCCTCTTAAGTTACTTCCTCTAAATATCATCTCTTATAACCAGGGTTTTTAAAGAAGCTGTATATCCAACAGAATAAGATTATATTCTGTATCAAGGGTCTGGGTTTTCCTGACAGGTTCTTACATCTCAAGATTGATGTTTTAAGTAATTCATTAACTCATGCATACAGAACTTATTCAGATTTCAGGGAATACTTGACATGTTTACCTGAAGTCATAAAGAACAAACTTATTAAAATGCTTTAGAAGTAGAGAAAGTAAGGCTTCAAAAATTATTTTCATTCCCCAAAATGCTATTGTTCCCAACTGTCATATATCAACGGTTCCCAATCAGCCATGCTCTGCTTAAGCAATGCAAGAAAACACCAGACTGTGCCTAAGGCAATTCCACTGGGTTCCTCCAAACAGAGCCCATAAAGACTACAAAGGAAATAGAAGGATGAAAGAATGTACAGTTATTTTAGACCTATCCTGATTTCCTTTAGGCTTTGGATACATGACTACCTTTATGGCTGCAATAATTTTATTATAAAGGCCCAGTACCGAAATTTCTTCTGGGAAAGAGTTTTATATTAAGTTGTCAAGCAAAAAGCAAGGTATGTTTTTTCTCATTCAAGGCCACCACTGCACTCGGAACAGGAAAGGAGCTGCTTTCAAACATTAGACCATAGCCCCTGGTGTCTGTTCATCTACTAACACTCTCCTTCCATGGCTATTCCTATAAGGAATCATCTACTTCCTGGGATATCATGTTTTGGTTAAGTTCCACATTCATCTTACCTATTCTCCAGGGGGGTTGGAGGGAACACCAAATCTGGCACACACACACAAAAAAAGTGGAAGTAGAGAGAAGTAGATAATGTTTTTGTTAAATTTGTAAATGAATGGTCTACAGGCTATTTCATTTTTGCTTATAAAAATCGTGTCCATACTTATAGCCATTTTTGTCAACAGTGATCAGATTTGTAAGATTTTTTTTTTTTTTTATTTTTTTATTTTTGGGACAGAGAGAGACAGAGCATGAACGGGGGAGGGGCAGAGAGAGAGGGAGACACAGAATCGGAAACAGGCTCCAGGCTCCGAGCCATCAGCCCAGAGCCTGACGCGGGGCTCGAACTCACGGACCGCGAGATCGTGACCTGGCTGAAGTCGGACGCTTAACCGACTGCGCCACCCAGGCGCCCCCAGATTTGTAAGATTTAATGCCAATAGCATTTTTCACAGAACTAGAACAAACAATCCCAAGATTTATATGGTACCATAAAAGACCCCAAATAGCCAAAGCAATCTTGAAAAAGAGGAATAACACTGGAGGTCTCACAATCCCAGATTTCAAGGTCTACTACAAAGTTGTAGCAATCAAAGCAGTATGGTCCCGGCATTAAAAAAAAAAAAAAAAAAAAAAAAAAAAGGGCACAAAGATCCAAAGGCACAAAAGTTCACAAAGAACAGAAAACCCAGAAGTAAACCCTCAACCATATGGTCAATTAATCTTTGACAGAAGAGGAATGAATATACAGTGAGAAAAGACAGTCTCTTCAACAAATGGTGTTGGGAAAACTGGACAGCAACATGCAAAAGAATGAGACTGGACCACTTTCTTACACCATACACAAAAAAACCCTCAAAATGGATTATGGACGTAACTATGAAACATGAAACCATAATAATCCAAGAGGAGAGCACAAGCAGTAATTTCTCTGACTTCAGCTGTAGCAACCTTTTTCTACATAGGTCTCCTGAGGTGAGGGAAATAAAAGCAAAACTAAACTACTGGGACTACATGAAAAATAAGCTTCTGCACAGCAAAGGAAATAATCAACAAAATTAAAAGAGAATCAACTGAATGGGAAAATGACATATCTGATAAAGGGCTAGTACCCAAAATATATAAAGAACTTACAAAACTCAACACCCAAAAAACAAATAATCCAATTAAATAATGGGCAGAAGACATGAACAGACATTTCTCTGAAGTTGACATCCAGATGGCCAACAGACACATGAAAAAACGCTCAATATCACTCATCATCAGGAAAATGCAAATCAAAGCCACAATGAGACACCACCTCACACATGTCAGAATGGCTAATATCAAAAACACAATAAACAACAAGTGTTGGTGAGGATACGGAGTGAAAAGAACCCTCGTGCACTGTTAGTGGGAATGCAAACTGGTGCAGCCATTGTGGAAAACAGGGAGGTTCCTCAAAAAATTAAAAATAGAATTACTGTAGGGCACCTGCGTGGCTCAGTTGAGCGTCCAACTTCGGCTCAGGTCATGATTTTGTGGTTTTTGAGTTCAAATCCCCATCAGGCTCTCTGTTGTCAGTGCAGAGCCTGCTTTGGATCCTCTGTCCCCCTCTGCCTGCCCCTATCTGCCTCTCACACACATACTCTCTCAAAAATAAATAAACATTAAAAAAAAAATTACCATACAACCCAGTAATGACAACAAATACAAAAATGAGAATTCAAAAGGATACATGCACCCCTATGTTTATAGCAGCATTATTTACAAGAGCCAAGATATGGAAGCAGCTCAAGTGTTCATCAATAGATGAATGGATAAAGATGTGGCATGTGTGTGTACACACACACACACACAATTCAGCCACAAAAAAAGAATGAAATCTTGCAACAGCAAGGATGATCTTAGCAGGATGAAATTTGCAACAGCATGGATGATCTAGAGAGTATAATGCTAAGTGAGATAAGTCAGAGAGAGACAAATACCGTATGATCTCACTCATGTGTGGAATTGAAGGAACAAAACAAGCAAAAGGAAAAAAGAGGGGAGACAAACCAAGAAACCAACACTTAACTATAGAGAACAAACTGGTGGTTACCAGAGGGGAGGTGGGTGGGGGGATGGGTAAAAGAGGTGACAGGGTTTAAAGAGTGCACTTGTCAAGATGAGCACTGGGTGAGGTATGGAATTGTTGAATCAGCGTATCGTACACCAGCAACTAAACACTGTATGTTAACTACGCTGGAATTAAAATAAAAAACTTAAAAGATTTGTAAGATACAGTCTCTGACTTAAAGGACATATGGTTGAGTGTTTTTTTTCTTTTCATTGTAGCACCACAACTAGATGTCACCTATTACATTCAGTAGGCTCTTGTAGCACATATTTTGACATTAACAGAGGGATAAATTAGGGCAGGGAATGTGGTGACAAAGCTGTGGCTGTAAAGAGTGAAGTGTTAAGCCCTCAACAGTACAACAGGACATTTTTCTGCCCAGACAAGTGACTCTGACCAGGGATTGAGGGCATCTAAATATACCTTTCCATAATTTGTCCATATCCTCCCTTCCTGCTCCCCAATTCTCCCTCTTAAATATTCATCCAGCACCTATTGGCACTTGGTGCTCTGTTAAATCCGGGTGGGAGTAGTTTAGAAAACGCGTATGAAGCCCTCATCATAAACTTCTATTTTAGTCTGGAATGCAAGGAATATAATAAGACTAACACACACCCCCACTCAACACACACATAAAATCTACACTGACTATGAGCCAGCCAGTGTATCTGATGAATGTATGTCCCCAGACTCAACGTGGCTGGGATTCAGAAGGAGGTTGGCAAGTAGGAAGACAAGTGTGGTGAGGAATCCGAAGGTGGAATTTGCAGAGGTGAAAGCAAACAGGATGTGTGGGGGCACAGGAACATAAATACACAGGCAAAAAGAAGGATTTGACCTGAGTGAACACAGGAAGGAGGAGAAACCAAGGTTTACTGGTACTACGGAAGTTCCATAAAGGACGAAATTAATCTCCAGTGAACATAGAGCCATAGGAACAATAATTTAGCACAGACCATAGGATAGGGACGTGTCCATTTTAATCTACCCCTTAGGCACCAGGATCCACCCCAACCAGGCACACATACTCCCAATATTCCAGAAATGTGTGGCTAGCATTGGCAAGTTGTTCATCAGAAGGGGTCACCCCAGAGGCAGCTACTTCACCTCTCTCCGGACCCTGAAGCCTTTGTAAATTAGCTCAGTGGAGGTCAGAAAAGATTTCTCATTGGTGAAAGTAGTGGTGTTTGAGATATGTAGGTGGGCTAAAAGTGTGGTAAGGCACTCTACCCAAGGACAAACAAGATAGGGGAATCTAACAAGCCCAACCTTACCCTGTGTAATGGTGCCCACCTCTAGATTCATGAACAATCCTGCATATAGCCACTGGCATGGAGGCCTCTCATCATCGGATCCTGACTAGGTTGGCAGAATTTTGCCCCCAGAAATGACACATTTGCTTCACAGTAACTTCTCACATACGGTATTGACAGAACATCTGAAAGTTCAGAGAACAGGCTCAGTGGCTGTTTCATGCCTACTTAGCCAATTAGCATCTGCATATGCAGCAGGGTGGATAGGAGTCCAGTCTCACACTGGGAACATGACAGAAGAGTAAGACTTCTATCCCTCATCTACCTTGACTGCTGAAGGTTAGTGATGGCCACCCCAAACCCCACTCAATCAAACATAACCAAACTAGCTGAGAGGTCTGTTTGCAGCACACATGAATGAAGACGTTTTATTAGAAACTACCGTATCATAAAAACTAACATTTTTTAAAGTTTATTTACTTATTTTGAGAGAGAGAGCAGGCAAGGGAGAGAAGGGAGAGAATCCCAAGTAGGCTCTACACTGTTATCGCAGAGCCCGACGCAGGGCTTGAACTCACAATCTGTGAGATCATGACCTGAGCCGAAATCGAGTTAAATCCTTAACTCAATGAGACACCGAGGTACCCCTAAAAGCTAACATTTTTTAAATCATGAAAAATGAGAGTAGTTATGTGTGACACATGCCTGAAAAATGGATACTGCAAACTAAAATGGATTTTCCTTAAAATCAGAACCTAAACATGAAAAATAAAATGCTCTAAATTTTAAACTCATTCATGGTTTCTCCAAGAGAATGTCCCTAAATGCTGTAAGATTCCAAATGATTCCAAGAAGAATACATATTTGCAGTTTAGTATAGTGCATTTTGCTAACATCTGACATTTTATTTTAATGTTTGTTTATCTTTAAGAGACAGACACAGACTGCGAGCAAGAGAGGAGGGGCAGAGAGAGGGAGACACAGAATCTGCTGCAGGCTTCAGGCTCTGAGCTGTCAGCATAGAGCCTGACGTGGGGCTCGAACTCACAAGCCATGATATCATGACCTGAGCTGAAGTCGGCCACTCAACTGACTGAGCCACCAAGGAACCCCTTGCTAACATCTGGCATTTAAAAACCAGAGGGTCGGGGCACCTGGGTGGCTCAGTCAGTTAAGCGGCCAACTTCAGCTCAGGTCATGATCTCGCAGTGAGTCAGAGCCCCACGTTGGGCTCTGTGCTGGTAGCTCAGAGCCTGGAGCCTGCTTCAGATTCTGTGTCTCCTCCTCTCTCTGCCCCTCCCATGCTCATGCTCTGTCTCTCAATGATAAATAAACGTTAAAAAAAATTAAAAATAAAATTAAAAATAAAAGCCAGTGGGTATTTGATAACTAACACTCTACTAGATCTCTCAATAAGAATACATCAGCAAATAAAATTATGTTGGTACATAAATTACATACATAACCAATCTTTACCAATTCATTATACACACACACACACACACATATGTATTTATATTTATATGGCCGGGGGGGGGGGGCGGGGGGTGGGTACTAACAATACATACATATCGAGTGCTAAAAGGCAGGAAAAGCCAGACCCCTCTCTTTGCCGAGCAGCATGGTACACATTTCCTTCTCACTAAAGTTAAATCCCTAGATACTTTCAGCATGAATGTTGGTTGCTGACAGCCACCATCAGACAGAGCTCTATGACCTGACTCCTCCGCAGGGAAGACCAGAGACAAGCCTTCATACCATTCTTGGAAAGTATTCTGACTGCCTCATCTTTTAGCCTCATCTTTTAAAACCAAAAGAATCCCACACTGCAGACAGCTTTGCTGTGTTTGCTTACAGTTGTTATACTTACACAACAAAATGTAAGCCTCAAAATATAACCATCTTTTTTTTTTTTTTCTTAACTTTGCCAATATTCAAACACAAAATCTCTACCAGTTCGGGAAACATTTATCACCACCTGCACTTTCATTCTCAATTCCCAGCCCCTTACTCTGAAAAACTGTTCCTACTGGTCATGCACCAACACACACCGAATGCCAAGGCACAGAATCCCAGGCACAGAGCACAAAACTGGACAGAACGCAGTTCCTGCCTGCATGGCGCTGGGAGGGAGACCTTCTCATACTCTCCAGATTGCACAATTTCTACTGTGTCAGTCTGCTCTGTTGCTTCAAGAAAAAGCAAAAACAAAACCCACCTTGCTCCAAAGCTTTACCCTCCTTGCTGCTGCTTCCCTTTCCCGCTCAACTCTGGTTTTTCTTTACCTTTGATTTACACTAATCATTTTCATCTTTAATTCCTCCCACTCTTCTGTTTGTCGTGTTCCTTCTTCCTTCTGAAGTGTACTTGTTTTTCTGAATTTTATTTTTAATTTTTTTTAATGTTTATTTTTGACAGACAGAGAGCACGAGCAGCGAGGGGCAGACAGAAGAAGAACAGAATCTGAAGCAGGCTCTAGGCTCTGAGTTGTCAGCACAGAGCTCGATGTGGGGCTCGAACCCACAAACGGTGAGATCATGCCCTGAGCTGAAGTTGGACACTTAACCAACTGAGCCACCCAAGAGCCCCAAGTTTTTCTGCATTTTAGAATTGTACGCCACAAGTCTTGTTTTCCAGTGAAAAGGTTCCTTGACCTGTATTTTAGAATAACCTAACCAAAACTGTTTTCTGTAAGACGGCAGTAACTGATTGCTGCTCTCATGTGCCGTGTCATCACTATTCCTATTTGCCACTTTATCCTGGGGTCTCTGTTCCTTACTGACCACCCCACTCCTCCCTAATCTTCTGCTGAGGAAGCAAACTCGTGGAACTAGGAATAAATATGCAAAAAAATCAGAGTCCTTGGGAGCTAGGGTTTAGCTAGTTGATAAGATAGGCCATGAGGCATTCAAACAGTCAACAGATTGTGAGCATGGCCCTAAGAGTTACACAGTGCCACGGAGGCTCGGAAGGGACAATGAACAAAATCTGTTAAATCTCATTCCAGAAGCCGTGTGACAAGTAAAGCATGATGGCCACAATATCCATAGCTTTTCAGAAATGCTCATAACCACCATAACCCTTCAGGCAGTGCACAGCAAGCAGGGTCCTAACAGAAAGATGTAGTCATAAGGAGAACACTAATGTCAACTGAAGCACGTGCAGACCCTTAACGAAGGAGGCCAGGCTAGCTACACCAACAGGCTGCCCATGGTGTTGATGGTCTTGTCAAAGGGTGTTTGGTAAGAGAGAGAGGCAGGCTGAAGGTCCTTCCCAGTGCACGGAGAGAGGGTGACAACAGTTACCAGGCTTACACGTTTCAGAAGCCGCTGGACAAAAAAAGTAAGGTCAATTTCTAATTCCAGACACGTGCTGTCTTTCACACACACTCACAGTGGACTGGCCACTTCCTTTTGTTACCCTTGTCACTCAGTATTCTGTATTTCCCTCCCCAGAAGCTACTCTGTCCGGAAGAGGACACACCAGCTAATCCCCAAGTCCTGCTGAGCACTAAAGCGTTTCCCGACAGGGTGCACCGTTCATTTGCTTGCCACTTCCTAAATCCTCCTCAGGCACAAGACACAGCACAAGAGGACCCAGGCAGCCAAGTCAGAATTTGTTGGATTGGCAGTTTTTGCAGAGGTATTGTCTCTCTGCGTCTCTCCTCCCACCCTGTCTCCATATTCTAGACTTTGAATACAAGGCCATGCACCATGGTGTGAATGCACAAAGGCTCAAAGCCACACACCAAGCGGCTCTGAAAAGTGCCCTGGGTTGTGGCCAAGGCCTGACATGCCCCCTGTTCATTCCCTTGAGCCTGCTTTCAAAGCCCACAAAAGGCACCGGTGTGGAGGATGGGGAGACACCACCCCATGCTCAATCCTGTGTGCTCATGGGTTCCTTCTCGTCAGCCACACCCACAGATCTTTCCATTCAACCCATGGCCATAAACTGAGGCCACCTTGCATGTTCATGTTGCTCTCTTATGCTGGGTTCGGTGGATGCAATGTTGAATCCCTGAGTAGCTTTCAGTCCAAGTGGAGAATCTCAAAAGTAAACACTTAAAATACAAGGTGACATGTGCTAGGATAAAGACACACATGAGATCCAGTAGCAAGCCAGGTCTGTACCTTGACTCCTCCTGCTTTGTCAGTCCCACGACCTGTGTTATCAACTCCAGCCCCTAAATTCTGAGGAATTTCTACTTCCCCACTCAACACTCACTCAGTTCATCAGCCTCTCCCTCCAGGATCACTTCAATCTGCTGACAGTTCTTTCTGCTTCTGTTCTCACCTCCACATGGCAGCCAGGCACATCTTTCAGACCTCTACTTCAATGCAGTGCCCTGCCCCCAATCCTTAAAAATATCAGTCAGTGGTTCCTCATTACCATCAGGATAAAGTCCATAGCACAATGCCATGTAATAACCCCTCTTGCCTTTCCACATCCCCCTGGCATCTGGTTTAGCCATACTGAAACACCAGTGGTACTCCCCAATCACCATGCTCAACACCGCCCCTGGGACTTGGCACACAAACCCTTCCCAGAACACAATCCCCACCTCCCCTCACATCCACACCCTTTACTTGGCTAGCTGCACCCAGGCCTTTGAAGTTTGAGTTTGGATATTTCCTCTGTGCTGCTCCTTTAAGTTCCTGGTATAAAACCTATACCTGTATCAGAAATGCTTGGTAGCATAACTCTTACCTCTATCAGATGTCAGGCAACCCAAGGGGACTAGAACAGAACCTCCCATGGTCTCTTGATACCTGTTACAAGTAAGAAATCACAGGCCAGGAACTAGGACTTGGTTGCCTTTGTATCTTTGTCCTTAGATTTTGTTTTTTTTTAATGTTTTTATTTATTTTTGAGACAGAGAGAGACAGAGCATGAGCAGGGGAGGAGCAGAGAGAGAGGGAGACACAGAATCCGAAGCAGGCTCCAGGCTCTAAGCAGTCAGCAAGCACAGAGCCCGATGCAGGGCTCGAACTCACAGACTGTGAGATCATGACCTGAGCTGAAATCGCTTAACCAACTGAGCCACCCAGGTGCCCCAGCATCTTTGTCCTTAGCATAGTGCCTGACAGAAGCAGGTGACCATTTATGGAATGGACAAACTCTGTCTGGAGACTTCAGTGGAAGGCTTCAAACAGGAAGAGATCGTCTGAGTCTTGAAAGAAAGAAAATGGTTCACCCAAGGTTTGGGAAGACCCAGTTATGATTACGGTGTTGGTGGCTGTCATTCTAGGAGATCCTCATATTAAAACAAAGGCAAAGCCTAACTTCCCATTAACCTTGTGCTCCCACATCAATCATGGCTGCCAGAAACAGGCCCTGTCTTCCCCAGTACAAGACAAAGCACTTCATTTTGGTACGCCCTAAAAGATGACTAAGCTGAATTACTAAGACTAATTTTTATTCATACAACTGACCTGTGGACAACTAGAACTAAACGACTGTAACTCAAATGATAGAGCTGGTTTGTTACATTATTACTTATGTTCAGAGTAAGAATATAGTGTGAAATGCATCACAAATATTCTTACATCAAATGAGATGTTACTAAAATCACCTCAAAGCAACAAATAAATGGATACCTTTAAGCTTAAGCCTCACCAAACCTCTGGCCATATTCAAAAATCTTTCCTGTGCCCTGCAGACAATACACATCCTCAGATTTTTTTTTTTTTAACATTTATTTATTTATTGGGTGGGGAGGGGCAGAGTGACAGAGAAAGCAAATCCCAAGCAGGCTCCATGCTGTCAGCACAGAGCCCAATGTGGGGCTTGAACCCACAAACCATGAAATCATGACCTGAACTGAAATTAAGTCACATGCTCAAGTGACTGAGCCACCCAGACACCCCCACCCTCACATTTTTAGTAAGAGATCAAAACTTTCTTCAATTACCTGAATATTTTTGGACACTAAGTACCAGCACTTCCATTCTCCCTCCACCCCACCCCCGCAACAAAGAAATAAATAAAATAAAACCAAAAACAATAGAATGCCTGCTGGGCCCAAGACAGGTGGCCAGCATTACAAATCAATTTAAAAGACTAAGCTTTCAAACAGGCTATTTTTTTCTTTAGAATAAAACATCAAGTATTTTATACATAATTCAGTTAGAACTTGACTCATACTCCTACCAAATTCTCTCCCTCCACTATCATATTGCCTCAATTACTCAACTATAGGCTAAATAGAAACCATAGTTTAGTCATTTGACAAACACTTACTAAATGCCTAAAATATGCTAGGTAGGGGCTAGAATAACCACTCCTCTCTCAAAGTAGCCACCGATTTCTTTGTTGTTCAGTCAAAACTGTTACTTTTCAGTCATACCTTGTTTGGTAACAAGCCTCTCTCCTTCCTCTATTCCAGGGGTCAGGAAACTACAGCCCATAAGCCAGATCTGGCCTGCTGCCTATTTTTATAAATAAACTTTTATTGGAACACAGCCATGCCCATTCACTGACACGGAGAGGATGTGCTTTTGCTGTTTTAAGGGCAAAGTTAAGTAGTTGTGACAGAGGGCATATGGCCCACAATACCTCTAATATTTTCCATCTGGCCCTTACAGAAAAAGTTTGTCAAGCCCTGCTCTATCTATTATAACTTTCCTTTTTGTTTCCTCCCTACCTTAGTGACTGTGTCTTCACGGGCTTTTGTCATTCTGTGGCCCAGTGAAAGTGTAAGCTGGTGCCCCAGGATCTGTCCGTCTTTCCACCTGACACATTCTCCCTCCATCCCTCCATCATAGTTCCCACAGCACCCAAACATCCCTCCATCACAAACCTGGAGGGTAATTCTCCGCGAGCCTGTCTACCCCAGCAGACTAGGCTCCTTGAGAATGGGGCCCATGTGTTACAGCCATAATTCAGCATACTACAAGGCACACAGTAGCCATTCAAAAAATGTCAACGAGACAGACAAGTGTTTACAAGGATAAATATATTTAAAAGCTCTGAAGGGGCGCCTGGGTGGCTCAGTTGGTTGGGCATCCCACTCTTGATTTCAGCTCAGGTCACGATCTCACGATTTGTGAAATCAAGCCCCACGTCAGGCTCTGTGCTCACCCTGCAGAGCCTGCTTGGGATTCTCCCTCCCTCTCTCCCTCTCTCTCTGTCCTCCCCTACTTGCTCGCGCGCTCTCTCTCTCTCTCTCAAAATCAGTAAGAAAAAATAAGCCTCTGAAAAAAATTCAGCCATAGACCCCCCGGGAAAAACACAATAGTTGTTCAATTCACAAAATTTTTATTCTTTTGTGTTATCAGTTCTGATGTGTCTATAGACAACACAGGTGGGTGACAAAGTGGAACCCCTACTAGAAGGTTTCTCTTTGAGATAAGGGTTGAAAGCCTGCGTTTGCCATCTACTAGCTGTAGAATTTCAGTTAAGGTGTCCACTCTCAGACCTTCAGTTGCCTCATCCAAAAAATGAAGATAATTAGATAGTAGGTGGTTGTGAAACCAAGAATATGTGTCAAATGCCCACCACCTTGTCAAGCAATTTCAGTGCTTAATCAACAGGGGCTATTATTTTTATGGACAAGTTCTTCTGCTTTAAGGCTCCAAGTACACTGGCAATGAACATGGCTAGAATTATCGTTATCTGTGTGTCCCAGCAGCACACTTCAGCTTTTCATAGCAGGAGCCCAGGTTCAGGTGGTTGGTTCACATTTAACATATGACAAGCATTTGGGTCTTAGAGCAATAAAATAAAATAAAACCTCCAACTATAGGAGCAGAGCCTTTCACTCTCTTCCATAAAGCTTCATCAGGTACAAAACATCAGTGCTGGGGGCACTTGGGCGGCTCAGTCGGTTAAGCATCTGACTCTGAATTTCAGCTCAGGTCATGATCTCATTGTTCGTGAGTTCAAGCCCCATGTCGGGTTCTGGGTTGGCAGTGCAAAGCCTGCTTATGATTCTCTCTCCCTCTCTGCCCCTCCCCTGCTCACTCGCTCTCTCAAAATAAATAAACTTAAAAAAAATGTGCTGATACAGGGTGCCTGGGTGGCTCAGCCGGTTAAGCGTCTGACTTCACCTCAGGTCACGATCTTGCGGTTCTTGGGTTCAATCCCCCTGCATTGGGCTCTGAGCTGACAGCTCAAGGCCTGGAGCCTGCTTCGGATTCTGTGTCTCCTTCTCTGATCCTCCCCTGCTCATGCTCTGTCTCTCTCTCTCGCTCTCAAAAATAAATAAAAATTTAAAAAAAATTGTTTTTAAGAGTGCTCATGCTAAATGGAATCAACAAAATATTCTGTAAATTGTCTTTTCCAGATAGGTTTTACCATTATGTTTTTTTTTTTAGCTATAACACGTGCCTTGGAATTCAAGCTGCCAATTTTTAAAAGTAGGTATTTAGGTATTCAAAAGGACAATTTTAAGTGAATTTTTAACACTTATTTTTAAGTTAAATATTTTTAACATTTATTGTCAAGATACTTTTTCTAAATCAATGAATATATGTGAAACTTCGTCTTTTTTAAGGTAAAGGCTGTCATACGGGCATTGGGACAGACATACATGGGACAGACACGTCAAAATAAGAAGAGGGAGTAATACTAACAAATGCACCAAAAGGGGAACACACAGATATCCCACAAGCATATTAAGACATTTGGAGAGGCTGGGAATTAAGGAGAAGGGTGGAGTCTTAAGCTAATCAGGGGAAAAGCTCTGCCTTCCACCTCTACCCCTAAACTGACGCTCTGGTTCCATCATGTGACTATGATGGATGGCCATAGCACTGTCATTTATCTTCCAGAGTGAAATCGGAGAATCCAGGCAGAGCTCACTGAGCATTGCTCATGGAAGTATTAGCCTATCTATTCCCAGGAGACAGGAGAAACACTGAAAGGTCAAAAAGGACATGTGCACTATGTGCACACCATGCCCAAACATCTCACTCTTCTTGCAACAGGGCACATTTCTGGGAGCCAGGGAAGTATGCAGTAGATATGCAAAACCTAATTCTTCAGTATTTTTATTTTCTGCAGCTTGATCTATTCTCTATTGACCAGACTTCGCAAATGGCTTAGCTTAGAAAGGAACCACAACTCCTAACTGAGCATCTGGCTCCTCAGAAGATGGGCAGGGAAGAGGGTAGGGGCTTCTCTTACTCACCAACCTGAGTGAGGCTGGCTTATAAACACTTCATCTATAATAAATAGCTTTTAAAATGTATGCTGGGTAGGTGGATCCATACCCTGGCTTTTATTAATTTTATTCTTTTGCATCTCTAACATTTGCATCTCTTGTGATGAGCGGGTAGTTTCATCACTAAGCTGAAAGGTTGGGGGCTGGGCCGAACAGTTTCAGAAGCAGAGTGAATGTCAGACAAGGGCAAAGGGCACTGTGTGATCTGCTGAGTGCCTCTGCTTTCTCCCTATTACTGACATTACCATCCACTCAAACAGGAGGATAGAAGGTAGGTCAGGATAATCAGTTAAGTGCATTAGGGTTCTCCCCCTCTTCTTTCTTACAAATCCCACATGGGCAACTAATGAGAAAATGCCTAGAGGTAGAAATGAACTTCAGGACACCAAAGTGTGGGTGCATTTTGATTCACGCAAGTCAAAAAGTAAGTTACCCACCAATAAGTTAGGGAGCCATCACAGATGAACTCACATCACAGATGAACTCACTGTAGAATTCTGTTAGAATACAAATGTCTTCTCAGGCATTTTCCATCATGAAAACCTTTGATTTGCACACAATGTGTTTGGTGATTATTCCAGGCAAGTCAAGATATGCTCAGACATGAAGAAACCTCAGTTTTAAATGTTTAGCTACCTTATCAAATAAAAAATTAATAACTATCATTCTAATAGAGAGACAACATTCTAAGAATGGCTTTGGAAATAACCTAGAATGAAGATTATCCATAGAAATTGCTGACATATTATGGACAATATGTAATTTGTGTGTTTTTAATGGGAGTAGGGATAGAGTCTAAAACAAATCCCTATACAAGAGAGAAATGTAGTAAGACAGCAGTTTCTAAACTGTCCTCTGCCTCCTGAAAGGGTTCACAGCTTCCTGCAAACAATCAGGTATTTGCTGTCAAACCCAAAATGCCTGGAGAGGTAACTTGTTAGTTCCTTTTAATGTTTCTGGTTGTTTTCAATGGTGGGGTGCTGAAGATTTCATTTGAACAAAGAGTTCCGTTGCCAATTCAGTTTGGAAACTATTGTTTGGTAGGTGCCTAGCAGTCTGTGCACAGAGAAGTTTGAGGAAACAGCCTTTGGCATTGAATTCACTCCAGTGGACTTTCCTTGGGGCCGTCAGCTCCTGCTGTGACTTCCAATAGTAAGTTACTGGAATTAAGAAATCAGCAATTAAACACACACACAATGATCAATTGTTGTCTTTATCCACAAATTTATCTACAAATGGTTTTAACATGATGTTTTTATCTTCAAAAATAGTTTATCTGAAGAAATGTGAGGTTACAACATTAATGTCTCCTAGAATAAGTCGTTTCTCATTTTATTAGTAGTAGTCTATTATTGATAGTCATTCAATTTTTAAAATACAATGTGTAAGAAGTCCCAGCTAAGGGACAATATGATGAATCCCCTTCTATCTATTTTCTTGACTTTTACAAAAATATGGCTAAAATTTTACGTAACAGAGACTTCTCTTAAATCCCAGCAGGCCGGACAGATGTTGTTTATGTTAAAGGTAAACTTCATGTCCCTTGAACACAGTCCAGAGGGTTTTTGGGTTCTGCTCTGATGAGGGTATTGATCCAGCTCCAACCCCCTAAAAACTGGCCTTTCTGGTTCTGGTTGTTGTTCTCACCTCCTTTTCTGCTTTACACCCAGGTGTGCTATGGAACCTGACCGCCCAGGTCCAAGTACCTGGTTCATCACACCCTCCTGGTGAACAACCAAAATAAAACCAACTGAACTGAGCAACAAGCCTTCTCTCCAATTCATTTCACTTGGAGTTTCTAAAAACATCCGTATGGAGATCCAAAGACAAAGTGACCAAGGTCCTTTACAGAAGAAATACCAAGGTACATTACTGAGAATGATTCGTACCCAGCGTTTACTCAGGTTTCGTTGAAGTAAGAATGACCATCCTCTCTCAGAATCAGGCAGGAAACTAACTGGAGTGTGTGACTTACAGAAAGCATCGGCCACATAGAACTCATTAATCAACAGGATTGCTCATAAAAGTGAAACCGTTTTAGGCAAAGGCTTCACTGCAGTACCAGCCTGTGTTCTAGAACTACTCAGGCCCAGTTTACTCACCCATAAAAACCAAAATTACCTTCCTATACCTCAGGCCCCTCTGGGCATATAGGTATACAAGCTCAAGGCTCTGTCAGAGCCAAACACAGTTCTATTTCTTTCAGAAACAAGTCTATTAAAGACAAGAACTTAAACGCTGGGGTAGTTTAAAAGGACCAGTGGTCCCAGCCATAAACGAAGCTTTGACTTGTAGACTCTGTAGTGCTTCCTCATGTGTTTTCCTAACCCACTTTCTCCCACATCCAACTTAAAAAAAAAAAAAAAAAAAAAATTCAGGAAATAATTAACAACCACCTCTTATTAACAAGGGTGTTTTCTAGACAAATAGACAAGATCAAAGAAATATAGGTCCTGCCCTTTTTATTCAAGTTTTGAGGTATAATCGCCCTATAATCAACCTCACATATTTCAAGTATACAGAACGGTTTTGACATTTATATACCTGTGAAACCATCACCACAATGAAGAGAGTGAACACACCCATGACCCTCAGAAGATTCCCCAGCCCCTTCCCACTTTCCCCAGCCCCAGGCAACCACTGACCTGCGTTCTGTCACTACAGATTACTTTGCATTTTACACTTTCATATAAATGCAATCATACACTCTACTTTTTCTGTCCTGTTTCACTCAGCCTACTTTGAGATGCAACCACGTTGGTTGTGGCATGTACCAATATACTTTTCATTGTAAAGTACTTTATTGTACCGATATAACACAGTCTGTTTATCCACTCACTTGCTGATGGGTAACTGGGTTTTTTCCAGGTTTTGGCTGTCGAGCTGTTCTGAACGTTCGTGTGTAAGTGCTTGGGATGGCAAGGTGATAGAGCAGGTTTATGTTTAACTTTTAAGAAATTGTCAAACTGCTTTCTAAAGTGGTTGAACAATCTTACACACACACCATCGGGTCATCAGGGCTCCATTGGCTCCACTTTCACGCCAATCTTTGTTTACTCAGTCTTTTTACTTTTAGCTATTCTTGCGGGTATGTAGTGGTTCTGGGTTTGCAAAGATGTGGAAATTCAGGGGAGAACAGCAGGGTCAGAGAGCACAGAAGCCCCACTCCTCCTCCAATATAGCCTGCTCTATGTATCTCTTCATCTGGCTGTTGATTTGTATCCTTTGAGATCCTTTGTAATAAATCAGTCATCTAACGAGTAAACTGGTTTCTAAGTTCTATGAGCCACTATAGCAAATTAATCGTACCCAAGGACGGGATCATGGGAACCTCTGATTTATAGCCTGTCAATCAGAAATTCAGGTGACAACATGGACTTGCAATTGGCAGCTGAAGCGGAGGGCAGTCTTGCGGGACTGAGCTCTTAACTTGTGGGATCTGATGCTCTCTCTGGGGAGATAATAGCAGAACTTAGTTGAATTGTAGGACAACCCAGCTGGTATCTGAGAATTGCTTGGTGGTGTGGAAACACACACATCACAACTGGGTGCAGAACCTTACTGGGATAGGTTGCAGAAGGGATCACCCAGGAAGACCCCCTGAGGGCATGACACTTGAGCCAGAAATCACAAAGGCACTCAGGGGGAGGACTTTCCCACCCAGCACTCAGCACAGTGCCTAGGGCTCAGGTATTTTCCCCAAAATGTAAGAGCAAGACTTGCCAGGCCAAGTGTGAGGATGTCAAAACACACATTCCAGGAAGCCAGGATTTCACTAATAGGGGCAGAGGCACAGGTAAAATAAGGGGGTGCAAAAGAAGAACCACCAGCTGTTAAGACCAGCTTCAAGTGTGATCCAAGGAGTGCCACAAGATGGGGATAGAAGGCAAGCAGGAGAGTGGTCACGGAAGGTCTCGTGTCCCTAGACTTGGACGTTGAGAGATGTTGCAAACTAGCAGCTGCAGACCTACTGGCCCACAAGCATGTCCTGTTTGTGAAACATTTGAATTAATCACAAAAGTTTAAAACTCTGGGGATTTATATGCAAATTGGGATTTTTGGCTTCTATTAAGAAGATCTGACCATACCGAGTCTGTGACCCCCAGAATCGAGAAGCATGGGTTCCCCTTGGAGTCCCCCTAGTTCACCAAGGTCCCCACCCAGCCTGGGTCCTCCAAGGCATTTCAGTTTGTGGAACTAGGTGCTAGATAAAATCACTGTGGTGGCAGTGCCAAGCCTGGCACAGGATGACTGGTTGTAAGGACAGGGCAGAAGAGGCAGCAAGCCTTTATTAGGGCAGTGGAAGCAGGAATTAGAGAGGAAGGAGGATTTTTTTTTTTTTTTTTTAAAGCAAGGATTATAATGGCAATTCAGTCAAGACAGAAGCCAACGTTCCTAACCTAGATAAGAGAATGACACTTGAAAACTGGCACTCTTTCCAAGCCCTGACATACTGGCATGCTTCTTCAGGTGTCTAGGCCAAGGATTCCTGAGGCCTTCACGTGAACTTCAAGCTCCTTGCTTTGCAGCTATACCAGCAACACTCCCCGAGAGCTTACTATGTGCCAATTGCTATTTTAAGCCTTCTATAAACAGTAACTCGAGTAATACACAATTCTTGGAGTAGGTATTGTTAATATTTTTTTTCTACAGGTAAGGAAATAGAGAAGTTAATCAACTTGCCCAAAGAAACACAGTGAGTAAGTAACAAAGATGGAATTTGAATCTAGGCACTCTGACTCTAGATAGACCATATGTTCTTAACTACTTTTTACCATGTACTTGAATGATCTGTAACCAACAGACTCAGAAAACTCAAAGTATAAAGCAACTTTATAGGCTAATATGCTGATCATCTCCACATTTATCACCACCCCCTTCCTAGACACTGTCTAGCCTTGTGGTTTCTAAGCCTGGCTCATCGCATTCTCCTAGAGAACTGTTTACAAGTACGGATCTCAAGTTCATCTTGAAAAAAGCCATGTTGGAAGACCTGGGATCCCCACCCCCCACACACCACACCCCTGGCTACACACCCTGGCTACTCAGCCTGGGGCACCAGATGCCCCACAGTGCCCGACTCACTCTGCAAGCATGCTGGATGGTAGAGCACATGGGTTACAATCTCTTACTTTACAGTTACAGATCCTACAAGTTCAATCAAGTGTCCCACAAATCTCGAAAGGCAGACCTGATGCCATTCTCATGTGAGCATCCTTCAAAAACCTCAAGTCAGCTACCATCTTCCCTCAAGCTCTTCTACTCCAAGTTACTTCTGCTCTATGGATAGGGTCCCTAAACCATTACATGCAAGTCAAATTCTCATGCCTTTCCAAACATGAAGGTATCATACATGTTTAATCTCTGCTTCTGATCTTCAATTAATTTTCACTTCTAACGTTTAAGCTTTAAGCTTCATTGCCACCAACCTGTATTTTAAATAATTTAATGATCTACAAAAGACTTGGAAATAATTATTAACAATTCTTTTTCAAAGTCCATGAATTCCCCCCTCTACCTCCATTATCTTTTAAAGTTCAAAATTTACAATGGAAGAATCTTTCTTAATTTTTTTAATGTTTATTTATTTTGAGAGAGAGCACGATTGGGAAAGTGGCAGAGAGAGAGAGAAACAGAGAATCTGAAGCAGGCTCCATGCTGACAGCTGGGAGTCCAACGTGGGGCTTGGACCCACGAACTGTGAGATCGTGACCTGAGCTGAAGTCCAACACTTAACTGAGTCACTAGGGCACCCCTGTAATGGGAGGGACTTTAAGTGGGGCACACCTGTATGCTATTTCTCCTTTGACCCTTAATGGTTTTCCCTCCCCTCCACCCTCTTTTAAAACAGCCTGCTTTTATATACTGAATACATGCCAACTATTTTTCCTATTCCAAGTCTGAATTAGAGGGGCCTAAAACTAAAAATGCTTGTTTTCCTCAGAGGAAATATCCTTATCCTTAAGGATTTTCTAACAGTGACACAACACTGAATTTTTTAACATCACTGTGGGAAAAACAGAAGCCTTTTAAGATTCCCCAGGCTCAGTCAACAGTATGTTTTCTTCTGTGTAAATTCCAAAAGTACCACCACTAATCCAAACGGCGGCTCTTCAAATGGGAGTAAATAGAGGAAAAACCTCAGCTTAAAGGTCATAAAAAGGACCTTTCTGAAGTCCAAACAATGGCTATGCATAGTAGCTACTAATTCCAAATCTCTTACAGAGGCAATGAGGGAAATCTAAGTTGATGTTCCCAGTTTCACAGAGACCAAAAAAAAAAAAAAAAAAAAAAAAAAAAAAAACAAAAAATCAACCAGGGGATATCAAGTGACTCTTTAGGAAAATTTTTTGTCAGACATCAATTACATAGGATAGACAGGCTGAAGAGTGAAAAGAAGCTGGTAGGACATAAGAGATGTACAAGTGGTGGCCCTGCTCCCAGCTCACAGTCTGCAGAACTGAGAGAGGAAGGGCTTAAGAACGAGGTCACATCCACAAGGACCAAACAACAACCGACATATCTACACAGTGCTTTCTTGATTGCCTAAGGCCTTTATATACACTGCCTGATTCTGCAATAACCTCTCAGATGGGTATTTACAGATTTGGATAGAATCAAAGATACCAGTATCACTAAGCTGGTTATTACCTGAATTTGTGACCTGAACCCAGCCCTAATACTACACCTTACATGCTTTCCCCTGTGTTCCACTGAACTAACATTATCAATGAATTTCCATCTGAAATTTGCAATGGAGGTGTTCTGATGGCCGCCATTCTAAAGATCTCCATCCCAATCCGACTCCAGCAGTCACCATTTAGACCCTGCACCATTTAGAATCGCTCTACCTCTGAAAGCTCACTACTAAGGTTCCCTTCTTGAATCAAACCTCCTGGCCACCCTTCCACTTGTCCCACCCTACTCCTATTGAACTTTCTTTGGGCCTCAAGAATTCCCTCTAGGCATTTACTGAACATTGGTGCAATTTGGCTAAGTTCTTCCAGTCACTTCCTCTGCACACTCACACTCTATCAACCCTCCGCTCCAATGAGTACTTCATGACTACAAGGCCCACCCAGTCCTTCACCTCCTTGATCTTCTCACATAATTACAACACAAGGTTGTGGATTACAACCCAGGGAACCTATACAGGCACCAACTTCCTCCTGGGTCACTGGTGTGTGCTGGACAGTCACAGACTGTCATCACTGTCATCTGAGAAGCAGTGAGAATCATGCAATGTCAGAGCTAGAAAGTATATTGAATGACTCCTCTAATGTCTTAACTGTAGAGATGAAAAAAATGGTGTTAAGGTGAGTGCTAGCAGCCAGTAGGCTGAGCAAGAATTTTACTAGAGGAAAAGAAGTTTTACTAATATATTTAATAAGAGCCAGAAAGGACCAAAAACAATGACTTATAAGGGACTAATGTCACTGGAAAGCCAAGAGCCAGGATAGAAAAAAATGACATGTGCTCAAACATTACTTTGCAGGCAAAAGGAAATCCATAAACACTTCTGTATAAGGTGCAACACTATCAAAAAGTTCAGAGAACACTGTTCTGGCACCCATGCATGGGACAAAACAGGCTTTCAAATAACAGCTTTTATTTTCAAATTAAATTATATGTATGTCTAAACGCTACATTTGCAAGTAACTAACCATTTAATGTGAAGGTCTAGGTCATTAAACCCCATTTTTGAAGAGAAGATGTTATAACTTAAATAATCTCCTTATGTTTTTCATAAGCTTTAAATTAAGCTAACTGAACGCTGCCTCAAACCAGTAATGAACAATATCCCCTAAAATATTAAAAGCTTTTATCACTGGGATATGAAATTATGTGAAAACTACAACAGTTTTCTTTGCAGCAAATACTATTTGTCATCAGGTGAAAAGTCTTCTAGAATGGTTTTGGTAGAGTTCAAAGTCTGTCTCTGCTATTAGCCCACTAAGTCACTTCAACTGGATTACTCTATCTTTTTTTTATAATTTTTTTTTTCAACGTTTTTTATTTATTTTTGGGACAGAGAGAGACAGAGCATGAACGGGGGAGGGGCAGAGAGAGAGGGAGACACAGAATCGGAAACAGGCTCCAGGGTCCGAGCCATCAGCCCAGAGCCTGATGCGGGGCTCGAACTCACGGACCGCGAGATCGTGACCTGGCTGAAGTCGGACGCTTAACCGACTGTGCCACCCAGGCGCCCCTGGATTACTCTATCTTAATATTGGTTTTTGTATCTGAAAATGGGGACAATTGCACCTGCACCTGTATAATATTGTATATTGTTGTGACAATTAAGGATGTATATTGTTATGTGCTAAGGATAAAGCAATTCAGTTTTATCAGATATATTTAACAGTAGCAGCAAAACCAAGCCTCAAATTTCATTTTACTTTTCAACCAAAGTGATAAGACAACCTACTTCTAAAAGGAACTAATTAAGTAATTTGGTTTAGCATTAGAGCATTATAAAACTTTGGATGGCTAACAAAAATTGCCCATAATGCTCTAAGGCACATTTTAACTTCTTAAAATGGTCTCTGCCTATTATCTCAAGGTTAACCAGTGTCTCCCGTGTCCCAATACCATCTTCAAATAATAAATTTTATCTTTTCTCCAACATACCAGAAAATGTAAGCATTCTCAATTTTGTCAAATAATTTCATGTTAAGTACTATAAAAGATATCAAAACATTAGAGAAAATAGAATAGGAAACCTCACCAAAAGATAGCATATTGTATATCTCAAATAACTCAGGCATACATTTTCCAAATCTTTCTTTCCGCAATCGAACCATACTTCGTGGCAACTCAGGTTGTCTATACAGTGCCTTCCAGGTAGGGAACATGGTTCCCAAATTTGACTTCAGTTCCTATCCTGTAGCTGTGGTGCTTCATTCACTCATACACTAATCTTGTGCTTTAAGTAAATATGGCTTCTACTACCCCAGTGATTTTTATCCTTAAACAAAGGTCAAATTACATGTTTTAGTAGACGGTAGAGTTTACTTAAGTCTGGATGAAACAACACTGAGATTGCTTATAAAATCCTCATGGGCATATACTACTTTTCTACAACTATAATAGCTATAAAGTAGGAGGTGGATGTCAAACATATTCTGTTCCTATCATACAAGTGAAGTAAGAGGCAGTCTTTTCCCATTAGATCTATTACTTTCTCTTATTCCCCACTTTTTAGCACCTGTTATGAAAATCCTATAGAAGAAACCTGTAAGGAAGACTGCTCATCAACTATGCTCCTCATCGTTCACTCTTGAGTCAACGCCTCCTTCTGCTTAAAGACTAGTCCGGGCTAACCAAAACCAGTTAAAGGTATTAAGTACAACAGAGTCGATGCCAGGCCACTTGCAATCAATCCACAGGTTTATGCCTTTTAGCCCCAGTCAGTCTAGGGTCAATGAAACCCAAAAGACCAGAATATCTGACTACTCAAGTCCCTGTTAAAGAAAAAAAACCTATTTCCAAACTGAAGATAAGAAGATCACCAGGGGAAAAACCTTTAAACATTCAGAATAGGTATGGAGCCCTCCAAAGAGTTAGATTCTATAGGTCTACATGATGCACTAAAACTATGAATGAACAAATGAATGGCTAAATAAAAAAACAAGCCAAAATCTCTCTCCTGATGATCACATACATTTGGAAACCACTGCTAAAGTGAGAGACCCAAGCCTTCCCAGACTCTGCCAAATTGTCCTACTCAGGGTGGGAATGACTCCAGGAGAGAAGGAGCCCAGTTCCAGACCTGCCTCAGCCCAAACAGCATTTATTGAGTAGCTGGCAGAAAGCCAGCTGAACAAGCTGTTCACCCTGGGACACCTAAGGCCTCTTCACTGTCCCCATGGACAATCTACCATATATCTGTTCCCTTCAATGTTATACACTTCTTAGTAGACTCCTTTTTATCTCCTCAAATATCTAACTATATTGAAAAAAGGTACCTCAATTATTTCCCCATCAAAACTGGGATACAGAACTCATCCTAGCCAAATGTGGGACAATTTGAGTATCAAAACTAATGACAGTAATGATTATACCACACATGATAGAAACTAATTCACTAATTTGTACTTACACTGAACAAGATTTAAAACAATGGAGAGACAGAAGTGAAAGCTTTTTACAGAAGAATATCGACTAATATGGAAAGAATCATAGAAAAAAGAAAACTACCATTTTACAGCCACCACAGTAATTATTTCAGACAAGACTCATTGGTAGAAATTGATACCACTGCATGAAAGGTTGTTGGGAAACAGGATAACCACACAGTCTCAAAGTGTCACTTCAGAGACCACTTACTAGGAAAGGAAGAAAGACATCTTTACAGTAAATAAATTAGTCGACACCATCCTAACCAATGACCTCAACTGGCATCACCAACAATGAGACAAAGTGACCTCATGTGCCCTACTGATGATGGACTGAGTAGCACCTGTATCTCCTGGGTTAGTCTCCTGCCAAAAATATTTTCTCATGACTAGACTCCAATTATACAATCAGATAAATCCAAATTGAAGGACACCCTATCAAACATCTGGCCTGGATTCTAAAAAATGTTAAGTTATAAAAAAACAATAAAATCTAGGGAACTGTGACCTAGATTTAAGGAGATTAAGGAAGCATGACTACTAATGCAATTGATGGAACTTGATTTTTAAAAACAGTTAAGATAAACATTATGGAAACAATTGGGAAATTCAAATATAGACCGTATTAGGTAGTAGTAATATATCAGTGTTAGATTTTTTTGGAAATGATACTTATATCATGGATATCTAGGGGAATGTCCTTGTCCTTAGAAGATACACCCTGAAGGGTTTTATGCATGAGGGTCATGATGTCTACAACTAACTCCAATTCAGAAAAAAATTATAAACCCAGGTAGAGATAGAGGGATTTCTTAAAAAGTGGCAAAATGTTAGAGTCAGTGAAGGGTATACAAGTGTTAACTATGCCTGCAACTTTTTGCAAGCTTTGACATTTTTCAATAAAACTATAATATGGATAGCTAGGCTTTTTAATAGAAGGAAATTATTCAGGAAAAGAGAAAAGGATTACTGATAATTTAACTATCAAAAGTGGCATAAAATGTATTCATGCAACTCTGGCAGAGGCCAAAAAAAAAAAAAAAAAGGATCCAAACTCCATTCATTCTGTTAGTATCTTTGGGTGTCACGTACCCAGCAGCACTGCACCAGCTGCCGGGAAAACAAGCCCCTGCCCTTGCAACTTGTACTTTAGTCGGGGGACAATAAAGAAAGATTTTAGGTTTTTTTTAGATTTATACGTATATATTTGTTCATATTATAAATGTATTCATAAATACACTTAATAGAAAATATGAATAAGTAAATAAAAACATGTATGTAAACAAGTTATAAACATTAAAAACTCAGATGGTGCTAGGAATGCAGGAATGGAGGCATAGGGAGCATGTTTATAGGCTGATCCAAAAGGCCTCATTGATAAGGTGGTATCTGAGCAGAGACCTGAAAGAAGCGAGGGAACAAATCATGTGTCTATGTGGGTAAGTGTGGCCCCAAGAGAGAAGCTGTCAGCATGCCAGAGGGACAGCAAGGCACCCAATGTGTCTGGAGCAGGGAGAACGAGGGGGAAATTATAGGTGGTGGTGGCGGCAGATGACCACATAGGGCCTTATGGCTCACTTTTAGGACTTTCAGCCTTTATACTGAACGAATGGAAAAAGAGGGTTTGGGGCAGAGGAATACCATGAACTGACTCACTTTTTAAAAGGATCACTCAGCTGCTGTGGTGAAAACAGACTGTGGAAAGGCAAAGGAGGATGCAGAGAGACCAGTTACAAAAACAAAAACAGACACACAGGGGACAGTGAGTTGGCTGTGTGTACGCACACTACCTAGATTCCAGGGGAGCTTTGAAAGGCAGACACAATAGGACCTGGAGGTATGAGAAAGAAGGCTCAAGGCAAACCCCAACATTTCCAGTGTGAGCAAATAGAAGGACTGGGTCCCCATCTATACCCACGGGGCAGACTGTGTGAAGTGCAATTTGACTTCAGCATATTTATTTTGAGATGCCTCTTAGGTACTCAATAAAGATGAGGAAGAGGCAGTTGGACATGGACCTAGAATTAGGAGAGAGGTGTGGGCTGGCAGTATGGACTTTGAAGTCCCTGTTTAGATCGTTTTACAGCCAGGAGATATGGCTTTAGAACACCTTAACATGAAGAGCTGGCGAAGGATGGAACGACCAGTCACAGAGCTCAAGAAGGGTGGCCGGTGGGGAGGGAGAAGAGCCCAAAGAAGCAGCGTTCTGGCCACACTATTACATGTGAACTAAAAGCCAATTTAAAATTGCAGAAACTGATAAAAAGACTGCTTATTCTTTTAGAGAGTGTACAGGTAAATACCTCGTGAGTATATACATAATGGTGACATTGCAACTATGTATTTTTCTAAGTGCCTAATAATGTAAAATATTAGTGATTTCAATTTGTACACAGACAGAGAAGCTGGTTTTAAAAAAAGATGGAGGAGCACTGGGGTGGCTCAGTCAGCTGAGTGTCAGATTTCCGGTCTTAATCTCACAGTTCGTGAGTTCAAGCCCCACATCAGGCTTTGTGCTTACAGTGTGGAGCCTGTTCAGATTCTCTATCTTCCTCTCTCTCTCTGCCTCCCCCTCCCCCTCCCTGCCCCCCATTCATGCTCTCGCTCTCAAAAAAAATAATTAAACTTAAAAAAAGATGGAAAATTCTCAAGTCAGCAAAACAGTACTTTTGAGGACCACAGGTCTGACTCTGCCTTTTCTAGTGCCCTCTATATTGTTGTGAACACAACACTCCATGCAGGGCTAAGCAGTAACCTAGAGAACTAGAGAACTTTTTGGTAATTACTATATTCGCTACATTTCTGCTCCACGAGAATTCTCTCTGCTCATGTGTCATCGAAGGAGGAAAGTACATTGCAGTCTTCATATCACCTCGATAATTCTCAGTCTGAGAAGATAAAAAGTGGATGCTAAAAATGGCCATTCAATCGTTCAATTATCTAATCCTTTTTCCTACTAAATTAAAGTGGCGATAGGATTTTTTTTAATTGGTCATGGATTTTAAAACTTGCTTTCACCATTTAAAAATATCTTCATTAAAAATTCAACCTGAAGACACTTAAGGCAACGAACACGTCCATGTCCTTGAGAAATGACTTTGAGTCCAATTTTAGATGATGCGGCAGGAGAACTTCCATCTCATGAACACAGAACACCACTGTAGTTTCAGAAACTCATCTATCTGATATCACAAATGTTAAGAGGGCCCTAATCAAATTCTTCTATGCGACACTGCACATCTTACTACTCCTTCTGGCACGGTGAATAGAAAGCTACAGTAATCTGACATTTCTTCCTTTTAGAGAGAATAATTCACAATAATTTTTCAATTTGGCAAAATTGTGCCTCTGATCCAGTAAGAATTAAATAACTAGTCAGCTTGTATTGTACTCTCACATATCACCAGTAAAGATGCTCCCACCTAAAAACGATCTTAGAGTGCAAATCCTTAAAAAGAATCATGCTTTTTCAGTTTTGCAAATGAGATATTCTTAACCTGTTTACTTAAAATGAATGAAACCTGTTATTAAGCCAGATCTCACCCGGAATATTCACCTGACCACAGGACGCAGGTGAGGTTTCCTTCATTTGTCATGGTGGTCTTCCACGTTTGCTTTCTCCGTATAACCAAATATGCTAAGGAGCTTTCTCATTAATCCTCCCCCACTATAACACCTCCAGACTGGAATTTTCTCCTAGAAAGGAAATGCTCACAAGTTTTCTTGACAGCTATGAAAGTTACAAGTAGTGTGTCTAAGATTACCATGATTACCAATTTGCTGATGTGTGAAAGATATGGAATATTTGGATTGAATTTTGAAACAATAAAGAATATCATGGTTTTGATGATCCTCAATGAGTTTTGTGAGCTTTCATATTTATTTCAAGGCTACTTCACATGGTTAGTGTTCCTTATAAACATCCAAATCATCATCTACTCTTTAGTACATACACTTCAACTGTTTATCTATACTAATCCCTAGTTTTTACTATATCCAACAATTTATTACCTGAGACTAAGTTCTACAAAACTCTGACTTTGAACTTAACCCTTTGGGTTTATATGCACTAAATATTGGATTCTTAAGCTACAAAACACAGTTACCAAGATAGTTTATCACCACTTCAAGCACAAAGATTGCACACTAACTCTCATCTTACATAAAACTCAACACACAAAAATAAAGTTTACCACTTCTAATGTTGGATTTTCTAAACTCCAGGGGAAAAAGACCTAATAAGTGTGAAAACACCACTTATGCACATGAGGTAGGGAAACAACATACTCGGAAACTTTTTTCAGATGTGAATACTTAACCCATATAATATAAAATAACCATATAATATAAAATAACCACATAATATAAAATAACCATATCTCATCTCCCAGTGCTGGAAGATTGGGCCTCAGTGTGTAAATGAGAGCTTCAGTTAGTTGACTTCTGGAGTCACTCTAGCACACACTAGCAATATCTGTGTGGGTCAACACATCCACACTTTTGCCCACATCCATCAGCCTTTAGGTCACCCCAAATGCTTCTTTTCTGGAGTCACAGGCCCAAAAAGCTCCAAACAGCTAAGACCTGAGAAACTGTCAGTTTATTTTGCAGGTTTTTTTATTTTGGGTTCAAATTCAGATTAATGAGTAATCATACACACATATATTCAGTGTGTCAACACTTAAACCTCTAACTCTTAAGAAAGGTACTTTGAAAATTGATTAAAGAAAGGACCAATTTGAACACTAAGAGAAATCTAGAATTGCAAATTAAGTATAATTAATGTACGTTTTACATGAAGCAGAACTTTCATATAGATCTTCAGAAAAACGCAGACTCTTATCCGTGTGCAGAGTGCTTTAGGGGTTTGGGGCCCAACAACCCAGGCTTCAAGCCCAGTTCTTCCACTTCCTGTATGACCTGGGGCAAGTTTCTTAACTTCTGTCTTCTCAACTACAAAATGTAGACCATTAAAACTATCTACCCAGGAGCAGAACCAGGTTTTGAGAAGCTGAAGTTTATAGAGTTGAGTAGTTCTTTGCCAAGATGTATGACTGTATGAACCCATAGCTAGGCTCTTCCAGAACTTTGTAAGTGGCCATTCAAGTGAGGAATAGCCACATAGTAAATACACACCTCTGTACCAACCACAGAAGCTTGTTATAGGGATTAAATAACACATGCAAAGTGCTTAGCAAAGCATCCAGCATGCAGTAAGTGCTGTGTAAACTTGATTATCACTAATATTAATGAAACAAAATTGAACAAGAGAGCAAATGGGTGGTAAAAGCCCATTCACTTTATTTTAAACTTTTTAAATTTTTGTTTTTAACATTTATTCATTTTTGAGACACAGAGCTCAAGCAGGGGTGGGACAGAGATTGACAGGATGACACAGAATCCGAAGCAGGCTCCAGGCTCTGAGCTGTCAGCACAGAGCCCAACGCAGGGCTTGAACCCATGAACGGTGAGATCATGACCTGAGCCAAAGTCAGAGGCTTAACCGACTGAGCCACACAGGCGTCCCTCTCTTCAACTATTAAAGCAAAGGGAAGAGGCTCCTTTGAAACAAATAGTTTGGAGGACAGATAGAATATTTATTTGCACAAGTTCCCATAGGAGTTGTAAAGGCTGAATACCCATATTCAGGGAGGGGCAGGGGGAGTAACCAAAAGGGTTTTAATGTTTCCCTTAAACATCTTAAATCATTAAACTTAGATCCCAAATTATCCTCAATGGCTCAAGACCAGGAAGTGCCTCCAGTGATGAATTTAAGAAAAAGTGACCAAAGTAATCATGCTACTGGCTCCAAACACAAATATGAATGCAATGAAGTCTCAACTGGTCATTCTCTGAGACTCCAGGTATTAAGTCTTATTATTCCAAGAGACTCTCCAGTGATTTAGAATAGGCTCGGGCACCTGGGTGGCTCAGTCGGTTGGTTAACTGTCCGACTTTGGCTCAGGTCATGATCTTGCAGTTTGTGGGTTTGAGCCCCACGTCAGGCTCTGTGTTGACAGCTCATGATCTTGCAGTTTGTGGGTTTGAGACCCACGTCAGGCTCTGTGCTGACAGCTCAGAGCCTGGAGCCTGCTTTGGATTTTATCTCCCTCTCTCTCTCTGCCCCTCTCCCACTCATGCTCTGTCTCTCTAGCTCTCTCAAAAATAAAATAAATAAACAAACATAGAATAGGCTCAAAATTCTCACTTCTCTGTGGTTTAGAGTTTTGAGGTGATGCTAACTTGCATGTGTGTGCATTCTCTTTTCCCTCCCTCGAGTGTCCTCCCTTCCCCCATCCCACATCTGTCAGTTTGGGGTAGAAAGTGGCATTTCATTTACCATTAAATCAACATTTTGAGAATTAGACCCAAATCCATCCCAAGTCACCTAAGATATATTTAGCTGCCCCAAATCCCTAGATTACAAATAATATTCAATCTTAACTACTATGAAATGTGTCACACTAACAGATGGCCTGGGAGGACCTTGATTGTCAGAACCAATTCTGCTTATCTGATCCTCCCCTGCTCCCAAACAGAAAAGAATTCACAGGATGGGGAGACCCTGTGGAAAAAGGAATAGAGAGACAAAAGTATATATGCTAAAGATTAAATTCTTCCACATTCTACCATTAAGAGTAGGGGGAAATGTTCTGAGCCACTTGGCACAACAGTGTGATGCTAACATACAGTGTATAATATAAAGAACCATTCTTACTAGCATTGAAAAGAATAATAGGCACTGAATATTTGTTGACTAACTGAACTTAGTGGTGCTGACCCACTTTCAGGAACATTTTGATACTTCGTGCAAATGAAATTGCCTCATCATTGCTTTGATGAGGAAAGACATTTAAACATGTGAAGAAACCTATCACACAATATACTGCCAGAATCCTGAAAATTACTTTTAAATAAAGCTGCTACTTTGATCCATGGTCACTTGCAACAGCTAACATACATGAGATCAACTCTTCACGTTGACTCACATTACCAGAAAAAGTCCAAGGTCTCATACAAATATAGGTTTGGATAAAATCAAGTGTTATGAACCTGCCAAGAAAGGAAGGCCTCTGAGAGCAACATTTCAGTAATAAAATGCAAGTAAGCTTACCAATTTCCTCCTTTGTGAAATGTGACTAGAAGCAGGGAGTCTGCATCAGATCAGAGTAGAGGAACAAACTGTAAGACCGTGTTATGCTTTAGGATGCCAGAGCAGGTCCCCCTAGATAGGCTTTCTACGATACCAAATCCCTGAAGAAAAGGTCTCTATCTCTACCCATAGTTTTCAGTTTTCCTTCAAAAAGACAGAAAAGTAGAAAGCAACACTGAGTACAAATATTATATATAGAAAACAACCAGTTAAAATAGTACTCTTCTTCCCACCCATTTCCTCAAGGAAACTCACCGCCCCACCCAGCCTCATACATAATACTATACTACTTCACGGATCCCGGATATACAGGCTCCAAATAAAACCTAAGCTGCTAAAAGCAGCTACAGTTTCTCACAGAATGACAAACTCTTGGGTTCTAGCAATTCAGCCCAAAGATACATGAAAGAGACACAAATGTCTGAAGAAAAGGAGACAAAACCAGGGTCCTAATCCATTAGTCAGGAGTCTTGAGCTCCCGGCCACAGATTTAGGCAGTAACTTCAGTCTTCTTTCTAACTTTCAGCCACCTTCCCAACAATACTCCTAAAAGGTTCCCTTGAACTTCTGCTTCTCCCAGGCTGTGCCTGACAGATTTTCTACAACTTTAGGGATGAGATGACTCTGCTCAAGGAGCTCCCAACATGAAAGGTGCCATATAAACTCTAGACTGTTCCACAATGAAAATGGGCTTGATTTAAAAATATATCAATACAGGCAACAACACAAAACTCCTATCTTTCTTTTCACTTCACATCTTGGGTTCTCCAAAAGTTTCATTTCAGTAGACAAGAAAAATGAATCATAGAAAAATTTTCCTCTGAGTAAAAACATCAGCTTCCTTATTAACTTAGATGCCAATAGCCAAACATACACATACCACAGTCTTTCCCAAAAGAAATTCCCAAATTTAATCTGATTCGGGTGCAAGTGGATTAGTTTCTTTAACCCACTTAATATGAGAAAAGTAAATGAGCCACAGATAAAAAGTATATTTAAATGGAATTTAGCACTTGAGAGTTAAGAAGATCCAATTATACTTAGAGAAGTGGGGGAGAGGGGTTATAATAAAATCAGATGCTGACTTAACTGTCACGCCACTGGAGGGCAGAGTGCCTGGGAAACACTCTCCTGATCCCCATCCCTTCCGTGATAGAACCATACAAGGAGATTTAGAGCTTGGAGAAGCACATCTTCACTACAGGGTTAAGGAAGTTACTTTGGGTATGATTTCTACTATAGAGATTCCATTTTGACTAAAAAAACAAAAAACATTAAAACTTTTAGAACTTACATTTCTCCAGAAAACAAAACCATTTTGAGGGGACATCCTTTTAACTTCATTATATCCGGCTCTACAGCTCCAACTCTACAGAAGCAGAAATAGCTAGAATCTGAACATTCTGCTTACTTGGCCTAATTTTGAGAACCACAGCATTTTGTCAGGGTCTGCCATACCTCTTGGGAGTTCAGAAGACCAAGGCAGCATTAGTGATGCTCCTGCTACCACGTCCCTGGTTTCCCAACCTAAGTAGTCCAGATTCCCCATGTTCACGTCAGACCCTTGAGTGCCTCAAAGGTGGAAATCTTGTAATAGGGCAAGATGCTGGATGCAGTATCCCATTCTCAGGTTTTCTCTGATTCTCTGATTCTGATTCTCTGAGCTAAGCCATGTTCCTAAGAGCGCACAAGATGGCAGTTAGTAGGTGAGTACACATCACTTTAGGTTTGAAATGACATCACTACATTTATTGCATAAACCCAGAAGGATACTGATAATCTGGAATGCAAATTTCAACAAATCCTAGAAATGATGGTGGCAGACTTACCAGATGCTAGCTACATTTGTGGTCAGCATAGCATAACCTATCGAGTTGTCTAATTATTATGTTGTACACCTGAAACTAATGTAACATTGTGTGTTCACTATACTTCAATAAAAAAATAAAACCGCAAAGGAGAGAGAGACAGAGACAGAGAGAAAAGAAATTAGAGCCTCAAGTTAAGTTGCATTCACTCTGACGGCTTTTTAAAAATTGGGGAGGATGGTTAAAAAGAGCTCCTCATGTACTAAAAAGCCCTCATGGTATTCAATAAATACTTGCTAATTGACTGAACTTGTCTGTTCAAAGAGAAGTTGGAAATGTATATGCCTTCAGGGAACAAATCTTGGTATATACAATTCACTAAGCAGCTCACTTTTTTTTTTTTTTTTTTTTTTTTGAGAGAGAAAGAGCGTGCATGTGCATGCATGAGTGGGAGAGGGACAGGGAAAGAGAGAATCTTAAGCAGACTCCATGCTCAGTGCAGAGCCCAATCCCATGACCCTGGGATCAATGACCTGAGCCAAAATCAAGAGTCAGACACTCAACTGACTGAGACACTCAGGCACCCCTTGCTTCTTGATAGTAACCACAAAATACAGTTTATATTTAAGTTAAATATTTAATTGGTATAAATATATTACTGAGATCACAGAGGTGAAAATGTCTATTTTATTTCTATTTTTTAATGGGTACAGTTTTGGCCATTATGTTTCAACTCAGAAATTTGAGTTTCATAGCTCAAAGATACTTTGTGATTTAGGGATTTTCACTGACATCATGCACGACATTATGGGGAAATAACCGGGCATGCTCCATGGAAAGCAACTGCCACCTGCTTCTACAGCTCATTTATCTTAATGTTCTTCCAATATTTTTCTGGAGAAACCCAATAATAAAATTGCAAACTAGGAAAACTGGTGCCTCTAGGATTAAGAGGTCATAAAACTAATCTTATTTATGCCAAGAAAAATCCAAGTAAAGTTCAAATCTACAGTCATTTACTTTAAAATGACAGCTGTCCACCAAGGAGCCGGAGAGGAAAACCCAGAGACTTCAGATCTCAAACAAGTAAGAGAATAAGAACCAGTTGTATTTTAGAGAAAGCACGGCATATGCATGGGCTACAAGAAAGACTGTGTTTGAAAAATAAAACCAGGCTTCCTCATGGATTGGTCTCAGCTCTATCGTAATTTCTAACTGATTCTGAAATTTCTAAGGTTCTCAAAGCAAAACACAGACAGGAGTTTTGATGTGTGTTGGCTGGATGCAAAATATTGCTGGTGATTTAATTTCTTCTAAGGCAAGAGCAGTGAAAAACAATCTGGGTCATCTCATGCTTGAAGTTACCCAAATTGAATTATTTTTCAGCAACAGCAGAAAAATAATTTCCATGAATTGAGTATGGTGGGGAGAAGGAAAGCAAAAACCAAAGTAGGAATTCAGAGAAGGAAGGAAGTGTGCCTCATGGATTTTCCCTCCTTCAACAATAATGGAGAGTACAGATATTTCTGGCTGTTAGACTAGTAGCAGACAGACATCAAGAATGCAGCCATATTTGGGTTCTCACATGGCCTAAGTAGCAGCCACACCAACAACACACACTCAGCCTTACAGTCACTTAAATTCAGTAAGGAGGTATTGCAAGAATCACAAAGCTTTGGGGTTAGGGGCACCTGGGTAGTTTAGGATACAAAATGTAGTAAGACATTAACGTACCTTACCATCCCTATCACTACCTATAGATGTACACATCTTAAATCAGGCTGATGCATTTTTGGCACTTTTAGAATGGCAATAACATTCAGAAATTCTTTTTCTGTTTTGTAAACAAAGCGATTTTATCACTGGAAACTGAGAAGAAAAAAAGCCACCTACACTATCACTATCTACAACTAATTGTTAATATTTTGGGCTTGTTTTTTTTCCCTATTTTCCTATTTGGCAGTTAAACATGGTAACACACAAGAAACAAAGTCTTGCATTTTATTCTCTCTCCTCAAGAAACTCTTCACTGAAGCTGTTAAAACAAAACAACCCAGGGGCGCCTGGGTGTCTCAGTAGGTTGAGTATCTGACTTCAGCTCAGGTCATGATCTCGCAGTCCATGAGTTCGAGCCCTGCATCAGGCTCTGTGCTGACAACTTGGAGCCTGAAGGCTGCTTCAGATTCTGTGTCTCCCTCTCTCTCTGCTTCTCCCCTGCTCACATTGTCTCTCTCTCTCTCAAAATAATAAACATTTTTTAAAAACCAGTAATTTAAGCTAAAACAAATTTTGCTCATAGATTTCTCCCAATTTTAAGTTTTTGTGGTGGTGGTGGTGTTTTTACTTCAAAAACAAAGGCTGTTGGGGAGCCTGGTTGACTCAGCCGGTTAAGCATCCGACTCTGGATTTCAGCTCAGGTCTTGATCTCACAGTTCATGAGATCTGTTCGGGCTCTGTGCTGACAGCGTGAAGCCTGCTGGGGATTCTCTCTTCCTCCCTCTATGCCCCTCCCTCATTCATGCTCTCTGTCTCTCCCAAAATAAATAAATCTTTAAAAAAAAAAAAAAAAAGAAAGGCTGTTAAATCTAAGAGTTAAAAGTATAGACAAAGAGCCAGGAGATTAGGGAAAAAACCCGTCAACACCTTGAAGAACTCAGGGGCTTTGTGTTTGTGCTCCCACACTCCAAGGGGAGGTAGTGAGGATATTTACATCCCATCCTTACTACAGTTTACCTTATAGTCTCAAGGTGATGCAACATGGCAGCAGGGAAATACTTGGGGTATCAAATATATAACAAAGTTACAGCTCCCATTTTTGCAAAAGTGGCTGTTTGCAACTTAAAACACATTGTCCAAGAGCCCCCAAATAAATCCACATCTATATGGTCAATTAATCTATGATAAAGGAGGCAAGAACATACAATGGGAAAAAGACAAGTCATTTCAGTAAATGGTGCTGGGGAAACTGGACAGCTACATGCAGTGAAACTGGACCACTTTCTTACACCAAATACAAAAGTAAACTCAAAATGGATTAGAGACCTAAATGTGAGACCTGAAACCGTAAAATTCTTAAAAGAAAACCTAGGCAATAGTATCTTGGACATTGTCCTTAGTAACACATTTATGAATATGTCTCCTGAGGCAAGGGAAAACAAAAGCAAAAATAAACTATTGGTTGGGACCAAAATAAAAAGCTTGTGTACAATGAAGGAAACCATCAACAAAACTAAAAGGCAACCTACTAAATGGGAGATGATGTTTGCAAATGACATTATCTGATAAGAGTTAAATATCCAAAATATACAAAGAATGATGCAATTCAACACCAGAAAAAAATTATAATTTGATTAAAAAATAGGTAGAGAATTTGAACACTTTTCCAAAGAAAACAGATGGCCAACAGACATATGAAAAGATGCTTAACGTCAGTCATCATCAGGGAAATGCAAATCAAACCCACAATGAGATATCACCTTCACCTGTCAGAATGCTAATATCGAAAAGAAACAAGTGTCGGCAAGGATGTGGAGAAAAAGGAACCCCTGAGTGCTGTTAGTAGGACTGTATACCTGGTCCAACCACTGTAGAAAACAGTATGGAGGATTCTCAAAAAATTAAAAATAGAACTACCATCTGACCCAGCAATTCCACTACTCGATATTTACCCAAAGAAAACAAAAACACTAATTTGAAAAGATGTGTGCATGTATTGTTTACTGCAGCATTATTTATAATAGTCAACATATGGAAGCCGCCTAAATGTCCCTCAATAGATGAATGGATAAAGAAGATGTGGTATGTGTGTATACATGCATGCACGCGCGCGCACGCACACACACACACACACACACACACAGCAATATCAGCCATAAAAAAAGACTGGACCTTGGGGTGCCTGGGTGGCTCAGTCGGTTAAGTGTGTGCCTCTTGATTTCAGCTCAGGTCATGCATGATCTAATGGTTTCTGAGATTGAGCCCCTCATTGAGCTTTGTCCTGATAGCATGGAGCCTGCTTGGGATTCTCGCTCTCCTCTCTCTGCCCCTCCCCTGCTTGCACATGCTCTCTCTCTCAAAATAAACAAACATTAAAAAAATTTAAAAAAAGATTTAGATTTTGCCATTATGACTTAGAGGGTATTACACCAAGGGAACTAGGTCAGACAGAGAAAGACAAATACCACAGGATTTCATTTACATGTGGAATCTAAAAAACAAAGCAAATGAACAAAAAAATAAAAAGGCAGACAGATTCTTAAATACAGAGAACAAGTTGGTAGTTGCGG
>NW_026057577.1:87242071-87315476 GCF_023721935.1 Panthera uncia
GGGGGGGGGGTGAGAGGTAGGCCAAAATTGGTGAAGGGGATTAAGAGTACAAACTTCCAGTCATAAAATGAGTAAGTTACAGGGATGAAAAGTACAGCATAGGGAATACAGTCAATAATATGGTAATAATGCTGTATGGTGACGGATGGTAACTCTACTTATTGTGGTGAGCACTGAATAATGCATACAATTGTCAAATCAATGTTGTACACCTGAAACTAATAACACTGTACGTTAATTATACTTCAATTAAAAAATTGAACAACAGGGGCGCCTGGGTGGCGCAGTCGGTTAAGCGTCCGACTTCAGCCAGGTCACTATCTCGCGGTCCGTGAGTTCGAGCCCCGCGTCAGGCTCTGGGCTGATGGCTCGGACCCTGGAGCCTGTTTCCGATTCTGTGTCTCCCTCTCTCTCTGCCCCTCCCCCGTTCATGCTCTGTCTCTCTCTGTCCCAAAAATAAAAAAAATAAAAAATAAAAAAAACATTGAAAAAAAAAAATTAAAAAAAAAAAAAAACATCTTTAAAAAAAAAAATTCAACAACAACAACAACAAAAAACCCAACACATTTCCAGGGAAATAGTACAAGAATGGGGGTGGGGCACATTTCCAGTTTACTCTGCAAAATCTAATCCATGTAGTTTGAACCAAAGTTCTCCAAGACAAGGTAATTGTGACAATTCATTGGAGTGTGAGAACATTCATCTGTTTATTTCTCACCTTTTTCTTTAATGCCTAGTTCACATCTTATAGGATATGTAACATTAATACAGTAGGAAAAATAATTTCTAAATATACAGAAATTGGCAATATAAGCTATAAAAGCTCTGACTTGTTACTTTTAAACACAGAGGTTTGGAGACCATTAGTCCATGCAGTAACACCAGTATTCTTCATGTTTGCTACCATATTAATAACAAGATCTCTTTATAAAACCATGTTCCATGTTTCAACCGGGACAGTCCCAGGAATAAATCTGTCACTGCAACATCCCATTACACTGTGGGTCTCTCACATAAATAAACTGAGTAATGAGAGTTTGGAATCCCAGAACAGGGGCTCTGAGAGGAAGCTAGGCTACTTCATTTCTCCAGGGGGACTCTCAGAAAGCAGTGGTTCTTCATCGCTTTCAATTTAGCCCCCTCTTAATCTGGTAAGTAGAACAGACCTTCTTCTCAGACATTTTCAGGGGTTTGATTGATGTACCTGCTGACACCCTTCCATGGATCCCCGGAACCATGATTGTAGGAAGCAGAATGTGGATTCAGCCACAACTAGAAAGGCCTTCAGCTGAAAGTCAAGATGAGGGAGGGGACCTAAGGTCTGACCCATCAAAGTACAGCACACTCGTGGCAAATTCTCCAGTGGGAAATGGCTTGTGTGGATGGAGCCCAAATCTGAGACGCTTATCATCATCAACCATGGTATATATGCTCATTTGTCACACACACATTTCTCATTTGTCAGATTTCCCACAGTGAACTGCCAACTCCTCTCTGGGTGAAATCCAAACACTGAAAAAGACAGATCCCTGGTTCTGTGCCAGGTGCTACCAGTTTCTGATCATTACCTGGTCTCCCATTTCCAACTCAGTTTAACTGACTGATTCTCCACACAGGGCCCAGATCCAGCTTTATGACACAAGTCTCAACAGAGTGTTCGTATGTCATTCATATCCTCCAACGGCTCCTTCCTACTTTTAAAAATCTAAATCCTGCTCCTTTCTGGTTTCCTATTCTGCAAATGAAGCTTTTACAAGTGACTGTACTGCCCATGTATCAAGCAGAGTGGTGGTGGGGCTATTGTTATTACCCACCCTAGTCCTTTGGGAAAAGCTCCTCTCTCCTGTGTGGTTGCGAGAGGTCTACTGCCTCAGAAAACACAGTCATGATACCCTCCCCCCAGCATAGTGACTGGCTTGGGGTTGGAACCTGATCCAAGGGAGTCTTCTCTGAGGTCAATATGCACAAACACAACTAATAGATGAAGAGAGAGTAAGGTGTATATACCTGGCCTCAGGATCTGGCTATGGGTAAAGTCACTCCTGCACCTGTAAGTTTTGTAAGCTAATTTTGCTTGTTGTTGTTTTAAGCTAATGTGGAAAAGTTTCTAATTTTTTAACTGATCTAAACCTAGAACTTAGACCATATTGAACTGCCCTGCCTATAATAGTTGTGTAGTCTATTTATAAGGCTACAGGAACAACTATGTCCAGATCTTTCAACTCAACAAGGCAGAAGCATATAACATGCTCCATGAACTCCACTCTCTAGTTTATGTAGCTTAACCATACTGAATCCTTCCCTCCTCGCTACAGTATGGCTTGTTTAATAGATCAGCGGGACTAATTACAGGAATATAGTTTCAATGGAGATTGCACTCATATCACATGGACCTTCCTCAGAAAGTGTAATGCTAACTGTGACATAGTTTCTAGCCTCCTAGCCTCTACTCAGCAGAGAGCAAGCTGGGTGATTTCACTCACACAATTAACACACCAGCTGCCACAGAAGAGCAGATGGGAGTTTGCATTATAGCCAACCAGAATCTGCTCCAGGAACTAGAGCCTCTGGACCAGAAGAGCTGGGAGCCAGGGTGGGCCGCCGTGCTCCAATTTCCAGACGAGGCGATGACATTTCCTAGGTATTTCAGTTTCTCTGGGCCTGAGTCTCAAGATCCACATTAACAACCCTGCAGTGAGGCACACACAGACAAGCCATCCTCTCTTGCAGCCATTAGCACAGAGAATCACAGACTGTTTACCCTAAAAGTCACCTTGAAGACCAGACCCTTTATTCACAAAACAAGGAACTGGGTCCTACAGTGGGGAATAATTCAACTCCCAGCACCACAGAGTTAGGGGAGAAGAGATCCTTGCCTAGCCCCACGCCACTGCCCTTCCAGGACATCACACAGCCTCAAACACACAAACACCAACATACTGCCATATTCTTCAGTTGCCCTATAGACTGGTTAAATCAGAAACTGAGGAAAATCACTAGGTCATTTAGAAATATCTTCAATTTCTGGGATGCCTGGGTGGCTCAGTGAGTTAAGCATCCAACTCTTGATTTCAGCTCAGGTCATGATCTCATGGTTGGCAGACTGAGCCCTGAGTTGGGCTCTGTGCTGACAGTGCAGAGCCTGATTTTCTCTCTCTCTCCCTCTCCCTCTCTCTCGTCTCTCACTCTGCCCCTCCCCTGCTCACATGCATGCTCTCTCTCTCTCTCTCTCTCAAAATAAATAAACATTTAAAAAAATCATGGCTAATGTTGTGGGTTTTAAGTTTATTTATTTTCTATTTTGAAAGAAAGCACAAGCAGGAGGGGCAGAGAGAGGCAAGAGAGGATCCCAAGCAGATTCAGTGCTGTTAGCACAGAGCCCGACACAGGGCTCAAACCCACAAACTGGGAGATCAAGACCTGAGCCGAAATCAAGAGTCAGATGCTCAATGGACTGAGCCACCCAGGTGCCCCTCATGGCGAAAGAAAGAAAGAACAAAAGAATGAAAAGAAAGAAAGAAAGAAAGAAAGAAAGAAAGAAAGAAAGAAAGATTAAAAAAGAAAACCACATGTTCAATCTCATAGTAATAACAGGGTGAGTTATAGGACATTGATATATTGATATAACTGTATAAAACCTCAACTAACTTCCAGTCTTTTCTTTTCAGTGTGATAATATAGGCCTCTGGTTAAACGTAGCAGATTGACCACACACTGTTCACCTTTCCTTTCCAAAGCCACCTAAATGATGGCAAGACATTTATTCTACAAACATGTGTATGTATATATTATATACTTATGTATTGCTTATATATTCATTATATGTATTATATATTCAAAGTATGTATTTATAATGTATGTGTGTGTGTATATATATATGTATATATGTGTGTGTATATATATATATACACATATAAGAAATCAATGAGAGCTAGAGAACAGGAAAGGAAATAGCAGAAGATTAATTTCAACAAATTTCAGGAAGACAAAGCAGACAGAGCAATGCCTAACCTAACTTCCTCAACTCTGCTATAGCCAAAAGAACCTGCAGAGGAGATATCAAGAATAATTTGCCTTCACAAAAGCCAAAGAGGCTCAGGTTTGGAGACACTGAGTACCTGGAGGACAGAAGTAAGACATGACCTTGCAAACTTAGGGTCATGTTTGACCCTAAGGATTGTTTGAAAGTTTATTTAGAAAGAAGCCGGACTCCCAGGTCTCTGCCTTAACCCTTCATAGGTAAAAGCATGGTGTCTTCTCACCTTGACCAACTTCCCTCAACTAGAGAGCCCTGGACAATGTAAGGTATGAGGGACTGCACACCTCAGGCACTTACAGCCAACACAAGTAAGGTTTGGAATGAGGGGGAAAGAAAAGGCATTAAATAAAAATATGCATTCTGAGTCATGGGACTCAATTGCTCCTTTTCTTCTCCAAAGTTTTGTTCCTCCAAATGTCAGAAGCCAGATAGAGATCCCCAAAGTAGGAGATTAGGAGGCTTCTTTGGAAAAACTTAGACAAGACCTCCAGTTATCGTATGGAAATTCAGATTGGCAAAGCAGTTGGCTCCAAAGCCCACCTGTCAGCTAGGCCACCCTACTCCCACAGAGTTTCCAGTCAGCTTTTTCATATTCTTTTAAACAAGAGCCAATGACCAAGAGCACCACACATTTGAGGAATTACTCCAACAGAAATGAGAAACCAAATTAAATAATACAGTATAAAATGAGAGCTCTCCCTCTCATAAACCACACTTTAATTTTTTCCATGACTCTTTCACTCCTTCCTTTACCAGAGCTAATCGAATCCCTCACCATAACCATCTCTAGCAGCAGACCAATATGCCTGGTATGCCTGGACTCATTCACAATACTCTGGGCTTCAGCAAGGTATTAACAAATTCCTCCAAAAGATCACTTGAGTTTCTTGTGTCAAGAGATGGCCAGGCTGAAAGATTAAACTTCAGGGAGGAGATGGCCTCCTGTGGGATGTTACAAAGCACCCACTCCAGCTTTCTCAACACTTAAGTTATTGACAAGCATGTCAGTGGTATGGTTCTCAAACTTGAGAGGATGTCACTCCAGCTGGGACACCAAAAACGTAGGCTGACAGAACCAGGATGCCACCGAAACAGAATTTGAAATGATAGGCAGAATAAGGACAAAATTGACTGGATCAAAAATTGTCTTATATTCTTATTTTTTAAAAAGCTATACAAATAGAGGGAGACTTAAGTAAGGGTGACTTATTAAGAAATTTTAAAGAAAAATATAACGTCAAGACTCTGAGTTTCCTATACACGTTCAGTGACTCTTTTATAAAAATAGTTGCCCAGAAGACTACCAGTCTGAGACGGCAGCAGCAGAAGTAGAATGCCCAAGACGCTGGGCAACGTCTGGACTTAGCTGTGGTGATGTACAGGCATCACACTTCAAGAGGGTGGTGAACAGGGTAGAACATGACCAGAGAGTGTTACCAGACTGACAAGGCTCAAGGTGATGCAGGAGGAACAACTGAGTGCTGGCCACTTTGGTTGCTCAGAAAGCCATTCTGTCCCATCTCGCCAAAAGGAACAGAAAACAGAGTTGTGGTGAGCCACCTGGGTGGCTCAGGTCATGATCTCACAGTTTGTGGGTTCAAGCCCCGCGTCAGGCTCTGTGCTGACAAGTCAGAGCCTGGAGCCTGCTTCATATTCTGTGTCTCCCTGTCTCTCTCTCTCCCCCTTCCCTTGCTCTCTCTCTCAAAAATAAATAAATTTTTAAAATTTAAATTTAGGGGCGCCTGGGTGGCTCAGTCGGTTAAGCGTCCGACTTCAGCTCAGGTCACGATCTCACGGTCCGTGAGTTCGAGCCCCGCGTTGGGCTCTGGGCTGACGGCTCAGAGCCTGGAGCCTGCTTCAGATTCTGTGTCTCCCTCTCTCTCTGACCCTCCCCCATTCATGCTCTGTCTCTCTCTGTCTCAAAAATAAATAAAACGTTAAAAAAAATTTTTTTTAATAAAATTTAAATTTAAAAAGAAAATGGTGTTTGTGGAAACTTGAGAAAGTAAAGCTGTGACTTCACAATAATAGGGGTCAAACAAGACCAAGACAAGAGAACAATCCCAGGGTGGAACAATCAGTGGGAGCCAGTTTCCACTCCACATTCGGACCAGGACCATCAAATAGATCCAATTCACATTGAGGTGCCATGCAGAGAGAGTCTTTTGTTTCTAGTGAATTACTTATTATAAAAAGAATTTAAGCCAAAACACCCAGTCAAGCAGTTTACTGAATTCTGAAACTAACAACCATGCCCTCTGCATCCTACATCTTGCAATCCATATATTCCAGAAGCCCAGGTCTAGAAATGGCGGTCTATAACCAGGTTTTTCTTTCTTTTTAATAGGATGGGATCAAGTAATGGCATGATCTAGCATTTTATTGCAGTTACACCAACCCTTCTCTAGTAATGAATCATCAACACATATACATGGGAGGTTTTAAAAAAAAGATTTATATTTAAAATTAAAAGAAAAAACCAGGCACGCCTGGGTAGCTCAGTAGGTTAAGCCTCCAGCTTCGGCTCAGGTCATCACCTCGCAGACTGTGGGTTTGAGCCCCGTGTCAGGCTCTGTGCTGACAGCTCAGAGCCTGGAGCCTGCTTCATATTCTGTGTTTCCCTCTCTCTCTGCCCCTCCCCCACTTGTGCTAGCTCTCTCAAAAACAAAAATAAAAATAAGAAAACAAGTATTAACTCACATGCCAACAAAGCTTTGGCAAATATAAACACTCATGAAAGCCAAGTTAGTTGGTTAGTGGAAAATAATTCAAGAGTACTGGCCACACCTACTGTTTTCACCCTTCTTCGTGTTTAAAAACTACCATCGGCTCCCTAGGACTCCTGAACTAAGTCACCAACCCAGTCTGGCATTCAAGGCCTTGGCAATGAGACTCATGGCTCTCCGGCCAAGCTCTCAGTGATGCCCTGCATTTGCCCCATGTCGTAGCCAACCAGCACTATGACAGTTCTCAATACATCCGTCATTTACCTACTTCCTCTCCTCGCTTCGGGCTCTACTAACATCATCCTCTGCTTCTCCTAACCATCCAACACTCAGCTTGACCCAGATTTCAGTTTTATGTATGATGCCATGCAAGTGGATCAGAACACTAAGTGCCTAGCAGCAGGAAGCGGGTAATAGGATCCAATTCTACAGAATGGGCAAAAAACTTAAAAAGTAAACATAAAAAAATCTGGTTACGAAGTTTCCTTGTATAGTATATATGGAAATATCAAAATTATCTAAATCTAAAATAATTGATTCTGACAGACTTGGTTTATGTAATTAACAGATTTCTAAATGGGAACATGCTGTCACCCCCAAACTGCATCTGTAATATACTTTGGGTCTCAGTTATGTATGCACTTTTAACACATGGAATGGTCATCTATATTTCAATGGAATATAAATACACAAAATAAATACCCACAGTTAAGTAATCTGTAAGGAGACTTAAATATCAAAGCTATTAGGAACAACCATGATATATTTTTATCTTTCAATAGACTAAGTAAATGGAGGAAATACTCCACATTATATAATACTTGGTATAATCTCTAGAACTGGAGGGGGAATGTGTTTAACATCTGCTCTGACGTTTAGCCTATACATTATGAAACTTTAGTCATCTCAGCTTAAAAAAAGACCAAAAAAAAGACTTAAATAACATTTCTAAATACATTTGGCTACTAGGAGTATCTCTTGTGACTGAGAATTTACTTAGTCTGAAAGATGAAATGTCAGATTCCAAAAGGAAGGGAAAAAAAAAACAAACTGCAAATCCAAACCCACTCTCACACTGAAGAAATGATGTCACTTAGTTTACCGAGTTCTGCTGTTGGAGGCTGGTAACACAGATAGCAATGCGAAGAAACACCTCCCTAAAGTAACTAATAAAACAATGTTTCTTTCACTTTACTACTGTCCTCTACCACCACATCTATAAATTCTTATAAGTAGAACACTCCCCCAGGATATATGAAATGTAAGTCCACTGTGACAATAAATTTGTCAGATAAAATCAGAGTTTCTCCATTGTTCCACCAGCAATTTGCCCAAAAGTATGCAAAAATTAGTATCCATTAGTCAATGTTTGTTAAAATTTAAAAAATCAGGGGCACCTGGGTGGCTCAGTCGGTTAAACATCCGACTTCGGTTCAGGTCATGATCTCACAGTTTGGAAGGTTAGGAAGTTCAAGTCCCGCATCAGGCTTTGTGTTGACAGTGCAGAGCCTGCTTCAGATCCTCCGTCTTCCTCTCTACCTCCCCAGTTCACACCCTCTCTCTCTCAAAAATGAACAAACATTAAAAAAAAAAAAAAAAATCACACAAACCTGTTCGATTAAGTCACTTGGGTAAGCTCTTGCTTTTGGGAAGAACATAATTTTTTTTCCCCGTGGAGTTTCAACCCAAAGACCCTTGAGGAGCAAACCAAAGAAATCTCTTATATCCTCTCTTTTGTTTTCTCCAAATCATCTGATTTTTTTCACCCAATTGAATATTTTAAGTTGATTAACTTAACTGTGCTGAAGCCAGGAACCATGTAACTAGTCAAAGATAAGGGTTAGCAGAATCGAATTTTAAAGCTTTAGAGCAACCAACGACACAGGCCAGTAAGACACAGGCCAGTAAGACGTGTACCACCAGGATAATAGGTGGTTTGGAATTCAGTGTTAGAAACAAAACTCCTAGCGATTAATGTTGAAGCTGTGCTATCACCCTGCAGCCATCCTAGGAGGTACAGCTTCTCAGCTCCAGTAACACCTATCTGACAAAGCCTCATACTTTTTATTTTCATTCCCCTGCCTGAAATGATGGAAAATCCAAAGGGATCCAAGCCATAAAGAACTCCTACTGAGACAATTTAAAACTCATTCAATCACAGCAACTGCCACTTTGAAAGAGAGAGAGAGAAAAGTCACCAGGAGTAAAGGCCAACAATGTAATCAACATCTAATGGGATCAGAAAAATGTCTGGAAGTCTGGGCAGTCAATGACACAGAGGCCAAAGAGAACAGTGTTACTTCAGAGGTTTTAGAAAAAGATCTTGTTAGAATGGCTTTGAGATAAGGTCCTAACCAAAAATATTCCCCCAAGGGGAAGATGGGGAACAAAAAGAATGAAGTTTTAGCAGAAAAGAGAAACATCTGGATTCAGTTATCAAAAATGGTTTATATTAGAAGAAAATTTGATAAACAATGGTAGGAGAGAGTATTTGGCCAGAATTTCAAGACTATCCCAAACAACTCAGATTCTAGAAGTTTTAGACTTCCAGAGACAGTTAAAATGTTTCTACTTGCTTGCTCCTAGTCTGAGATTTAGTCCAGTGAGATTCCTACCCATGGAAACATTTTTAATCGGTAAATGGGAAGTCCGCCCATTCTTCCACGAGCAATTTCTTGTACAAAGTAGTCTCATCTTCATTTCAAGGACAAAGGATATAAAGGGGAAAGAAAAGTAGAAAGAAAAGCAGTGCTGTATTGTGGAACTAAAAGGAATTCTGATTATGTCTTCCAGATCGAGGGGTGGGGCAGGGAAGAAGGGGCGGATTTGATTTTTAGAACAGGAAAGCCAAGTTAATGGTTTGGTAAGTGCCTGCTATTGCCAATTCAACCAGGAACTCAGGAATGGAAAGAAGGGGCAGCTAATCCTATTTAGGACAGCCTGAGGCGGAGAGCCAAGTAAATGAATCCTAAGAGGAGATACTGTCTTTTGTCTCCAGTTGGGCTTTTCATTATTTTCTGAAAGTTGTCTCATCATTTTCTGTGACTGTAAGAAAAAAATCCTCCCACTTTATTTTGGAACTCTCTATTGTCTTTATTAAGTTATATATTGCTTTTGCTTTTGTAAACCACTCTACTCCACTGCTTGTAACAGGGACAGGAAGGCTGCAACACAGATATTGTTTCCAAATCCAATCATTGGAGCCATTCACAGAACATTAGGTTTAGGACCTGAAAAAGGACTTATTTCCCTTCCCTTCATCAAAAACTGAGGCCCAGAGAGATCAGGAGACATGGTAAGGTTCTCTGTGACTTTTAGAAGAAGTGAGATTCTAACCCAGTTTTCCTCACTCAGTTCATTGTTCAGTCCATTTTGGGACCTGTTCTTTTCTCTCTTTGTCCTCACATTTTTTAATGAAGAGGAAGGTGTTAGATACTGAAGAAGTAATCTTGAAATCTTGAATCTCCATTTCAACCTTAGTCTATACTTTCTAACTGATGACGTTCTTTCTAGCCTAGGACGGTAGGCAAAGAATCCCCTGAGGAGAACAGAAAATACCCCCTCAAGCAACTGACTACCCTGAGCCAGCAAGACCCTGAATGATTGACCCCAAGATAATGATGGACCTGACCTTTCCTGCCCACTTACATGCACCCCCCCTGACCTCTGTCCCACATTTTCCCTACATAAACCTAAAAGTATCTTCAGCACTTTGCAGGCAAAGTATTCACAGTCTTCCCAGTGTTTGCCTCACTGAAATAAATCCCTGTCCGGTTTCACCACCACTCATCTGCTTTTGGATTTTGTCAGCCACAAGTGGCCAAATCTGGTTTATTTGGGACCCCTGGAGCCAGATGCTCTTGTACCCTTGGGCTCTGGATACATTCTTAAGACATGATCAGTGCCCTGGAACAGTTTACAACCACTGAGGAAAACAGGGCTTACACATGAAAACATAGGTGATAATATGGTTAGCAAAAATCCTACAGGAATCCAGAAGAGGGAGTCTTTGCCAAGGGCAGGGGCAGGGCAGGGGCAAATGACCATGAGGGGCATTTGGTGGAAAGAGTAGACCACAGGTGAGGGCAAGAGAGCACTCTAAGTGGGGGAAGACGGTAGGGATATGGTCCCATCCCCAGTACACAAACACATTGGAATGGCTCGTGACATATTTCAGATGACAAAACAATGTAAACAGGGATGAGAAGGGAGTAGAAAAACTACAGAAAGTTTTCAATGCCAGGCTAAGGAATTTCAACTTTATTTACCAGGCAGCTAATAAAAATTTCTGCTGGTAAAGACAGAAGTTTTAGTAGAAATAAAAGTGATGTAGGAGCACCTGGGTGGCTCAGTGGGTTAAGGGTCTGACTCTTGGTTTCAGTTCATGTCATGACCTCACAGTTTGTGGGTTTAAGCCCTGCCTTGGGCTCTATGCTGACAGTGCAGAGTCTGCTTAGGATTCTCTCTCTCCCTCCCTCCCTCCCTTGGGGCCCCTCCCCTGCTCATGCTCTCTGTCTCTCTCAAAAAATAAATAATTAGGGGCACCTGGGTGGCCCTGATCATCTGACTTCTGCTAAGGTCATGATCTCGTGGTTGATGAGTGCGAACCCCAAGTCGGGCTTGCTGCTGTCAGCCTGTTAGAGGCCACTTTGGATCCTCTGTCCCCCCTCTCTGCCCCTCCCCCACTTGCTCTCTCCCCAAATATTTAAATAAATCAATAAGTAAAAGGGGAAATAAAAGTGATATATACAAGGCAGCATTTTAAGGAGTATAAGGTAGAACTGCAGTATAAGGTGGACTGAAGAAAAGACTGGAGTCGGTAATTTGAGAGGAGACCAGCAGTTCAGTTGTGAGGTTGGGGCGGGCGGTGGGTAGTCAAAAGAGGAAGACAAACAGGTGTAGGAAAGAACGTTCAGAGAATGATCAGTGGGATATGGCCATCAACTGGATGTGGGGCAGGAAAAACAGATGGAGGCATCAAAGCTCCAAATCTTCACTACAGGTATGGGAGGATAGTGTCTCCGTGACCAGAGAGAAAGATGTCAGGGAGACCCCAACAGGTGGCAGCAGGGGTAGTGTGCTGATCCAAGCACACTGATGGAAGACAGATCCAAAGGCAGAGATCAGATGCTGAACTGCAGCTCTAGAAAAACACTAGGAAGCAAAATGTTGGGAACCACACAGAAGTAATGACAACCCCTAAGGATGAATGAGCTATCCAAGGAGTTCCAGAACTCAGCCTGGCATACACCCCATTGTTAGGGGGCAGCAGGAAGCAGGAAATGTCAGGAAAGCAGAGAGGAAAAAGCCTCAAGAGGAGGCTAAGAATGAAGACAGAGTGTAAGAGAAAGCCAGGAAGTTTCACAAATCAGCATTTAAATGTCCAAAGAATCAAAGTCCATGAACACGGAAAACACATTGGATGAGGTGACTACGAGATCATGGGTATTAGAAGAAAAAGAAAGCTGATGTTAAGCAATAAAATGGTCCAAAAGGGGATATGACAATTTGAACAATCTACATTAATTATCTTTAAGTAAATAATATGAAGTTAGCAAAATCTGAAAGGCAGAGAAACTGGAGATTTGACCGTAACACCGGCTCTAAGGTGCTGAGCATGAAAGGGTGCCATGCACTGCACTGAGCCTTGTATCTGTGTTAATGAAGTCAGTCTTCACAATAGGCCCACAAAGTGAACTCTACTAGTTCCTTTTTTTTTTTAATGGCATAAAATGTAGCACTGAGAAGTACTAGAACTTGACCAAGGGAGCAGCTGGGTGACTCAGTCAATTAAGCATCCAACTCTTGATTTTGGCTCAGGTCATGATCTCACAGTGCATGGGATGGAGCTCCATGTTGGGCTCCATGACAACAGCACAGAGCTTGCTTGGGATTCTCTCTCTCCCTTTTTCCCTTTTTTTCTGCATTCCCCCCCACTCGCTAAATAAATCAGTTTTTTTTTAATTAAAAAAAAAAGGTACTTGACCAAGGACACAGCCGTTAAGTGCACCGACTATTAAGTCAGAAGCCTTGAATGCACCTTACTCACTGCTCTTCTCCTCCAGGTGTTGTGTAGCCTTGGACAAGAGCAGGTCTTTTGAGCTTCAGCTTTCTCACTTTAAAAATATGGTTAGGGGGGTGCCTGGGTGGCTCAGTCCACTGGGCGTCTGACCCTTGATTTCGACTCAGGTCATGATCTCAGTTTGTGGGACTAAGCCCCACATCAGGCTCTGTGTGCTAACAGCCCGGAGCCTGCTTAGGATTCTCTCTCTCTCCCTCTCTCGCTGTCCCTCTTCCACTCATGCGTATGTGCACACTCTCTCTTTTAAAATAAAGTTTAAAAAAAACACATATGGTTAGACTTCACTGATATGCAACATCTCTAGCCTTAACGTCCTGAGACTCTTAGGCTCGGTGTTACAGAACATCTTTGCAAAGTCCTCCCTAAACACCCAGCTTCCCTTTCCTGGCTTCTTTACATCTCAACAAAGGGCTGCTTTATTTACAATTAAGCTAGGAGCCCAAAAGAGTGACTTACCCTCAGCTTGCCTTCTCCTTGCTTTTAACAAGCAGCTAGAGATCAGGGTCACACAGGAGAATGTGAAGGAGATCAAGTACAATACCCAGTTTTATTACATGTGACCATTCTTCAGGGCTCGGGGAAATATAAAAATCAATTCTATATGTAACTAAAGTAGAAATAGGAGGATAGCCTAAAGATCTGGCTGCTTTCTGAATTTCCTCAGCATTGCAACTCTAGTGATTTTCTAGGGGCGCCTGGATGACTCAGTCAGCTGAGCGTCCAACTTCGGCCCAGGTCATGATCTCACAGTTCGTGGGTTCCAGCCCCACATTGGGCTCTGTGCTGACAGCTCAGAGCCTACAGCCTCCTTTGGGTTCTATGTCTCGCTCTCTCTCAAAAATAAAAAATATTAAAATGTTGTTTTTTTTTTTTTAAAAAGACAGAAACTCTAGTGGTTTTCTAAATGCTAAAAGGGACATGGGTCAAGACTTCTTGGGCTGACATATTTAGCAACAAGGGTTCTGAATAGTAAAGCTATTGCCACCCTCTTATTCCCTGGTCACAGCAGGGTTCTAATAGTAAAAAGTTCTCTGCACCAGGAACAGGACAGAATGACAGTCTCTGGTTCTGAGGGCACATGAGGCAACAATCCCTCTCTTGTTTAAATGCCTGATTAGACACCACACACTGCAGATTCGGAAAGGGAATAGTTAGCGGATGTAGAGCAGAGCCGAGTCCTGTTGTTTACAGTTATTCTCCTTCAAATGTCCATCCCAACAACATAAAGGTCCATTTAGAACCAATAAAACACAGAAAGATCAGGAGGTTGGCGGAGAGAGGAAGACGGTAAGACTTCCCTACTTTACTGAGGACGAGTCAGATTAACAATTCCTGAAGGCCCCATCACCCCTGTGTTCAAACCATATACTATTCTTTAATTTCACAGCTTTCTGTGATAACAAGATTTCCTCTCACGTCTGACAAACCCTTACACTCTACCTACGTTCCAATCCCATCCTTTCCAGCCTCTGTCCAGCTGTGGTTGTATTAGTGATTTCCTCTCATTTGTATCTTCTCTCCCCTCCTCTTGGCTCACCCCACAAACATGCTCAGGGGGACGTGGCTGCTTCTGTTCGTGTCTGTGCGTTCAGGGCAAGTACAATACACCTGTCACTGTTGGGTGTCAGGGGCAGAAAACACAGCTGGTGCACAGCAGCAGGCTTCATCTCACTTCCATACCTGCTCAACAAGGACCAGGGTGGGCAAGTCTATCAGAGTGGTGAACCTGGCCTTCAGGCCCTCTGACCCACTATCCCTTATTCTGGTGTCCCCGTCTACCCCCAATCCTTCAGTGTTGCCAGCCACTAAACTAATCTTTTCTGATTCTAAGACTTGCCATGTTACTAGCCTCTTCAGGCTCCAAAACAGTCTTCAAGAGGGCCAGGGCAGTGGCGAGGGGGAAGACTAAAGAAAACAATATTGCTGGATTTCAGAAACCACTACACAAGAGTAAGAGAAACATCTAGAAGGAATAGAACTTCCCTGGCATTCTGAAACTCAGACAGAAAAGATGGTCTCCCCATGAAGCCAGTCTTGCTTCCCACGGGATCTCCAGATGCACTGCATACAGCAGGAATTGAAGATGGTCATGAAGACTCGCCAACATCAGAAATTACACAGGACACTGTTACCTCAGGGAAGAAGAGGCTGACAAGATCACTGATCCGACTGTAACTGAGGAGCGTCTTGCCCAGGATTCTCAATCTCTCAAGCAAAGACAATGGGAGTAAATGACTGCTCAAATGTCAGAGACGGGAACACCGACTGGAAGACCATCCATAGTTCAACTGCTTCGGTTTATACAAAAGGAAAAGGAGATGCAGGGGAAATTTGCTCAAAGGTCACACAGCAAGACAGAGACAGAGCTGGGACTGGAACCCATGGTTCTTGAGTCACCATCTCAATTCATCCTGTTACCACAGTCCACAGCCTTCCCATGTCAGTCTTCTTACATGCTGAGACATGTCCCTTTGTAAAGTAATCAAAGTTACTTAGAATATCAGACCTTTTCTGTGATCGTGTGTTGCTACTGGAATCTTAACATCAATCACAAAGTTATGTCACACACTTCCTGAGAAGTGCATGGAACTGTTTATGTAAGCAGTGTGGGGAATTCAGATCAAGTATTCAGTGAGGGACTCAAAACTGAAGACAAGGAGGGCCAACACTGGAAACCACATGTGACTTTTTCTAATGGGCTGGGTTCCAAGCATATGTAATACTACTCCCTCTACTTCCTATGTCCTATGACTGGAAATCTTGGAGTTAGTCCAAGGTCGACCTACACGCACAAAGGGAACTCCCTAGGATGGTCTTAGGGAAATAGGGCTTCCAAAAGACGTAGATTTAGGGCACATCAATCCAATAAACTATCTCAAGTGACAAGGTTCTTTCCAACTGTTACAACAAAGGATGAATATCTTTTCCTTATTAACTGAACGGGCAGAGATTTTATCCAGAAGGATTTCATAAGGTACTGCTTCAACAATGCAATTAAAACCATTTCATTCAGCTCCACTTTCTTCCATGTTAATCTATTACTATTGGGGCACCTGGGTGGCTCAGTCGGATAAGCATCAGACTCTGGCCCAGGTCATGATCTCACAGTTCATGAGTTCCAGCCCCATGTTGGGCTCTGTACTGACAGCTCAGAGCCTGGAGCCTGCTTCAGATCCTGTGTCTCCCTCTCGCTCTCTGCCCCTCCCTCCCTCCCTTTCTCTCTCTCTCTCTCTCAAAAATGAACATTTAAAAAAATTTAAAAACAAACACATGGCTATTGTCTTGAGGAAAATCAAGTTATCCCATCTCTTAGCTTATGAACTTCAGAAGGAGAATTCCAGTTGTCACCTCACCGCCTTGTGAATAGCAGATGTGCTAACCACATCGTCAAGAATATTTACATCAGTCTGGCTAGTAAGTATTCCCTTTCATAACTTTTAATCAGTGCTGCCTGCTCTTTTCTTTTTCAACAAAAACACTGGATTTCCCTAGGTTAGATTTCAACTTTTAGAATTAAAGTTTCCATACGATCCCATTCATTTGTGCATAGAGAAAAAAAAAAATACCACAAGAAAGTGTACTAAAAGAAACTTTAAGCTACAGACAGCTTCCCTGGTAGTTTGGAATCTTTTGCAGATTTATCTCTATAACCAGGATGACTAATGCAGGACCACAGGGGCTTGTCAAGACGTCAAGGCCAAGTTCACATGCAAACACAGAGTGGTAGGGGATCCTGCCAAGTGGAGAAGGGACAGCCTGTCTACAGGGGCAGCAGTTAGGAAGGCTTAGCTCATTACTACTGTGAGGAAGACCATTTCAGTGTAGCCAGATCTTCCTCTTTGTCAACAGAAGCCACAAATTCAGGTTTGGAGGGAGGTCTCCATTTTTTAAAATGTCAACTCAAGGTGAAAACAAAACACTATGCCCAACTAAACATGCCCATGGGCTAGACTTGGTTGCTGAGTTTCCAGTTTGTTATAGGAAGTGGGAATAATATCTATTCAGTGACTACAACAGTGTTAAAATTCCTTTAGAATGTTAGTCTCAGGGGCCCCTGGGTGGCTCAGTCGGTTAAGCATCCAACTTAGGCTCAAGTCATGATCTCATGGGTCGTGGGTTCAAGCCCCACATCAGGCTCTGTGCTGACAGGTCAGAGCCTGAAGCCTGCTTCAGATTCTGTGTCTCCCTCTCTCTCTGCCCCTCCCCAACTCATGCTCTGTCTCTGTCTCTCAAAAATGAATAAACGTTAAAAATAAAATACAATAAAAAGAATGTCACTCTCAGAAACCCTCCAGTGGGCTAAGGAAATGTGTAAAATGAATAGTAACATGAGCAGAGACGGCAAATTATTAAAGTTTCATAGACTCAGGGGACAATGAAAGCATTCCGATTCTCTGTAAAGTCACTGGGTTAATGCAAATAAAACCCCACCCTTCATCCACTGCAAAAGTCAACCAAGAGTCCTGCTCTTCTTTACCACTCCCCATGCCCCCATTTACTCCAGCCATCCAACCATGCTGCTAACACCCAGCCAGTGGCCAGCACCAACAAGCACCCGTCCCTCACTCCCTTCCCATGAGGCCACTGCCGTCACTATGGCACCCCCAAATTCCAGTTTTTCTCTCCTCCTGCCTCTCTCCAACCCTGGTTCATTCTACACAAAACTACCAAAGTGATTTTTCTTCAATGTGCACATCATAAATCCTCTGGAAGTAGGAAGGAAACTGCTAACAGTGGTTGCTCCCAGGAAGGGGACCTGGAGAATGGAAAGCCTGGGTTTGAGGAAGTCTTACTTGCCCCTGCACCTCCTTCTGTACTTTCTGAATTCTGTTTTCAGCACGTATCACTTTCTCAAAAATATAGTAAGTTTTTAAAAATGTAATATTCCAGGGCTTCTAGATTAAGAAGCAAGGCATTGCCCCATTCTAACCCACAGGGACACAACCGTGGACTAACGATGTTAATAAGATCAGAGCATATTGAGAAGTAAAGCGCAGGAGAGCCTAGGACACAAGCAAGCAAAAGCCAGAGCGGAGCCGGCAGCTGGCAGGAACTGAGATTGCAAGTGTAGGTACTAAAAGGAGAGTCTGTCTGAAGCACTGCCTGCACAATGGGGGCCAAGCTTGAGCTCCCCTTCCTTAGCCTACAAGGGCAGGGTAGGACTGCTCCCTGTCCGAAGTCAGACATCTACTCTCCAAAACAAGCAAGTGATCTGCCAGGAAGGAAGACACCCCTTAGTAAGGACCTCTTCTCTGGCACTGAGGGAACCTCAAACATGTTATACTGGCTCCACCCTAAATTGTTACACCCTAAACTGAAACCTACTCTTTGACACACCGTGCCTTCACAGTTTCAGAACTCACAGCCAGCCCTGCCAACAAAGGAAAAGGTCAGCAGGGACAGATGTTCGGAAGAAAAGGGGAATTAAGTGAGCTACCTAGAAACATAACCTTGTCCTTCATTTGTGAATATGGACGGATAACCAAGGATCACCAGATTTGAGGAATGCTAAAGGAATAAAAGAGAAAGACAAGTATGAAACAGAACTGATCCAGAGAGACGAGAGACAGTAAATTCATGAAGTAGAAGAGAATGGGGGTGGGGCGGGCTGGATCCGAATACAGTCAAAGACATCAGAGAACACAAAATACGCACATGAAATAAAACACGTTATGAAAAGGAAAAGACTACAGAAATTAAAATTTGACTTTTGAAGTTAAAAATTCAATAGAAGGGCAAAATGAAAGGGTGATGACATTCTCAGAAAACTGGTCAGGGGGAAGGAGAGAAGACACAAAGTGTGATTAAGGAGACTTGAGAGTTAATCCAGGAGATGTAATATCAATCCATTGAATTTATCCCCAAATAATGGGGGTGCGGGGGAATTATGGAAAAAAAGTATTGAAAGAAATAAGAAATTTCCAAGAACTCAAGAACACAAGTCTTGACATTACAAGAGTCCACAGGTGCTGAGCAGGATAAATGGAAAAAGATTCTCATGAAAGTTCACAGTATCAAGGAGAAAGAAAACATTTCTAAGCTTCCAAAGAAAAGTCCGTATGAAGGCACAAGACTTAGTAACATTGGCTGCTAGAAAGAGATTCCTTTCATATGCTGAGGTAAAATTATTTTGAATTTAGAATTTCATACCCAGCCTAATTACCAATTAAGTATGAGAGCAGATAAGCATGAGTTCAAAGTATGCTTGCCATGCACTCTTTCTGAAAACTTACTTCAAAATATACTCCAGCCAAATTAAAAATATATCTAAGAGGAAGATATAGAATCCAAGAAAAAGTATAATTCAAGAATAAAAGGAAACTTCAGAATGACAGGTATATAAGCAGGCCTAGAAAGCAGTTAGTTAATAAAAAAAATTAAAAAAATAAAAAATCCAGGGGTGCCTGGGTGGCTCAGTCAGTTAAGCATCTGACTTCGGTTCAGGTCATGATCTCACAGTTCGTGAGTTTGAGTCCCACATCAGGCTCTGTGCTGACAGCTCAGAGCCTGGAGCCTGCTTCAGATTCTGTATCTGTCTGTCTGTCTGTCTCTCTCTCTCTCCCTCTCTCTGCCCCTCCCCTGCTTGAGCTCTGTCTCTCTCAAAAATAAACATTAAAATTTTTTTAAAAAATCCAAAAAGCTGTATAATTAAGAGAATACGTTTTTATAGCAGCAAAAGAAAGAAAAACACATTACTTCTGTTCATGGAAAAACAGGTAATTAGAAGATCCAGGAAGAACAAAGCTGCACAAGAATGTCATGGCCCACACATGAAGCAAACAAAGGTGTGCCATGATCTTGAGTAACTGATAGAGAATTTGACTTCAATGATCAGACTATCTCCTTTCAAATGGCCTACATTGTAACATAGATTTCTACATTTCTGGTCCATTTGGATACCATTTTAGTTGGATCTAACCAACTAAAAAAGCAAACCGTCTCCTGCATTTTCCTAATATAAGAGTGTGAAAGGTACTGTTAGTTGGCTGAGGAAACCTCCATTTCCCATTCTTGATTTCCTAACCTCCTTTTGAATGTGACCACAGTTAGAGCCAAGGTCTTTGGGTGGATAAAAAGGCCAAGACTTGCTAAAGAGAATGGCTTGCCCTTTTCCCTTCCCTGTTTTCCCCACCATTTTGCTTCTGAAGATGAAAGCCCATATTAAGAATGGCGGGCATGTGGGGTATGCATGTGGCTCAGTTACGCGTTCCATTCTTGATATCGGCTCAGATCATGATCTCACAGTTCGTGAGATTGAGCCCCGAGGTGGACTCCGCACTGACAACATGTGGTCTGCTTGGGATCCCCTCACTCCCTCTGCCCCTCTCCCACTTGCGTGCACATGTGCTCGCTCTCTCAAAATAAACAAACAAAACAAAAAGAATGGTAGGCATGAGATCAGAGAGTCCAAAATGACCTCCATGAGCACCTCTACCCAAACCTGGATGGCCTTCCTTTGGGCTCCATGTCACAGAAGAGTAACCTGTGTCTATTTAAGATGTTATCTGTTTTTGTTGGGGATTACATTCCTAACTCAAACAAGAAATCAGTTTCCATTTTGAATAAAACCCAGTTTGAGTTGGATTACCTGTGAGCCAGAAAGATCTAACGAATACAGGCTCTTTTTCCTTTGGAGCAACGTGCAAAGAAAGAGCATCACAAAGACCAAATATTTTACCCTAGCCTTGAGAGGAACAGGATGTTATGTAGGATTTTCCACAGAGCTTTCATTTAAATACCTACTTGGTTCCAACCACAGGCTAATTCCTATGCTGAATTTGGGACACCAAATTCTTGTCACCAAGCTGACAAGACACATTTGCCCTCGTGGGACCCAGTAAAATGGGACAGAGAGTTTACAAACACACGAAATATTGCCAGAGTATGGGATTATGTTATGCTAGCAAAGTGAAGGGAGTAATTTAGATCAATCTAGTAATATTTCAAAACATAGCAAATTCTCAAATTCAGGAGTGCTTGTTTGGTCTGATTCAGTCACAGCAACATTTCATTCACCAGTAAACTCTCAATAATTTACTGAACAATTCCATACAAAAGCCAAAGTAATGTTTTTCTTGAACGAATGTATATGTTAAACTGGGTGTGTCTGCTGTTCTGGTAACTTATCACACCCCAAATAGACTGAATCCAAATGGAAGGGTCCAATTCAAAAGAAACCAGCATAATGTGCCAACCCTATTCTCCTTAGTAGAGTTATTCCTGGTTCTCCCCCATCTCCACGTTAGAGGCAGCTGGCTGACACCGCCACTCTGTCCTCATCCTAGCACTGCTTATTTCATTCATTTTGCAATATTAAATGAGTACCTACTGTGTCAGATGCTCTGCCAAGTGTTGTGGATATTCTAGAATGTAAGATAATATTCACCTTCAAAGGGCTTATGTCTAGCAGATGGCAGGAGCAGGGTAAGAGTTTAGACAGGGGAAAGTCACCAAGCTATTACGATATATTATACTGAAAGGGGAAATTAAAGAGTACTATGTTAATACAGAGCAGGGATTTGGAGAGTAGTCAGGAAAGGAGCCCTAAAAAAAATATGGGATGCTAAGGATGGGGTCTCCATTTCCACTAGGAAATGCACAGGTCTAGAGGCAAGACAGGACATGATAGAGTCAACGAATCTAAAGTTCAAGTTGAAGGAACTGGTCTACCTGTGTATTTAAGCAGATAGCAGGTTTGAGATATTCAACCAGGATTCCAATGGGTAGTCACCTAAGAGTTGTACAATTACTGCAGACTCCACCTCTTTCGAGATTTCAACCAGACACACTTAGCATAGCCTCAAATCAAAGACGAGTCACTGTGGCCTTCAAACCCGGATAATGCCAGTTTTTGCTTTCTTTCTACACCATACCAGCTTTTTGCTTATTTTTCAGGAAATGCTAGTAAAGCAATACACAGCAATCATCCTGAGAGCCAGATTACAACCTTCCTTGGCTTCTCCAAGGTAACCAATTTCAGCTAATCTTTTGAGTAAGAGGTGAGACCCAGCAGGAGGCTATCAAGCTCCATTACCCCTCTTCCTTGATCTGTTGGCACCAAGCCAGTGTCAAAAAATCATCCTTTTTTGCCTTTTACCTTCTATCTTGTTGGTGGAGATGACCAGATTTTTGTGGTATCAAGATACATAGGCAGCTGGGTCTTGTGGGGCTGAGCATGTTCAATCTTAAGATTCAGGGGATTTGGCAAACACTCCATCCAGGCACCACTTCCAGTCATCCTGGCCCAGCAGGGTGAGACTATGGTTCAAATGGTGATATCTGGAGCCTGCGTGGACAAAGGGCACCTCTCCCATTAAGGGAGGGAGAGGAGACAGATGGACAGATGGTACTAGTGCAGAAACTTGCAGGTTGGTGACAAGCTGAGGAAGTCACAACTCAATGGCTCCATAAAGCAGGAGACCAGGGCAGCTGCTGAAATTGACAGAAGTGATCAGCTAGGCGTACAGAAGATAGCAAATAGCCATTGGGGTGAATGGCAGAGTTGTCCAAGTCAGTGTTTTCCAGTGAGCTGGTTGCAAGGGATCCTGAAATCAGTTTTGTTTTCTTTTTTTTACAAAGGTATTTTAAAAATGAGAGTATGGGGCACCTGGGTGGCTCAGTCAGTTGAGCATCCGACTTTGGCTCAGGTCATGATCTCATGGTCCGTGGGCTCGAGCCCCGCGTGGGGCTCTGTGCAGACAGCTCAAAGCCTGGAGCCTGCTTCGGATTCTGTGTCTCCCTCTCTCTGACCCTCCGTCCTCATCTATCTATCTATCTCTCTCTCTCTCTCTCTCTCTCTCTCTCTCTCAAAAATAAGTAAACATTAAAAAAAATTTTAAAGACAGTACATTGCATACAGTAAAAGCAGTCATAGTATACAATAAAAATTAATATAGCATGTTTATATGTATACTGAATCATGATATGAAAGTGTTCTTTCTGCAGGTGGAAGTCAAAATAAAGAAAAGCCAACAGACTAGCGTAAACAGAAGGAAAGGCTCAGAAGCACAGGGGGAACACCAGGGAGACCTGGTGATGTTGGAAAGAATTCCATTTGTGGCTATACCCAGCTACATCGTTACGATTTGTGCCTCACACCTGGCCTGCCTTAGAGAAGATAATTAAATTGGAAGGCTCCTGTTAAACGCAGTGACTCAGGGAGAGAAAGCATATAAAAATACATAAAGTAATAGATCTTATAACTTATTCTACTTAATTATGCTAATTAAAATTTTTATGGTAATTTGACAGTAAATTAAGAGACTGTACTCTGCTTGACCATGTAATTATGCTCTTTGCTATCCATTAAAATTCTTCTATCAAAAGATCTTTAAGTGATCTATTTAACTTGTAAGATAGATCATGCGCTGGGAGTAAAAAGGTTAAAAGATGTTTTATTTTAAAACCACCCACATTTTATGATTTACAATACCAAAAAGCAAGACAAAAAAAACTCCACAGAAACCCCATTCTTGTTAAATACTCTCTAATAAATGAAGCCAAATAAATCCTCTCTTAGAAAGGTGTTCCTCCGCCCCCAAAGGAACAGTAAAAATGACTCCTTTAGAGAGAAATGCATTTACTTTTCCAACCTCCGTCATTTGTGAGATGCCTCATTGTCACAGATGAATCCCAACTGAAACAATCAAAAAAATGAATACTGCTATCTTTCTCATTTAGCCAAATAGCAAATACTATTCAGAGAACAAGGCTGTCCTTCAAAATCATTCAGCCTGGACTTCTAATTCCATGTATCTACTTCTCAGGTTAGAAAAACAGACATCCTTGGAAAAAACAAAGTTGCCAGGTAATGGATTCTACTCCCACCTCCAAGTCATTTAATGACTCATTATTTACCACAGGAAAACAAATTAATTGGAAAGCATGTTGCTCTTAATATGCTTCAAAAGTTATTTGCAAAGAACTGTGAAGCATTTGTTTCTTATCTCCAGGAATCAGCTTCAACCTTGGGGCTGGAGCAGGTGGGGTGAAAGGCATGGCTATGATTCCTCCCTCTAGGAGGGTTCCAACCCCTAGCATATATTAATCATCACAATAAAAGTGAATAAAAGTTATTTCATATGTGTGACTCTATTTTGGGTACCACAGAATGCAATATTTCAGGTAAATATTTATTTCTAGGGAAAGTTAAGCCTCAACTTAACCAAGATGTCTAAGTAAGCTCTCTCTACAAAATGACTCTCAAACAGATAGAAAAAGATGAACAAGTTAGCTGATTAATGAACATTATCTTTCAAGGTGCCTGAATTGATTACAAATTCATGAGTAGAAACAGGAAATCAATGACATCCAACTCTGGAATAAACTCAAAAATTTATCTAACCCAATGGTTTTCAAACGTTTTGGTCTCAGGAATCTTGTATGCTCAAATTACTGAGGACCTCACAGACCTTGGTCATGTAGATTATAACTATCGCCAATCACCGTATTCAAAATTAACAGAAATTTTTAAAATATGTATCCACTTAAAAATATTTTTTAATTTTTTTTTTTAATTAAGTAAACTCTATGCCCAACATGGGGCTCGAACTCACGACCCTGAGATCAAGTGTCAAACACTCTACTGAGCCAGCGAGGCGCCCTGATTTTAAAATATTTTAAATTGCATGTTAGCATAAATCCTTTTAATGAAAAGTAGATCTTCCAAAAGAAAAAAGATTTAGTGAGAAGAATGGCATTGCTTTGCATTTTTGCAAATCTCTTCACTACCTGGATTAGGAGAAAATAGTCTCCTGCCTGCTTCTGCATGCATCCTGTTGGGAAAGGCTGTACAGGCTCAAGTTCATGAAGAAAATCCGGCCTCACAGCTAAGTAGTTAGAAAATGGAAGGATATTTTAATGGCCTTTTTGGATAACTGGATGCTCTTCTTTGGTATGTCCCTAAAATTCACCAAGTAGTAATTCCTTTTTTTCTTTCTTAACCTCCTGATTGAAACAGGATTGACATGCAAAAAGCTGTACATAATGTATACAACTGAGGAGTGCATACATTTTGGTCAGGGTAGTTTCTTAAAAGTTCCACATTGCAATGTGGAATCTGAAACAGATAAACTCACTGTACTGTTACATTAAAATCCAATGGTCCAGGGCTCTGCCAGATTTAGGAAAAATCTTGGTTCACTGAGAAATGATGACACATTTCTTCAGGATATATTAAAAAAAAAAAAAACACATTCCTTAAGATTACCGTCAGTCTTAGCAAGATGTCTTTAAAGTGTTGGGAAGCTGTCAAGTACAGGGTTGTGAATACAAATTTTCCGACAATTTTCACTTCTTACTTGACGGCTCAAATTTTATGATTGGCAACATAGACTGTCCAGGGTTTTTCCTGAAGTGATATAAGGAGCCTATCAAACAGCTTAAGTGCTTAGAAAGATTAAAGTTAGGATATGTCCTGATGAATTACGCAAACATTATATTGCTGACAAATAATTTAATGTATAGAAAAAGGCTCATGATATGTTAAGTGGAAAAATGGAACAAAAAATGCTGATTATGGTATCAGGTATGCTCCAAGAAGTTTGTATTTCTTGCAGTTTTTCTGTATTAGACAAAACAGCCACAAAACCAAACCCAGAAACTTTTCTTAAGCAGAGGCAGAGATCATTCCTGTGAAATAATTTACAAATGAACACTCATCAATACCAAATTTTAACACTGATGGGAAGCCTTACCAATATTATCATCTTCAAATTTAAAAAACAAAAAACAAAAAAACCTTGAGTTCAACAGCACTGATACAAGCTAAAAAGAATGAAGTACAAATCCTATTCCATCCCATTCAACATGAAAGAAGTGAAGCCCCGTCTTTTGGCACAGGAGGTAAAAAAGCAGCATAATTTCAAATGTCTTTTCCCCCAAAGACTGCCCTCGTGTAATTTTGACAGAACAAATGAGTTGTCCAAAATCCAAGACATTTCTGCTAATCACTTCCTTCTATTACAGAATCAACACAATGCTATAGAATTCCTGAAAGCTATGTTTAAACTATGAATAATTTGACATCATTTAATGTTACCTGAAGTGATTTTTTTTTTTAATTGAAGGGTCCATGCATCCATCTAGTCATCTGCTAATAAAGAATAGGGGCGTCTGGGTGGCTCAGTTGGTTAAGCATCTCTCTTTGGCTCAGGTCATGATCTCACAGTTCATGGGTTCGAGCCCCACATCACAACAGGCTATACAGCCTGCTTCAGATCCTCTGTCCCCTTCTCTCTCTCAAAAATAAAATAAACATTAAAACAAAAAAATTGGTAATAAAGACTTATTAACCAGGGTGCCTGGCTCAGGCAGTTGAGCGTCTGACTTCAGTTCAGGTCATGATCTTACAGTTACTGGGTTGGAGCCCCACGTCCGGCTCTGTGCTGACAGCTCAGGCCCAGAGCTTGCTTGGGATTCTGTCTCCCTCTCTCTCTCTGTCCTTCCCTGCTCATGCTCTCTCTCAAAAATAAACAAACATTACAAAAAAAAAAAAAAGACTGATTAACCAATCCCTCACCAACTCAAAAGCATGAACTTCTTCATGTCTGTCTCAACAGATTTTTTTTTTACAATACAAGGTTCATGCAGAACTTAAGGCCTGTTGCATAAAGTTCCCTGAAACAAAGGCACCCTCTGGGATGCCTGTACTTTTTCAGACTCCTTCACTCTTTTAGCACTTGGCTATGAATTCAAACTCAACAGATTTCCAGCAAAAGTAATGTCAATTTCATGACTCTAGAGTCACATTACTATTTATACCTCAACTACTACATTTACTATCAGGTAAAAGGGGGGAAAGTCAAGGAAAATACCCTTGGCTTGGATTTTATGAAAAAGATTAGCTTCTGGGGGTAGGGGCGAGGTGGTCAGAAAATCATTTGTGTGTGTATATATATATACACACATATATATATGTGTATATATACACATATATACACACACACACACACACATATATATATACACACACACACATACACACACATACATTTATATATATATACACACACACACACATACATACATATACATATACACATATATATGTATACACATATACACATATGTATATGTACACACATATATATGTATATATATATACACACATATATATACATATACACACACATATATATGTATGTTATGTCTTCTTGACTGCAAAACCAGGGCTGAGCCCATGTTTTAGGCCTTTATCTTCCCATTGTCTATCACCATACCTTGTAAAAGATGGTACCAGCAGTTACAGTTTATGAGTACTTACGTACAAGTATTTATATATATCAGCTTAATAATCCCACAGTGACTGTGGAAGGTAGAGATGGTTACCCTCTTTTTATAGAAGTAAGGAAAACTAGTCCCCAGTTAGCATTTAGGTAACACAACTAAGATGCAAACACAGGCTTGGCTGTAAACAAATGGTTCTCAAACTCTGGTGTACGTCAGAATCACCTGGAGGTCCTGCTAAAAAAAAAAAAAAAAAAAAATGCCTGGGCCTGCCCCCTGATTTTCTAATTCAGTAGGTCTGGAGTGGGGCCTGATAATTTGCATTGCTAACAAGTCCCCCCGCCCCCCCCCCCACACACACACGCGCGCGCGCGCGCTAATACTGCTCATCCAAGGATCACACTTTGACAATTGTTGTTGTAAACCACATCAGCCAACAGGACTTTGCGGAGGGTTCAATGTGCATGCAGAAAGCAAACACAGGGTAACAACACAAGTTTATACGGAATAAAAAGGTTAGAATTCTGACATTTTTCAAAATTCAACTTTCATAATTGTGTATTTTTCTACTCTCTATTTATGCCCTTCAAGAAAACCTACTTCTGGTTTCCATTTGCCTCATGGCACCATCAAAGAGTCTGCAGAGCAACAACCACTCCCCCTGCCCCCCTAAGTGTGTAGAGAAGAGCTGATAGGAAATCTTGACTATCCAGTCCTCCACATGGTAGACGGGGAGTGTTCCCAAGTCAGGAAAGAACAAAGAGACTAGCCCTAACAACCCGAGTGTTCATGTCTCTTCTAGAGCAACAGTTCAGCAGCATCTGCTGGAATTAGACGGCAGACAGCCTTCCAATTTGACTAGTTGGGGGGGGGGGGGGGGCGCGGATAGGGGACTGCAGCTAAATCTAAGTGACTGTGACGGAGAAGACCCTTAAAGGGAATGGAAGCTGAAGGCAAAAGACAAAGGAAATGGGACGCATGAGAGCAGACATCTTCTCGGTACATTAACTCTGGATCAGATATTGGCTGCTATACCCAAGAATCATAGCTTGGTTCCTATTGATTAATCAATAGTGGCCCTGATTCACTTGGACAGCTGAAGAGCTACAGGTTCAACATAGCAAACCTCCCCCTAGTAAGCTGCGAAATTGGCACCGTTAAAACATGGCTCTTTCAAATTGTTTAAAACTCGCCTACTGAGATGCACACATTTTCAGCAACATTTCATTTCTCAGAGTAACATAACTCAAGGACAGGGCAAAAAGACGGCAATAATTTCATTGCAGGGAAGCCACTCTGAAAAGTAAAAGCTGTAATACAGCTATTACCTAAGGGGTTATCTCCAGGAGCATCTTAATTTTCTGGAGACATCCTTGGTGCGGCCGACAACAGCTTGACTCGCGGATGCCAATTCCACACAGATCAAGACACAAATCTCACACGTCAACGTGGCAAAAGCAACATAACCAAAGGGACTAAAAAAGGAAAGGAAGAATACCAGTGGGCTTATATTTAAGGGGAAGGAGAAAGAAAAAGAAAAATCACAACCCTGGTCAGACTGGAAGCCAAACAATCGGACTTTGCCTCTGTCATGCATCTTATTTGCTCCTTTAATCGCTCAGTTTACAGGAATGTCCATGTCCTGTGAATGAAAAGAGATGCCTAGGTATTAGCGCTCTTTGGAAACAAAAATTAAGTGATCCACAAGGATGTGATTTTCTGTATTTAAGAATGTTTATAAGGCAAATGCCCACTAACACTGCCTTCCTAAGTCCAGCACACTTAGTGAGGATTTAGAGGAACTAGAACCCTCCTACATGCTGGTGGGAACGCCAAGTTGTCACAACTTCTCCGGGAAACAGTCAGAGTTTCTTGAAAAGTTAAACATAGGCTTTCCATGTAACCAGCTATCCCATGCCCAGATACTTACACCCAAAGAAATGACACCATAAAAAGACCTATTCACAAATGTCAACAGCAAATTTATTTGAAGTGTCCAAAAAGTGGAAACAATTCAAATGTCCATCAACAGATGACAGGATAAATTGTAGTACACTCATATAATGGAACATTACTCAGCCACAAGGAATGGATCACTGATACATGCAATGTGGATGAATCTTAAAGTCATTACACCAAATGAAAGAAGTCAGACAAAAAAAAAGAAAAAAAAAGGCAGAACATATTATAAGATCCCATTTACATTAAATTCAGCAAAATGCAAACTCATCTATAGTGACAGAAAGCAAATCTGCAATTATCTAAGAAAGAGAAGGGGGATGGGGAGTAGAGAGAGGAAAACTTTGGGGGATGAGAGATATGTTCAGTTTCTTGACTGTGGTCATGGTTTCATGGATGTATACATATTTCAGAACTTGTAAGGTTATACAACCTTAAATATGTGCAATTCATGGTTAATTATTGCCTCAACAAAACAGGGTTTTTTAAATTTTTATTTATTTATTTTGAGAGAGAGAGCGCGCGCAAGCACGTGTGTGGGAGAGCAGGGGAAGGGGCAGAGAGAGAAGAAGAGAAAGAGAATCCTAAGCAGGCTCCACACTGCCAGCACAGAGCCCAAACTGGGGCTCAAACCCATGAACCATAAGATGACGACCAGAACTGAAATCAATAGTTGGACCCTTAACTGACTGAGCCACCCAGGTGCCCTAAAGCAGGTTTTTTAAAAAAACAACATACTTTGATCTTTCAACTATTGAGTAAGGGAAGGCGTGAATTTTAGCAGCTACACTACAGAGTAGAAAACTAAACTCTAATTCTAATCTGGGCTGCACATAAAGCATTACACAATACTCGAGGAGCCTTGATTTCTCTGTTAGCATGAGGAAACTGCACGGGCTCCAGCTTGCTGCAGTGCACAGGGGGCCTCAGTCACGGGTCAAGCACCTCAAAGACTGGCCTGGCAATCATTAGCTCCCGGTTCTAAAACTAGCTCACTGAACGTGAAACCCTTCCTCTATCTCCAGGGTTAGTTACGACACTAGCCAGCAATCTTACAGAGATCTGGTGAGGTGAATGAAAAGGTTAAAATAGTCAGGACTCACATTTGATGAAAGCTGTTCTCACCCACCTGAGCTATTATAGAATAAGGGTCCCTTGGCTTCCCTGTCATGCTCTAAGGTCTGTCAACTACAGCCCATGGACCAGATCCACCTCATCGTGTGCTTCTGCAGGACCTACAAGCTAAGAAGTATTTTTACATTTTTAAATGGTTATTTTTAAAAACATCATCTCCTAACATGCAAAAATTTTATGAAATTCAAGTCTTCGTGTCAGTAAATAAAGTTGTCCTGGAACACAGCTATACCCATTTGTTTACATGTTGTCTATAGTGGCTTTTACCCTATAATGACAGAGTTGAGTAGCTGAGACATAGATCATATGACCCACAAAGATTAGAGAATATTTACTATCTGGCCCTCCATAGAAAACGTCTGCCTTGCTCTGGGCCCAAGTCCTACATGCCTCTCAGGTTTTGAGACCTTTAGAAAATTAATGCTGGAGACACACAATTATAATGAAAAGCAGCAAGATAGTTGTTTTATCCCACCCCAACGTGGCATCTTTAACAAATGCTTCTCCTTCTAATTAACAGCAAGGCTATGGTGTGCCCCAGCTTCAATGTATGTACTCAGAGGACAGAGCAGCTCTCTCCATGAGGCCACTTTTTCAGTAACTCAGTCCCTACTTCTATCCTCTACTTTACCTTCTAATAGATCCTTAAAGCAGCTATAAAAATCTCAGACTGCTTTTAACTGCTGTATTAGTTAGGGCTCCTTTGGTTTCAAGTTCCCAAAACCACTTGAGATAATTTAAGCAGAAAAGTGAACCAACTCCCCTTTTTCTTTGTTATCAGTACACAACAGTCCCCAGGAGCTTGCAGGTACCATGCAGAAACGTGAGTACATCTTTTAATTCTGCCCTTCTATGCACATCTCCGCCATTCTTTCCTCACTGCAGACCAACCCCCGCCCCCCTTCCCAGTTCATACGCCACCAGGGTTTGCATCTCCCGTTTCAGAGACAATCAAGCTAGGAGTGAAATTATACCCTGCTTCCAAATGCCCAGGAGCCAGGTGGAGCACAGGGCCTAATGTAGCAGTATAAATAGAATGCAGGGTGGTTCCTAGAAAATGAGGAGAGACCTAGACAAACAATACTTTAAGTAACCACCTTGCCTACCAAATACAGGGGGAAAAAATAAGCTACGTGCATTTAAGAAAGGAGACCGTAAATCTCCTTCCAAAGCCAAGTCTAATAAGATTCTCACAGTATGGGGAAGTCTCAGGCAGTTGATTTCAACTTTTATTAAAACCATGGGTCCCACACCAAACTCTAGGAAAAATGGATGTTCTACTTTATGGTTCCCTTTGTTTCATTCCCTCTGGAAATTTGAAAACTATCTACACTTTTTGGTCCTAGCTCAGATGACCACCACCTCTACCTTCCATCTACATTTCTTTTTTAACTTTCTTCCCCTGTCTCACTGCACCGTCTCCACACTCCCCTCCCTCCAGGCACACAAACCAACCACTATCCCCTCCCACCAGGGAAGCCTCACCAACTCTCCTTGGGGGCTCAGTGGGGAGAACCTAACAGGAAAAATATTCAGCCTGATGTTCCATCTCCCAAAATGGGACTCTTATTTACCCAGCAACAATCAATTACACCAATTACAAATGTGTTACACAACAGAGCAGGGCTTCCTGCAAACGCAACCACAGTCAGTCCTTGGGAAATTCCCATTATCTTACATCTGGCTTTATTTCTGTTTATTTGGGAGAGGGATGGGCAGCAGATGGGATAGCACCAGTCCCTCACATTTAAAGGCATCTCAGCACTTACAAAGCCCATTTGCACATCTTGCTGCATGTGAGGCGATCCTCAACACCCCAGCAAGGAAACTAATGATCACGAACAGACCAAAAAAACAAAACTAAACTAAACTAAAGCTCAAAGCAATTGGGTGTCAAGCTCAAGACAACACAGTATCTAGTGGAATCTTGGCCCCAAGATTCAGGTCACATTTCCAGCCCAGGGCACTTTATTGTTTTGTTTCGCTGTGTTTTAACTAAGGGCCTAAGTTACTGACCAGTTAGCATGTGGGCCTGGGCCAATAATAAATTGGGTCAGAGAATCCTGCACAGACATGACTTGGCCAACAGTTAGCTAATTAAGAGAACTGAGCAATGATTGCATTATTAAACCATTTCAGCAGAACAGGTTTAGCGTTACCATGTATCCTAGGGCTCTCTCTCTGGAGCTCCTTCCTCCCACACTCCCCCACCAGCAGGCCTTCTCCTCATCTCAGCCCTCTGCTCTCCCTTTTCTAACCTCTGCCCCGGGGAATTTCATTGGCTCTCATGGACTCAACAAGCATGACTTCCCAAGAGGCTCTTGCAGCCAACAATTCACACATGACCTGCTATCAACCCAAATGGGAGGAGGCCTAAATTTTATCCCCTTACCCCTAACATTCACCTTCTCTTCAGCAAGATAGGTCATGAAAACCCCTACGTTTATATACAATAAGTAAAGGCTCATACACGTTACCTGGCCTTCACAGTAACTTTGGAAGGTGCTGTGATCACTCCCATTTAATAGGCCACTCAACCTCCAAGCTTCTTTCTCTTGGGGCACTATTTCCCATCCATCTGACAGCCAAATCAAAACCCAGCTTCATAATGAGACACGCTACAACATAGCTAAACCTTGAAAACATTATGTTAAGTGAAAGAAGCCAGTCACAAAAGCCACATGCTGTAGGATTCCCAGAACAGGGAAATACGCAGTGACGGAAGTAGATTAGTAGTCACCTAGGACTGGGGAGGCAGGGAGCGTCTGCTAATGGGGTTTCCTTCAGGGATGATGAAATGTTCTAAAATTAGATGGTCGTGACGGTTGCACATCCTGTGTATATAAAAAAAAAGCACTGAATTGTACACTTAAATGGATATATTGTATAGTATATGAAGATCTTAATAGAGTTACTAAAAATAAGTTGCTTTTTTTAAGAGTTTATTTTTGAGAGAGAAAGTGGGGGAGGGGCAAAGAGCGAGGGGTGGGGGGGAGAAAGAGAGAGAGAGAGAGAGAGAGAGAGAGAGAGAGAGAGAGAGAGGGAGGATCCCAAGCAGGTGCCACACTGTTGGCGCAGAGCCCACCATGTGGCTCGAACTCACAAACTGTAAGATCATGACGTGAACCAAAATCAAGAGTCAGACACTTAACCAACTGAGCCACCCAGATGCCCCAAAGTAAGTTCTGTATTTATCAGTAACCTCGCATAAATAAGGTATGTCTGTTGAAACAGAACTCGTCTTAAAGTAGAATGACAATAAAGTAGAATGAACAATGGAAAACCATTTCCACCACCACCCCCCAGCTCCATCTTCAACCCCTCTCTGCTCCTTTCCTTCACAATCCTCACTCGGTCCTATCACCCTCGTACCCAGCACTTCTTCTTCTCAGTCCAGGCCCAGTCTCTACAAACACGGGTTATGGAGACAACTCCTCAAGCGTTCTGTCTCACACCCACATGGCATCTCCCTGTCCAACAATCCACACAAAGATGTTCAAAATTCATCTACCACAAAGCAGCGTTTTCTGCCCTGCTCCCCCACTCCACAATGGTTTCTCTTCAAGTGGCCAGCAGATGCTGGTATCTAACTCCACCTGGAATACAGAGGCCCTCGGGAGCCTGGCGGAACCTGGCCTTTCCCACTCCATCTGGAGTCCCATCAAGTCATACTTGTCCATTCAGCTCTCCCTGGGTCTCTCTCTCTGCCTCGCTCTCACAGCACCAAGCACCACCAGAAATCTCTCTTCCTGCTCACAGGAGGTTGTCCAGGATGTACACCTTCATTAGTTTCCCAACCATCTAGACCTTAAGTGTCTTTCTCTCAACGCCTACCATTAATCTCTAGGACTCAAATGACCACTTACATAACAAGAGGACACAATGTTGTGTTCTGCCTCCCAGTGAGCATCAAAGGGCAGCTCAGGCAGTTAGAGTCGCATCTCTTGTGTCCTCCCTCCATCAGACCTAAAACAGAACACTGTTATACAGTGTCCCTCAATTTATCGACCATTAAAGAATACCATGAAATAACAGTTACCCATTCACTGCCTATATAACACTCCAGAAGCTGTTGGCAAAAGAAAGACTTTTTAGGTGGAGAAGTAGATTTTTTTTTTTAATGTTTATTTATTTTGAGAGACAGAGACAGCACATGAGCAGGGGAGGAGCAGAGAGAGAGACACTGAATCCGAAACAGGTTCCAGGCTCCGAACTGTCAGCACAGAGCCCGACGTGGGGCTCGAACTCACGGACCGCGAGATCATGACCTGAGCCGAAGCTGGACACTCAGTCGACTGAGCCACCCAGGCGCCCCTAGATTTTTTTTTTTTTAATCATCCATTAATCTTTGGTTATTTGGGAACTAGTTTCAACTGGCTTCTAGAATGGTTCCCAACATTGGGTTTGAGGGGGAGAGAAACATCAGCTAAGGCAGACCAGCTTGGAGAAGCTAAGGATTTTACCCACTAGTGTCCTGATTGGTTAGTACAGAACACAAAGACAGGAATATTAACACTGACTGGTGTTATCTGCAAAGGCCAGACTTGCTTCTCAAAGGAATGCAGGAAAGAAGCAATGGAGACCAAGGGGACAAAAGAAAAATGGCAGCAAAAATCACAAATAGTGAAGGTAAATGCAGAAATAGCAAAGCCATGGGGTGGGTAAGGTTTGACAGAGAAGCCAGGGATGAAGAAACAGAAGTCAGACCAGCTTTGCAAGCTGGAGGGAGACAAGGCATAATAATTCCCTGCTTACAAAAACCCAAGGAACACCAGCAGGCAAGTTCCTTTCCTGGGGTCAGGGCCGTCAGATCTCTCTCCAGGTGGAGACTGGGCTCTTTGACTCCAACAGGCTCTAATGCAGGGAACCAGAGGCCAATGGACTCCTAGCCATAAGCCTTTTCAAATAAGGCCTGAATGATAAAGAACGCCGATGTGGTTAAACACCTATCTCTGGAACTTAACCACTATAATGATAACAACAACAACAACAACAACAAAAAGCATTTCCTTCACATCTTTAGAATATGTTTTTTTCACCCTGACTTTGAAACAAATTATTAAATTGTATTCGCTTTCTAAATCTGATGAATGTTATTCAGGGACTCCCACAAACTGTTTGCCATTTATTACACTTGCTAATTAGGAGTTCTAAGGTCTTTATCTTCCCCAACCTACAGTCACATGCCCAGGATGGAGCTTTGCTAAAAGCAGGACTCCAGGCTAATACTGTTAATGAGTTTAGCACTGCCAAAATGTCAATGGTTTTTTATTTGGTCAGAAAGGGCCTAATTTATCTAGTTCAGCTGCCCTCAATAATTTGCATGGAAATGTCAGAGTAGCAATCAGGAGAATCGTATGGCGATAAAGATGATTACTAGCAGGGTAGCAAGAATACCCCACTGATAGACTGCTTGTGTTTTCCCTTCACCACTGCAAGATTTAGTTCAGAGATAAGGCAATGGAGTACAAAGAGCTAAGAACCAAAGCATAACTACATATGCTTGTATGAAGTTTGTCTGAAGTACAATTACATTTTTGAGATTTTTAAACATATAGGGTGTAAGCTTAACTATAGAAGGAAGAGAGCGTAAGAAAATGTTTCAGGGTAAGAGATGGAAAGAGCAGGGCAGTTGAACAAAATTTGCTTCAGTTTACAACGAATTTTAGGATACTATATAAGAAAAGGGTACCTAAAGGAACTAGATCTAGATTGTTTTCAACACTTTTGCACTGGAAAAAAAATCTGCTAATGACTTAATCAGGACAGAATAAAAAGAGATTTCTTCTTTAGCCAGTTCAATTTATCCCTTCCTAAATAAGCGTTAAGTGGTAACAAACATAATCATTGTTAAGAGTCGGTAATGGATAATAGGGCTGTTCACCTTTAGGTCATCGATGTCTGGAGGTCCAAGCTCAGGAGGCATTCACTTAAGCTAAGTGCAACAGAAGGGTGGGGTGGACAGGGAGAGCCCATACATGTGTGTTGATTTGAGGGGCTGGACTCACTCAGCCTTTCATTGACAGAATTCCAAAATTTACTATGGGGACATATCAAATTCATTATGAGTGTCATGAAAAAGGAGAATCATACAAAACAAAGGATAAAGAAAATAAAGCACTCAGTCCAGTCCCCACGGACTGACCCCTATGGAATAAGAATTCCAGGCTCCCAAGATGTTCTTGTCATTCTCTTTGCCAGCCAGCCTGATTGATACAAGGAGCATTGGAGCTCTTTAGCTTACTAGATGAAGCAGAGAAAATGCTAACAGGGCCTCTGCTCAGAAAGTAGAGAAGCAGAAATCCCAGTACCAAACCCCATGCAACCAGAGCTCCCCACTAACTCCCACACATGTGGTCTTCCAAGTAGCCTGGAAGGTCTTTGCTTTCAATTAAAGGGCCCAAATATTACCAACATAGGTGTTTAAGAAAAGCCTTGGGGGCACCTGGGTGGCTCAGTCAGTTTGAATGTCCTACTTCGGCTCAGATCATGATTTCAACAGTTCGTGGGTTCGAGCCCTGTGTCCGGCTCTGTGCTGACAGCTTGCTCAGAGCCTGGAGCCTGCTCGGATTCTGTCTCCTCCTCTCTCTGCCCCTCCCCCGCTTGTGCTCTGTCTCTCAGAGATAAATGTTAAAAATTTTTTTTTCTGTTAAAAAAAAAAAAAAAAGCAAAGCCTTGGACAGAAAAATAACTATTTCACTTTACCTCTTCAATTTCCCTGCAAAAACTAAACAAATCTACAAGTAAAATATTGGCATACATGGGCTTAAAATTTAATCCCTCCTTAAAGAAAACTAAGTTTGCTGTGACAAGGACAAAAACATTTGCTTCATAAAATTTTCGATCAACTAGTCTACTTAACTAAGCAATTTAACCAAGTCAGTGATTGCAGCTGTACTATTTAGAATTGGACCTTTAAATGATCAAACAAGTTTACTTTAATGGAAGGAAGTATTTTTATCCAAGAGGTCTTTGTTTACATTTCCAAGCACAGACTCACAAGGATGTAATGCTACTACTTGGCTACTGTGGATTCTTATGGCAATATTTTGCTTTTCCTTGATTCCGTTTCCCCATCACTAACACTGGCATAGTTGTTATCTTTTCCACTAACCACTCAGAATGCTGGATTCACAAGTTATCAGGTAACTGCTAAGCACAGTGTAGGCAATGATGTCTCCAGGCTCAAATCTTTTTTTTTTTTATTTTATGTTTATTTTGAGAGAGAGAAACAGAGGAGAGTGGAGAGGAGGAGACAGGGAGAGAGAGAATCCCACTCAGGCTCCGTACTGTCTACGTAGAGCCAGATGTGGGGCTCAATCTGACAAACCGTGAGATCAGGACCTGAGCCAAAATCAAGAGTCAGAGTTTTAACTGACAGAGCCACCCAGGTGCCCCCAGGCTCAGATCTGAAACAGAAGACAGACATAACCCACAGGCTGGAGACCTAGCTCATTTAAAAACAAAAACAAAAACAAAAAAAGACAAAGAAAATTTTAATCTGAGAGAGAATGAGAGAGCACATGCGCATGTGAGGGAGGGGCACAGGGGGAGAGAGATAATCTTAAGCAGCCTCCATGCTCAGCGTGGAGCCTGACATGAGTATTGGGGGGCTCAAGCCCACAACTCTGGGATCACAACCTGAGTTGAAATCAAGAGTCAGACACTTAACCAATTGAGCCACCCAGGAGCCCCAAGAACAAGGGTTCTCATGACACGGTTACCTTAACAGAAATTCAAATGAGTAAGAATATCTGCCTAATCAAAGAAAACTAATTGAATATAGTTACTTTAATTCGGGGTCTTTTTGCATTAAAAATTGGAGCCTGACTAGCTTTAGCTTGTGTAGATCTTCTCTGTCTCTTGATTTTTTTCAGTTTCACCTAAAGGGAACTAGGTGTGGGTTTACGTATCCAGGCCTCTGCCACTTACCCTGTGACCTTCAGCAAGTTATTTCACCACGGTCTCCAGTTCCTCATCTGGCCAGGCACACAGTAAGCATTCAAATGCGAGCCAGCATCATCACCTCTAACACTGGAGGCCTGGTGCTATAGCTATAGCCATGTCAGTCCTGCTGGTAACTTCTAGATAGCCGTCATCATCTGTATAAATACTGTGGATTTCTTCTTAAATCTCAGAAGAATCTACAAGTACAATCAAGTTAATGTGTTCTCACTTAATTCCTCCCCTTTTCCCTGACAGAGCTATATAAAGAATAAAGATGCAATTTGATTTCCTTCTTCAATTTAAAATCAGGCTCTACCATGCTCATTTCAGCATAACCAAGTGTTAGAAAACTCTTATAATGACAAAATATCATTATTTCTTTCTGAGTAATTTCTAATTACCAGAATACACTTGTCCACTTTAGGATATGTTCCCTTTTCCAACAGCTAAGCTAGAAATAGGAACAAGCTTATTAGAATTCTAGCAACACCAGTAACAAAATATAATTAGCTTCTTGGAATTTATGAGCCTATTCTTTCAACAAAATACAGTAATTATTCTTTAAAAATGAATACGATAATGCACGGATTGCAAAGAAACACTTCACTGAATGAATTAAGGGACATTACTCTCATATCTATGTTTCTTTTACTTTGTTGTCCCTTTATTCATTTGAATTTTCAATCTCGAGCTAATAAAACCACTGACTATCACGTGAGTAGGCAGCACAGAATCACAAAAATGTAATAATGTTGACAAGATGGCTGCTGATTCTTGGGGCTGCTAGCAACAAGGACTGCAGAAATGGGGCGAGCAATAGTTTAAAGAAGTTACCATTACTATTTCACCAATGTGAAAACGTTAATGAACTAAGGAGAGAGATTAGTCCCGTGATAATAGAGAAGAAAATAAAAGAAACTCTCTATCTACTGTATTTATCAGAACAGTACCTAAGGGGCTGAGAGCGACACTGGACAAACTTTTGGAGCGGAAAGAAAAGCAGCATTTCCTCCAAAGCAGGAAATTGATTCAATACCAATGACTGAACCAATGCACAGTTCCTGGCAAACACTAGGAATGCCATGAATGTGTGTCCTTTTCCCCTTCTGGCAAAGTTCCATTATTGACTACAGCACATTACATAAAGGGATCAGAGTTTTCCCACTTGCTCAGGGTTTTCTAGCTGCCTGCAGGGAAAACCCTGTGGATGAGCCAGGAGATCTTGGGGAGTTTATACAAAGCTGAGAGTCAGGGATTCGGACCTCAATTTGGAGTCATGCCTTCAACGTGCAGTCTTTTTCAAACGGGTCTTTGATTTTCCCGTATTGTGTTAGGTATTACAGGGGGTCAGCAGGAGAGCACAGCAAGTACCAGACATTCCAAGCCACTGAAGGTGTTTACAAGCTTGTGGGGCAGGGAAAACTTCCGCAGGAGATGCAGGATGAGGCCACACATTGTAAAGCCCTTAACGTGTGCGTGTAGAGATTAAACCCAGTAAGATTTTTAGAAAAGCAGTGAGAGTAGGCATGTAGTGGTGCCAAGTTGAGTCAGCTGGATCGAAATAAGGGCATCTTCGTGATTAATTCGGATTAAGAAATGCAAATAACACTATGCAAATGGCCACAGTAATAAAGATCAGGAATCTCTTCATCCATAATAAACTGGGTGATGAAAGAAACACAGTAATATCAAGGGTGGATAAGTTAATAAAACCTTCCTCCACGAAATATGCTCTGTTCCCTGTTTCCGTTCTTCATCCTCCCAGTTCTGCCTATCTTGCTCTGCCTCTAAATTCTACTCTTAATTATGTACAGTTCACAGGTTTATCTGTACTACTGACATTCAAAGGAAGAGAGTTTTATCTCTACATGGAGAAATGCTAGCCTCTCCAGTACACACAAATTGCTGAACATTGTACATCCACCAGCCATATGAAGCAGGGTGGGGGACTTCCAGGAAGTCACCGATGAGTGCCACATACAGACTGACTTACTTCAGTCATGCAATCAGATAATACCTACTTCCTAAGATGGCCTGAATTCTTGTCCCAGTGTGTAGTAGCAATTAGAGCACAGCACAAATCAGATTCCAGGATTAGTCAGTTCCTTCCTACCTTGCGGAGAATGGTAATTCTTAATAAACTAACTTCCTTCCAGAAAAGAGGGAAACCAATAGAGAAGCATCTGTACTAAGCTGCGATCATTTCATTTTGACTAAAGATACTTTGAGGGCTAATGAAATGGAGGCCAGACTGGCACTCAGAAAACTACTTCCAATCATTCAGTCAAGTTTCTACTACAATCCTTTGTTGGACCTAATACTAGGCTATTGGAATCACCAAGTATGAAGGCTTCCGTCATTCAAGCTCCCACTATCAACTCTTTCTATTTGCATACTCATTTCTGAATGTTCTGTCTTGTGCTTAAGAAAGTATGTTTACATTCAGTGACATCTCTGGGCAGGAAACCCGGCTCTGACACCTCCCTGCACCCTGCCTATATTCCCAGGTTGGCTTTCAACATGTCAGAGAAGAGGGGAATTGGGGTACAGAGGACAGCAAGGCCAAATTGCAGCTTGCGACCTTCCCTTCGCTTCTTAAAAGCAGCAAAGACCTGACACCATCCTAGCAACCAAAGCCTCCAGACAGGTCATCCGAGGTTTGTCACAGGATTACTGAGCTCCTTAAAAAACAACAATAAACCCCCCCAAAAAACAACTTGAAGATACAAGCAGGCCCTTTGGCTACAAAAATAGCTACTCTGGGGGGAAAAAAATAGTTACTCTGATTCCAAGAGCTAAATCGACTACCTGGCATAGTTTGCCAAGCTGGAAGGTTAAATGTTGCTCTACATTAGCATTTTGGTCATATCCACTTTAAACAAAAATTAAGTAAAGCCTTTAACCATAGACTGGTACTTAGCAACATAGTTCAATTTAGGGATTTTCAAGTAATCATTTTGTTATTTATAGGAAGTCACCATTAAAACAGAGAAACACCAGGGTGCCTGGGTGGCTCAGTCTATTAAGCCTCCGACTTCGGCTCAGGTCATGATCTCACAGTTTGTGGGTTCAAACCCCACATCGGGCTCTGTGCTGGAGCCTGCTTTGGTTTCTGTGTCTCCCTCTCTCTCTGCCCCTCCCCAATTCGTGTGCACATGCTCTCTCTCAAAAATGAATAAACATTAAAAATATATATTTATATATGTTATATATTATAATTATATTATATATAAATTATATTATGTATAAATACATAAATATATAATATATAAATATATAATGTATACAAATATATAGGGAGTATATATACATTATATATAATTTATATTATATGTATTTATATATAATATAATATAATATGTTATATTATATTATATGTAATAAATATATAAAATATAAAATATATATAATTATATATATATATATACTATATATAAAGAGAAACACTAGCGATTCATAATGGTAACACTCTTTGGCCAGAAAATAAATTTCAGCAGCCCCTATAATTAAAAAGGATTCCACTGGACCACAGGAATTAAGCATCCTGCAAAGAGAATGGTTCTCAGAAGACTTTGCAACAATAGATTAGTAGGAGATCGTGCAGAGACAGGTTAGTATCAACATACATGTAAGAAGGAAGTAATACATTATTAGATTTACATGTGAAATAGTCTCTTTAAAAACACCATTCTAGGGGCACCTGGGTGACTCAGTCAGTTGAGTGACAGACTTCAGCTCAAGTCATGATCACACGGTTCATGGGTTGGAGCCCTGCTGGGCTCTGTGCTGACAGCTTTGGAGTCTGGAGCCTGCTTTGGATTCTGTGTCTCCCTCTCTCTCTGATCCTCCCCTGCTCACGCTCTGTCTCTCTCTTTCAAAAATAAACAAACATTAAAAATAAAAAATAAAAAAACACCATTCTAAAATTGAAAGAAAAAAAAAAAAGGCAGGCTAGCTCACTCCCTAACCCCTGCATCTCCCTGCCCGGTTACACCCATCCTACTGCCATGGATCAGAATGTCAAGGCCACAGTAGCCAGTTATGTTGGCCCCAAAGGGTAATCGGATGGAACTATACAGTAACCCATTCTGGCTGCAGACTTGCTGCCCAGCCTTGCTGGCTGTTCTGCACTCCGTCCGTCATGCCATCTGACACTGGTCAGCACTCCATCACCCCTGTAGAGACATTCTTAAATAAGCAACAGGCAGAAAACTACGTAAGTGGGCCTAGGTAGAACAGATGGTCCCAATTTATTAGAGCCCATGTGTGGTTTTGTTTTGTTTTTTTAAATTGACCTCTTTAGTCTTTGGATTCTGTTACAAAGACCATCCCAGGCCTCAAGGCACCCTTGTTTTTTCTTCTTTAACATTAGACACCAACTCTGTACAATATACTGTTTAGTTTCTCCATTTACACACATTCTCGCTCTCTCAATCTCTCTCCTTCTCGCTCCCTCCATCTGCCCTCAAGATACAAGAAAACACGAAATTGTGTTCGTACATTACTTACATGAACAAGGATTGAAAACCTAAGTATTTATTCCATAGTTAACAGTCCATCTCGTATACCATAAAATGCTTTAGAGTTATTAAAATGCAAGTTTTTAAAAAAGAAAACATATCAAGGAAAACTTGAGAAAAAGTAGGATCTAACACTATAAAATCCAAGTATGATCCCTTTAAAGAAATTTTACTTCAAGAATATATTAAAATGTTACCTGACAGTATAATTAAGAGACTTTGTTTACCCATTTATTTTCCAAATTTAGTATGTATATATATTACTTTTATGATCATTCCCACATGCCCCTTATTGCTTTCCCTGCCCTTTAAGGACCAATCAAAGGTAGAAAAGCTCACGTGATTCGTAATGAGTTAATCAGATTTTTTTTAATTAAAGAAGCATTACTTTAAAAAAAAACATAATTTCAATTATAATGCTGATTCTGAACCATCGGCATCAATGTATATATTATAAATACATAAAATGCAGGGCACCTGGGTGGCTCAGTCAGTTGAGTGGCTAACTTCGGCTCAGGTCATGATCTCGGGGTTCACAAGTTTGAGTCCCATATCAGGCTCTATGCTGACAGCTTGGAGCTGCTTGTAGCCTGCTTTGGATTCTGTGTCTCCCTCTCTCTCTGCTCCTCCCCCAGCTCATTCGTTCATTCTCTCTCTCTCTCTCTCTCTCAAACATAAACAAACATTAAAAAATATTTTTTAAATACATACATACATACATAGGGGCGCCTGGGTGGCTCAGTCAGGTAAGCGTCCGACTTCAGCTCAGGTCATGATCTCGTGGTTTGTGGGTTTGAGCCCCACGTCAGGTTCTGTGCTGACAGCTCGGAGCCTGAAGCCTGCTTCTCCCTCTCTCTGCCCCTCCCATGCTCATGCTCTGTCTCTCGATAATAATTAGTTGAAAAAAATTCTTTTAAAAAAGTACATACATAGATAAAATGCTAGATAGCAGAGACCATAGTTCTTTGACCTGCATTTGAATACACAAAGTACTTTGTTGCTTCATTCTACTCCTTATGTATGTCTATGAGGTATAGGCATCTACTGGGCAGTGGCTAGAACAGAGCACAACATCAGCCCCTCTGTATTGGGAGCTAATAGCCATGAAGGCCAAAGATTCCCAAATCCTGACCAATGTTTGAGCCTTATTATCCCACAGGCCACACCTGCACATTTCCACCTAGAGGAAATTCAGCACAAATTCAGCATGCCCAAATCCAGACTCATCATTCCTTACAAATTAGATTTTACATGAAATCTCCAATCTCGCCTATCAGCATCATCTGCTCAGAAAGCTGGACATCATCCCCAATGCCGCTCCTTCCCTGCAACCTATCAACCCACCCACCAACCCCAGGTCCTACAGATGCCAGTTCTAGAGACCATGGCCACACAGCCTGAGAAGGCTGTAGGGACTATGCACACAATAGGGACTTCTGGAATCAGACCCCATTTTAAATTTCGCCCAACACACCTACTAGATGTGTGACGTTGCGCAAGCCCCTTTATCCGTCTGAGTTTCCATTCCCTCACTACCAAATGCCCCTAAGATAGGACCTGTGTCACGGGGCTGTTGCAAAGTTTAAATTAAGGTCATTCATTCCAAAGGGAATGTGGAGGGCTAAGTTCTGTGCGAGTATTAGTGATGGGCAGTGAACAGGAGCCACTCTGGTAAGAAATCCCAAGTCCACAGTCCTGTGCAGTATATTAAATGCCATATCGCAGACATAGCTGATGCTAATGGAACCAAGGGGACAGTATGGCATCTAGACCAGAGTGGGAATATGGGGGAAGACTTTCAGAAGAACACACACTTGAACTAAGTCCTAGGAGATGAACAAACAGAAAGTAGATACACAACAGTTGAGGATATGGACTGTTCAGAACAGCAGATGTGAAGTTCTAAGGCCATGAGATAGGCCCCTTGAAGGTACGGAAAGTAGCTGAGTTGTCTGGAGACTAGGATGTGAGGATGAGAAGTGGCCAGAATGGAGCTAGAGAAGTCACCAAGGGTAACCTGAAATGAAGGGCTGTAAGCAAAGAATGGGCATAAAAAATGCATTGCAAAGTGCTTCACACTTTTGAATGCTACTCCTCAATACTGTATGTAACTGCCTTCAATTTTACCACGATCTAGTCTGCTTTACGCTTTCCGCAAATATATAACCTAATGTCTTTTTTCTTAAGCTGGCCTCTTCCTATTAATTATTAATATGTCAGAGTATTTTTAAAGAGCAATTCAGGGGTACCTGGCTGGCTCCGTCAACAGAGCATGCAACTCTTGACCTTAGGGTCATGAGGTCGAGCCCCATGTTGGGAGATTTCTATAAAGATTGCTAGGGAAAAAAATCATTTTAGAATTTTTCCACAATTTACTTGGTAAATTAACAGTGGGAATATAAAAGGAAAAGCTCATCACTCTTTGACAGTCAGAAGAGCATGAAAAGGTAAATTTCTTATCATAAACCTCAGAACTCTCTCTGTAACTGATCACACTAACTTCCCAATTCCACCTGCTGTGCTAAGTTGTGTTTAGAAGATACCGCATCGGCCTCATTATTTCAAGGCATAATACATGCCCATCTTCCCATCCAACCCACATCAGCTCCAGTGGTTCAGGGCACTCAGTCACCCAGAGCATCATCTGCCCTGTGCTTTGATGAAAACTTCATTCAACCACCGAGGAATACTGCAATGCCACATTCTGGAGGTAATCCACCCCAGTAACTCAGACCTCACTGGAACGCCTTATTAGCTCCATATAGTAACCTACAAATACGGATATTTTTAAAATTAGTGAAATGAATTGAAATCTTTATCCTTCCCACCAGATTAAGAATCATTCATCCAAGAAAAGCAATTAACATATTTCTGTCACTTGCAAATGAATACAGAAGCTTAACTGCAGGGACTTCCCTACCTTTTTAAGAAAGGATGTCTTTCTGCATGTAGGGCACAATAATATGTAGAATTACCCTCCACATCCTCAACCTTAAATACCACATATTCATTTCTAATTTGCAGGGGAGGAAAAAAATCCTGATGAGGTTAGAAGTATCGGATTAGCCATTCTTGTGAGTTCTACATTTTCACTTTAGGTCAATCATAGTATCAATGAACAACAGAAATTTCTAATGGGATGCTTTTGAATATAAGAGCTTTCTTGTACTCAAAGTGATGCGTTTTAGAAAGTATAATTTAGGGGGCACCTGGGTGATTCAGTCGGTTAAGTGTCTGACTTTGGCTTAGGTCATCATCTCACGGTTCATGAGTTCGAGCCCCACATCGGACTCTCTGCTGTCAATGCAGAGCCTGCTTTGGATCTTCTGTCCCCACTCTCTCTGCCCCCCTCCCTTGTTCGTTCATTCATTCTCGCTCTCAAAATAAGTAACTCTTAACTGAGAATAATCTGAGGGTTGATGGGGGGTGGGAGGGTGGGTGATGGGTATTGAGGAGGGCACCTGTTGGGATGAGCACTGGGTGTTGTATGGAAACAAATTTGACAATAAATTTCATATTAAAAAATAATAAATAACTTTAAAAAAATATAGATTTAGACTTTGATATGCATAGGGAAAAAAAACTTGCAAGATGAAACAGAAGTAATTGCTTCAAGTATTTCAACGAAATCTTAGTATTGCTGTCCTTCACATTTATCATTTCTAATACAATAGCACACTCTAATTCCAGCTCCTGGAGCTACTCCTACCATCCCAGGACTAGAACCTACCTCCAGCCAGCCTCCACTCTGATCTCTCTTCCTAAGACAGAACACCAAGCCAGGCTCAGGTACTCCTGTGAGTACAGATGGAAGCACATCTCTCCAACCCCAGCTGTACTGGGTGCGCCCCTGAAGCCAAGACCAGGGTTTGCCTTCAGGATGAGAAGGAAGGGGGGGGTATAGCCAGGATCCATCTTCAGGGACAGAGAACCTGAGGGGGGGGGGGGGGGCTTTCACCACCAGCTGGTACATAAGTAGTTGTCCTTTCTGTAGCTTTTTTGTTTTTTTTTTTGGGGGGGGGGGGGTTCTTTTATTTCCTTTTCATGATTATTAATTGTTATGTATCCTGTCTGCCACACTGCAAGAATGTGCTCTGAGAAGAAAGCATTTCTCTGGCCACAGGCCACCTGTGCCAGCTAAGCTTCTGAGAAATACGTGAATACACCGTATGGTGGAGCACTGGGGGGCGTCAGTGAACAAGTAATGCTGCCAGACTGCAGGGGGTACTTGGCAAGCACTGACTGCAGGTTGAGAAAGGCCTCCTGAAGAAGGTGACATGTTGTAGGGTCTAGGATGAGCCGCGGTCCCCAAGGAAGGAAAAGCATTGCAGGAAGAGGGACTGGTGTGCGATCCTGTTTTCGAGGGCAAGCGGGAGGAAGAGGAAGTTTTGTATTACACACAACCTGTGCTCCAGCTTTCCCAATTGGACATTCCCATCATTAGACACAGACCTGTGAGACAACAGCTTAGCTAGAGACTAGTTTCAGCGGTGGGAATGGGTGTCTACGGAGGTCAAAGTTCAGGGAATCTAAAAACTTGACAACCAAAAAGCGAAACTCACAACCTCAGCCCCCGGCCATCTCCTTCCTACTGCCCTCAGGTATATACTCATCAGCAAAGGACCAAACCTTACAACTTCAAAAGATGAGACAGAATATTCTACCACTTCCTCCTTTCTGACCTTTAGACAAAACTGCAATTGAGACTTAAGGGGAAAAAAAAAAAAAAAAAGTCTTTCAAATGAAAAGTCAGCCAGCCATAAGCAGTACCAGAGTGGCCTTCACTGCTGTGGGGCACACTCCCACTCTCCCAAACCCGTGGACCGCAGTTCCTCTCTCACCTCCAGCAGACGTGCCCCTCCAGCGCCATGGCTAACCCAAGCAAATCTCCCAGGGTGCCGCTGCTATCTTCCCACAGTTAATCAAAACTTGTGGGGAATTCACAAAGTATGTGTCATTGACAAAGCCTTATCTTCATGAAATAAGCAGTTACACAATACACGATCACAGTCCATTTCTCCGCAATGCGTCCTCATTCTAGGCTTGGGGGGGGGGGGGGGGGCCTTCCCTCCCCCACCATTAACCATTGTGGTTGTCCTAAGGTCAGTTCCTGGGCATACGAGGGGCTGAGGACACTACAGCCCAGACAAAATAAAAACAAAATTAACAGAGATGAGAAGACAAAAGAGTAACATTGAAAAAGCAATTAGTGTTGCCATTTGTTAGCTCATTAACATTCTCGCTCTATGAATCCAAAAAAAAAGAAATTAGCCACCTTTCTTTTCTAAGATTTGCCAATATTTGGAAGAACAGTTTCCCCAGGTAGCTTTTGGCATTAAGGTCCAGAGACAAAACTACCAGCAGGCTAGAAGACTCTCAGGATTCCTGGATATGGTCTTCATGACTTATTTGTCTACACTTAAGAACTACTTCTACATTATTTCAGTGCTCACAAATAACAACCGCTAATGTTTTGTTTATAAATGTTTCTGTTCTACTTGGCACCTTCACTGTATCAAGTAAGCACTGTAGTAGCAAGTAACAACACAATTGTTGTGTTGTTAGGATTACGGCAAGAGCTAACAAATAGTATTTACCATTTTTTTTTTAACGTTTATTTATTTTTGAGACAGGGAGAGACAGAGCATGAACAGGGGAGGGTCAGAGAGAAGGAGTCACAGAATCCGAAACAGGCTCCAGGCTCTGAGCTGTCAGCACAGAGCCCGACGCGGGGCTCGAACTCACGGACCGCGAGATCATGACCTGAGCCGAAGTCGGCCCCATAACCGACTGAGCCACCCAGGCGCCCCAGTATTTACCATTTTGATAAGCACTGCATAGACTATTTCACTGGCCTTCAAATATCTGTCGAAGGTGGATACTCTTTTTTTTTTTTTTAATGTTTATTTATTTTTGAGACAGAGAGAGACAGAGCATGAATGGGGGAGGGGCAGAGAGAGAAGGAGACACAGAATCGGAAGCAGGCTCCAGGCTCCGAGCCACCAGCCCAGAGCCCGACGCGGGGCTCGAACTCACAAACCATGAGATCGTGACCTGAGCTGAAGTCGGACGCTCAACCGACTGAGCCACCCAGGCACCCCGAAGGTGGATACTCTTATCATCACCACTGTATAATAGGGAATGTGTAGCCCAGAAAAAGCAACTTTTCCCAGATCACCTAGCCAGGACATGGCAGAGCTAGGATTTCAGATCGCACTTCACACCACACAGTTTTGCACACACACCAACTGAGGTGACTGATCAAGTAACTTGACCCAGGAAAGAAGTTAGTACAGAAGGCGGCCAAAGAAAACACAACACAACAAAACAACAAAAACAAAAACAAACAGCCTTTCCTCATCATTCAACATATTCCTCTAACCCCTGTATTAGCTGGGGACATTTTAATGCCAAATAAGAGATATGCCCCATCTTTCACACTTGAGGAATTAAAGGGTCTGAAGGCAGCTTTCTTTCTCAGCATCACACACTTTCTTCGGCAGTAATCACATGTGTTTCCAGACAGCATTTTCGTAAGCAACTCAGAAGCCCCAAATGAAAACAGTCTTGGAAGTCATTATCAGTCATACCAGAAGGTGTGTGGCTTTCTGCCCCACACGTACATCAAGGCATCCTGAAAAGAGGGGACCCGACATTCAAGTTAAAACCTACCCATTCTCAGCTGCAAGTAAAAATTCCTCCTGTCCTGGGGGTCCAGCTCACCTATTTTCCCCCTACTGACTACTAACGCTCTATTAATAATCAGTCTGGGCCAGCAGCCCCTGGACTCACTCATTCCCACAGCACTAGCACTCCTATATGATACTTACTCTCATCCAAACACTTCATCAAAAGTGCTCCCAATCAAGCATGAAAATAAATTAGATTTTGGTTTAACCAGGATTATATTCACAGCACCAAGAAATAAAGTAACAGTTATCTAATCTAACAGGCCAGTCTCAGACTTCTTGGCTCCTCTCCACAGGCCCCTCTTTCTAAAAGCCTTTCCTAAAACCCCTCTTTAAATACTGTGAAATCACAGCATGTTGTGGAACAAAGTAACTCTTCAAATGCCAGGGACATAACACTTGTAACTCTCAGTCAGCTAAGCATCTGGCTCTGGCTTCAGCTCAGGTCATGATCTTGCGGTCTGCGAGTTCAAGTCCCAAGTCAGGCTCTGTGCTGACAGCTCAGAGCCTGGAGCCTGCTTCACATTCTGTGTCTCCCTCTCTCTCTGCCCCTCCCCCCACTTTCTCTCTTCTCCTCTCTCTTAAAAATAAATAAAACCTAAAAAAACAAAAAACTCGTAGCTCTGGTGCCTAACACTGCTAGAGAGCGTCAAGCCAGTCCACAGGCAAAGCTGCTGGTCGCCAGCCTATGAAGTGCGTGCTGGCCCCACAATGTGTCCGGAAGCACCTTCTTCCTGGACACCAAGGAGGAAGGAGCCTCCTGGCTTGGGCGGAGCCTGTTTGTTTTCCATGGGGAAACCTCCATTCTCCTGCCTGGCTTCACACTCACTGTCTCTCCATCTGGAACTAAGCAAGGCATAAGCACCTGCAAAGCCCCAACCATGGAGAACACAAGATCTGCACAAAGGAGAAAGGGATAGGGAATGAATATCCCAATTATAGGAAGAACTCCTACAGAGCAACAACAACAAACAAACAAACAAACAAAAACCCAGCTCAATTTTAAAACAGGCAAAGGGGGCACCTGGATGGCTCAATCAGTTAGCATGGGACTCTTGATCTCAGCTTAGGTCTTGATCTTGGGGTCCTGAGTTCAAGCACCGAGCTGGGCTCCACACTGGGCATGAAGCCTACTTAATTTAAAAAAAAGGGAGGGGGGGCAGGGACAAGGTCTTGAACAGACATTTTTCCAAAGACGCTATGGCCAATAAGCACATGAGAATATCTTCAACATTCAGGAATCATTATGAAACTGCAAATAGAACCCAGGATGAGATACCACCTCACAGCCATTAGGAAGGCTATTATATAAAAAGCAAAGCAAAAAAAAAAAAAAAAAAAAAGCAAAGCAAAACCAAAAGAACAAGTGCTGGCAAGGATGTGGGGAAACTGGAACCTTTGGGCACTGCTGGTGGGGATGATGGAAAGTACAGCAGCCACTATGGAAAATGTGAAGGTGATTGCTCAAAATTTTAAACACAAAATTACCATATGGTGTAGTAATTCCACTTCTGGGTGTATACCCAAAAAAAGCAAAAGCAGGGAGTCAGGTATTTGCACACCTGTGTTCATTGCAGTGTTATTCACAACAGCCAAAAGGTGCAGGCAACCCAAGTGTCCACTGATGGATGGATGAATGGATAGACAAAATAGGATATGAACATACAGTACACACCCTTACATAGGAAGAAAACTGACATGCTACTGTACTGATGAATCTTTAGTTACAGTACTGATGTACTTAAGACCTTATGCTAAGGGAAATAAACCAGTCCCAAAAGGACAAGTTTTATGATTACACTTACATGAAGGATCTAGATTGGCCAGATTCACAGAGAGTCAAAGAGTGGTTGCCAAGAGGGCGGTAGGGTAGAAATGGGGAGTTAGTGTTTAACAGGAATGGAGTTTCAGCTGGGGGAGATGAAAAAGTACCAGAGATGCAAAACGAGGATGGGTGCACCGCAGTGTGAATGTACTAATGCCACAGCTCTGTGTATCTAAAAATGGTTGAAGGTGCCTGGGTGGCTCGGTTGGTTGCACCAACTCTTGATCTTGGCTCAGATCATGATCTCACTGTTTGTGAGATCAAACCCTGCATCAGGCTCCGCACTCACTGTCTCTCCATCACAGAGCCCACTTGTGGTTCTCTCTCTCCCTCTCTCTCTGCCCCTCCCCCACTTGTGTGGGTACATTCTCTCTCTCAAAACAAACATGAGAAAAATAATAAAAATGGTTACAATGGGAGATTTTTTGGTATGTATAGTTTACCACAATTTTTAGAAAAGGATAATATTGACCAAGTCATGCAAACATCAACAGAGAGCAGCTGGCAAACCAGCCAAACACTAAGCACATCTCTCATTTCGCCAAAACAGAACACAACTGCCCCTCTGGATTTTTAAGATTTTTAGGTCCCAATAATCTCAGCCAGTAAGAACCCACTGAGAGAAGACTACTAACATATACCCAAAAGATCAGAGCAAAAACTAAATTCTAATTATTTTAATAGTGCGATTAGTAGTAATGTTGTATAAAACAAGATTTGCTAAAGAATTATGCTTCCTCTTTTTAAGATAATGACAGAACAATAGAAGACACATACTTTACAGCAAATCCTGTGATACAGAAACAGAGTAACTTGAGGCAGAAGAGGAAGTATTATCCCTAGGAGTTTAAAAAAAAAATCTGGGTTCCATACTTCCCCCCTCTGCCCCTAGCCTGCCTTATTCAGCCCTCAGTTTCCTCATCAGTCATGCAAATGGCTTGAATAAGATAAACCTCCAATCAAAAATGGCTAAATGGTACCACCCAATTGAAGAATCTCCTTTGTCCAATTCCATGCTTACCAGACAACTTTCTGGTATAATCTGACTACCAAATAACTTTTTTTTTTTTTTTAATGTTTATTTACTTTTGAGAGAAAGCACAAGCAAGACAGGGTCAGAGAGCAGAACAGAGGATCCAAAGTGGGCTCTGTGCTGACAGCAGCAGGCCAGATGCAGGCTCAAACACAAACCATGAGATCATGGCCTGAGCCAAAGTTGGACACTCAGCCAACTGGGCCACCCAGGTGCCCTACATTTTTAATTTGTGAGAGAGAGAGGGAGAGAGAGAGCATGCAAGCGAGTGTGCATGTGAGTAGGAGAGGGGCAGAGAAGGGCAGAAAAAGAGAAAGAGAGAGAGAAAATCTTAAGCAGACTCCATGTTTAGTATGGAGCCCAATGCAGGGCTTGACCCTGGAATTGTGACCTGAGCCAAAATCAAGAGTCAGACACTCAACCAAGTGAGCCACCCAGTTGCCCCCACAAATAACTTTTCAACAGGAAAAAAAAGTGTCAGCATTCCAGGCTCCTCAGAACTGATACTGAATTTCATAAAAAATAAAAGTCAATGATTCTAAACAGTGGAAGGAAATTGGTCCAAGTGATAGTGGAAAGGAGAGCCCAGTTTTCCTAATTCAGAACCCAACTATATTCTACATCATCATCATCCATCAACACTGAACCATCCAGCAAGGGAAGGCAGTTTTCAAATCATTTGTGACCACTGTCCATGCCACTCAGTTCTTTAAATCATTCAAGAGGAAAATGATCTCAAATATTCTGAAAATGTCCAAAAATAATTTTAAAATCACACAATTTGAAAATTTGGGAATATGCCCAGGCTTTAAGGTAGTGAATGAAACAAAAGGGAGGGATGGGGCATTTGTTAACTTCACTCTTTTCTGAAAATAACTTCTTTAAATTGGCTTTTGGGAGACAATCTTCCTGGCCTTTTTTTGCTAACACCTCCTCTTCCCAAAATTTCCTCCACCCTGCCCCACAAATAAATAAATTATGTAAATAAATTATGTAAATACATATATGTACGTGTGTGTATATCCACATGCACACACATTTATATATCAGTTCAGGCATATCAAAACTCTCCAGAGAAATCCAAATTCTTTTCCATAGCCTAGGAGGCTATAGGTAATCTTGGCAGAACCATTTTTCTCAGACATCTTCTCTTTCCACTGTCTCCTTGCTTCAACCCCTTGTTTAAACACACCATGTGTATCTGACCTCTGCCTTTGTTCTTCCCCCACTTAAAATGATCATCTCCCATCTTTGCGTGGCTCTATCCCTCATTTCATTCAGGTCTCAGTTCAAAGATTCCCACAGACAGGTCTTCCCCGATCACTACAATGGCATCCTCCCTCCTTCATTCCCTGTGAATTTTCTTTCCAGCACATACCATCAGTGGACATACACCTGTCACATGTATGGTCTGTCTCCCTCTAGAATGTAGGCTCCATCAGAACAAGGACTATAGCAGTTTTGTTTCTGTACCCCCACACCTAAGAACAGCACTTAGCATGTAGAAGACCCACTGTATTTGCTGACTGAATAAACCAATGGGGAATAGAGGGTAAGTTATGGTAATAATGACCAAACTAAACAGGGCGCCTGGGTGGCTCAGTTAAGCAACCAACTTCGGCTCAAGTCATGATCTCAGTCCGTGGATTCGAGCCCCGTGTCAGGTTTTGTGCTGTCAGTTCAGAGCCTGGAGCCTGCTTCAGATTCCATGTCTCCCTCTCTCTCTGCGCCTCCCCCACTCATGCTCTCTCTTTCAAAAAATGAATAAATGTTGGGGCGCCTGGGTGGCTCAGTCGGTTAAGCGGCCAACTTCAGCTCAGGTCATGATCTCACGGTCCGTGAGTTCTAGCCCCACGTCGGGCTCTGTGCTGACAGCTCAGAGCCTGGAGCCTGTTTCGGATTCTGTGTCTCCCTCTCTCTGACCCTCCCCCGTTCATGCTCTGTCTCTCTCTGTCTCAAAAATAAATGAATGTTAAAAAAAAAAATTAAAAAAATAAAAAAATTTAAAAAATGAATAAATGTTAAAAAAAATTTTTTTAAATAATAATAATGACCAAACTAAATTCCCCCAAATGTGCCCTTCAACCAAATTATAGAAGTGGTCAATCCAACACATCTGTCACACTCTAATGCCAAGTTGCAGTTTGGTCCAAACAAGTAGCTTCAAAATTTGTTGATGTGGATGCTCTACCATGTCACATACTGACTAAGTGCTGGCAATAGTGAGGGGTTTTCCTCCGTCCCTGCCTTCAAAGATCTCCTGGTCTCACACGAAAGCTATGGATAATTATAGTAAGTGTTGTGAACATAGGTGAGGGCAGGAACAACCAACGTGGGAGGCCAGAAACCGCCCAAAGTGAGTGTGCCACATATTCTGTGCACAAGTCCACACAGCCCATAGGAAACAGGCACAAGCAATTACTCCCACTCTTACCACGCAACCAACCAGAGGACTCCACTGCTTTTTCTAACTGCCAGGCAATCTCTTCCCATGTTGGCATTCTTCCCTTGACAACTGCTTCAGTATTTTTCACAAATCCAGCTGGAATCGTTAACTGACGTGCATGCATACACACAGAGGTTTCATGAAACTTTCTGTTCTCAGGTAATCAAACACTACAGCCTTTGGCTTAAGATGCATTTCCATCTCTGGTCCCATATGCCCCATCATGGGTTGTTCCAAGCACTGATCAAACCTCAGGACAAGGGATCTGCCTCAAAATATCCCACCCGCCAAAGCTTCAAGTAGCTTTTAGCACACAATGTTCCCAACCCAACAGGTTTTTATTGCTTGTTTACAAAGTTAACAAACCCTAACCTACAGCTTCTTATATAGCAAGTGGAATCAACAGCTGCTAATTTGGGATTTTTGTTTCTCCTAGATTTGATTTGGTTTAACTTCTTTGCTGAGTTTAAGAAATATCTGAAAAGATTTGCACATATAAAGTACTCTGCAACCTCAATCACTCCTTATGGTAACACAAACCTTTCAAAAGGTGTCCTCCTTCCCCCAGGAACTAATTTTGGCTATTTCTGTTCAGCGAGAGAAAAGGACATTTGCTAGAAAGAGAACAGCTGTATGGTCCCAGTAAATATTTACTCTATAAATTGAACTTCTGTTTATCTGTGTAATCCAGGTTATTCTCTCCTTATTTCTTTCAAAAGTGAAAGATACCAACGTTAGGAGTGGGGGGGTGGTGGGGGGGGGGGGCGGGGAAGCAAGTGAAGGGATGGAGAAAATAACTGCATATAATCTATCTCTGCCCTGACATGCCCTCCCTGATGCACAAGTCCACATCCTCAGTACTGTCAGTTTTCAGAGCTTTTTGGCTTATCTGATTCCACAATCTCACCAATACAAACCTCTTTCCCAGAATCGAGAAATTACTTAAAATGTAATCTTGGTTTTCTGAAATTTGATTCCTTAGATCAAAACCTGAATCTGAAGTCTTTGTTCAGCAGCATCTTCTTAATGTTGCCATAAATGCAGCTTTTATCTTCCGTTCCAGTCTCATTTTGGAGGAAGTGTTCCACATGGCTTGTGATGGGGTAAGGAGCTTCGGGCAGCTACTAAAGCACCCTGGAGTTTACCTCCTGAGTATTGCCACCCCTTTCCTTATCCTGCATGGGTGCCCCCACCCACTCAAAGCTCTGGTGCCTCAAATCCGGTAGCCACACATCCTGTAAGTACTTCCTTAATATGGAGAAGTCTTGGGATTCATTTTACAACTACCCAGTTGGACAAAGCACACCCTTGGAATCAATGTTCTCTCTGGGCTTTCACGTCTATGGCCACCTCAGCCCCAATCACCTGCCTGGTCTTTGACTAACCTCCTACTCTCCTATCCCATTTCTCCTTTTTCTTGTTACTTTGGTGACCCCCTGGTTCCAGCCACATTTAATCTATTTCCCCTGGCCAGCTGGAACTGAGTCATGGCCTCACTGCCACATTCAGCATGTGCTTCCTCAGGACCTGACCACCAGCAGCTGCCTTGCCACGTGGCCTTGGCCACCAACTTCACTATGTTTCCTGGCTTTCTCTGCCAACCTCTGCCCTCTGCAGTGCCACAGTGATTTAGCAAACTATAGTAGGAGCCTAGAGCCCCACCTGCAGGGGTGGGAGAACACTCATTCTGTGACAAAGAAAGCCTTACTCTGGCACCTCAAACATGGTAGGACTAATCCCTCAGGTCCCTCTGAGTACACAGCCAGTGGGACCTCTTAGTGGGAGACAGAGGTCGCCATGCCCCTATCTCCCTAGCAGTAAACAAGGACAGAAAGGAAGGCCCTCCTGGATGAGGATCACCCATTCTTTATTGACAAATCTGCTTTTAGGGCTCTGGGAAAATCAATGCATAGAATTCCTCAGCCAGTTGAAGGTGATGGCAGTGACCATATCCCTTTAATCATATTCATTTCATTTTTATCAAAAATATTTATCTGTGTATTGCACAGAGATTACAATACACATCAAGTTAAAAAGGCCTATTATACAGAATGCTCCCTCCTAGGAACATGTGATCACAAGCTGAGAGCACGAAGAGAAACTGATGAAAGGAAACCACGTACAAATGATGGACCTGGGAGAAAGACTCCTAGGGCTGGAAACCTGATTCCACCACTAATAGTCTGTAAAACCTCAGTAAGTGTTTTCACCTCTTTATGCCTCAATCTCCACACCTGTAGAATGGGCCTAAGAGAATGTCTCTCATAGGGTTTTGATAATGAAGCAGGTCAATACCCTGTAAAACCACTGAATTAACAGCTAAGAGACCAAACAAAAACTATTGTCAGGCACTGAGAATTAAGAGAAGAGGGTTTTAGACAAGGCTTTGTGTTTTTGAGGCCTCTGGAGTAGATTAAAAATAGTTGCAAAAAAAAAAAAAAAAAAGTTGCAAATTCTTTGTTATATACGCCTTGGAGAGGTAGAGTCTATTTCTTCACAGCTTTCAATCTGGGCTAAGCATATAGCTGTTTTTGACCAACAGATGCACAGAAATGACTCTGTGCCAGTTTCAATCCTACATTTTAAAAGAACTGCCTGGGAATGCAAGCTGGTGCAGCTACTCTGGAAAACAGTATGGAAGTTCCTCAAAAAACTAAAAATAGAACTACCCTACGACCCAGCAATTGCACTACTAGGCATTTATCCATGGGATACAGGTGTGCTGTTTCGAAGGGACACATGCACCCCCATGTTTATAGCAGCACTATCAACAACAGCCAAAGTATGGAAAGAGCCCAAATGTCCCTTGATGGATGAATGGATAAAGAAAATATGGTGTGTATGTATATATATATATATGTATGTATGTATATGAATATATATGTGTATATATACACACACACACAATGGAGTATGACTCGGCAATCAAAAAGAATGAAATCTTGCCATTTGCAACTATGTGGATGGAACTGAGGGCATTATGCTAAGTGAAATTAGTCAGAGAAAGACAAAAATCTATGACTTCACTCATATGAGGACTGTAAGAGACAAGACAGATGAACATAAGGGAAGGGAAACAAAAATAATATAAAAACAGGGAGGGGGACAAAACAGAAGAGACTCTTAAATATGGAGAACAAACAGGGTTACCGGAGGGGTTGTGGGAGGGGGGATGGGCTAAATGGATAAGGGGCATTAACGAATCTGCTCCTGAAATCGTTGTTGCACTATATGCTAACTAATTTGGATGTAATTTTTTTTTTAAGTTTAAGTTAAAAAAAAAAAATGGAAAGGGAGAGGCAAGGTGTTCATTCATTCAAATGTGTGTAGAACACCTACTATGTGCCAGACTCTATGACAGGTCTTCACACTGTTCTTCTGGTGCTGATGGTCTATGGCTGGGAGAGACATTAAACAACTCGTTACAGCGAAGTTGATTCTATAAAGACAAAGGAGTATAAAGGGGTATGGGAATACTAGGTGATCTCACAGGCCCCTCCAACTCTGATATTTTATAACTGGCTGACAAAGCCTACATCTATCTGTTAGATGGCCCCTGAGAGACAGTCATACAGGATTATCCATGTAGAGAACAACTTTCTCCTATACAAATCCACTTCTTAATTAGAGTATCAACGAAGATGTGGAGTTTCCATAGCTACCCAACAAGTATATGGTGAAAGCACACGAAGAGTTGCCTCTATAGACTATGTTCTGGAGTGGAATCATGTCATGAAAGCAGCTTTGAATAAAGGGATAAGGAAAGAGCAAGGGAAGTAGGATTTCCAGGGGCAACTAAGGTAAACATTGTTTAATGTTTAAAAGGCAAAAAAAATGTAAGTTGATTGCTTCAGACAAATTATTCTTGAGTATTTTTTTTTATTCCCCAGGGGTTTTAATGATCACCAGGAAAGAACCCTTAAAGATAAATTTTTATTTTGCTGCATAAATAAGTAGCTTTCTACCAGACAAGCAGATCCAGTAGACAGCTCTCCTGTAAAGATTTAGTGAATTCAAATCATACCTTGCAAATACTGTGCCTTGAGACCTCCTTCTCCCCAAATCTGAACTATTCTAAGAACTAGGAAACGCGACCATGGTAGTGCAGCAATGTCAAACTATATACAGGTCCCACAAGTTTCATCAAGACAAACATAACTGAGTGCAAACCAAAAATCCATGGCGAGGAGGAAGAATTAAGAGCCTTCCCTTGACGAGATTTGGGAGAATTTAATCCAGTGCTGCTGTGTACTTGATTTTCTAAGGACTCTTGATTTGGCTGGTGTTGAAGTCCTTCCTTTTAACCTCACATTAGAAAAAGAAAAACATCCTTTGATTCTTTGATAGGGTCAGCTAAGAGCCAAGAAAAGAGAACAGCCAATTCCTGCCGCTCAGATTTTCCTTTCGCATTACTGTGGTTAATGCTAAGGATTAGTTTGCTCTAGTTAAAGTGTTCAGACTTGATATAAGCCATTTGTGGTCATGGATAAACACAAATGTTTTGAATGCCCACAGGTAGGGGTAATTTCACTATCTCCTAGAATCATCTCACAGGATCTTAAACAGCTATTGTTCCAGCTAAAGACACAAAAGGAACACATTCATGAATTTCCTGTTTTTCGACCTTAAAAGTTCTTACACATGCAAAACACCTCACGCCCAACACCCAGCTCTAGGTCAAGTAGCCCTCACACCCAAATCCCTCCTGCCTCTCTTGTATCCGAGCATTCCTGGAGTAATTGTAGGCAGAGGTCAGCACCTCAGCAGCTGACCAAAGCTCGCTGCTCTCACTGAAGGGACCAGCAGATTACACCTGGAAAACTGATGCAAGTCACTCCCGTTGTTGAAGATGTGATAGAGTCCACGCCAATATAACTGCCAAAGGGTCAGCAATTCCTGGGCCCACAGGGCCCCTGTACAAGGGGTCAGCTCACAAGTCCACGCCAACGAGAGAGGCCTCTTGTTTCTGACCCCCAGCATCCTGGGCTCTTTCAGGGTTTTTCCTGGCCCTGAAATGCCTGGTGAACAACAGGCTGAATCTGACCCCACGGTGACCTCCAGACAGCCTAGAGGCTCCTGGGCAATAAAGACGTGGTACTAAAGGGGTCCCTGAGGGGGTTTTATTAGCTCTGCTTCCAGGTGAGGAGGAGGAACCAACCATCAACAGGGGCTGGCAACTTTGCCGCCCAAGACGTTAAAGCAAAGCTAGCATTTAACAGAAAAATTACGTGAAAAGAAACAAACGCTCCTTTACACCAGAGACCTAGTTGTGAGAAATACAAATGAATTGTATTCAGAAATAGAGGTATTATAAAAAAGGTCGGGGGGGGGGTGATGAGCATTGAGGAGGGCACCTGTTGGGATGAGTACTGGGGGTTGTATGGAAACCAATTTGACAATAAATTTCATATTACAAAAAAAAAAAAAAAAAAGTCAATCCTCCAACTATTGCCCGTGATAAACTGACCTGACATTTAGGGTCCACAAGTATGACCCGCACATACCCCCTTGCCTTACAAATTCTCTTACACATACCCTAATTGAAAACATGTCCAAAAACTAAAAAATAACTACCCTTACTGTCTATGGCAACTACCAGATCTGCAGGGAAACTGGGACAAGGGGAGACAGAGGGGCAACTAAATCACTGAACCTAGAAAGAAGACCTCAGAGAAGTTAAATGATCAGCAGATTTTCTCTCCCTTTTCTCAGTGTCTGCTCAAGGTTATGATTGGGCAGAAGCTTATTTCCTCAGGGACAAGTGTCCCATAATGCTCAAGTATTACCGCTCCAACTAACGCGGGGGCCACGAAGCACCCTCCACCCTTCCCTTTGGCCACAAGTTTTCTAAGGAGTATATCGGAGTGGATACAAGTAGGCAAGGAATCCCCCTAACTCTGGGTTCAACTAATGCCCTCCCCTGATCACCCCAACACCAGGAAAGTCCGTTAGGACCTCCTCTCTTTCTCTAGCCAGTATCCTAGCCACCTTCATCCTAAACCTGGAATTCATTCTGAAAACAAAAGGTAACAACAACACACTTCAGGTAAGGAGAATTAATGCTGCCACAAAGAAATAATGTGAAAGACCAGGGAAAGACTTTCTGCAGGACAAACACACCTTTAAGTTTTTGATTTTTAAGTGACCTTACAAGGTAAGTCACAGGTTCCTCCTTAAATAGGGTTTCTCCTGGGTCCTTGGTCCTAGCAGGGCCCTACGTTCTATTTTTGATGTGAACTTCTCCCTGCTTGTAAAATTGGCAAAAATCACTTAGGTCTTCCTGCCTCTTCCCTTAACCTCTTGTTTTCAAGTTACATCCTCCCCCTCTTAGCATCTCCTCACCTTGTAAACCACAAGGGAATCCACCAGGATTAGGAAATGCCTCTACCTCATTCACCAACACCTCCAAATGCTACTCTAAACCCTAGGAGGGACAACGCAGCAGCAACACACAGAGCACCAGGCAAGGGCCCAGGGCATTCACTGCTGGATACCAGCTGCAGACCCACTCAGGTTTCCCCGGTCTATGCACCCCCCCCCTTCCCCATCTCCAGCCCTCTCCCCACAGCCAGGGCTGCATCCTTTCATTTTTCCTTCATCCTCGGTAATCTGACATCACCTCTGTCTGCCTTCCGGCTGTTTTTACACTGGTCTCCTTTTCTTCCCCTTTCCTCTCTTCAGCCATACTCAAGAAGCACAGACTATTTATTCTACTTTTGCCCCATAAATAGCTCAGTGATGATGTTAGGAGGAAAACCCACAGCCACCAAGACTCCTGCTGTAGACATCGGTCACACAGAACCCTCCTCTCCTCTCTTTTGAGCATCCACTCAAAAGAATACTTCTCAGGTATTCAAAGCGGGGGGGGGGGGGGGGGCCGGGGGGGGGGGGGGGGGGGGGGGGAAGAGGGGTTGTGCCCGAGGCATCCCTAAAGTCATCAAAAAAAAGGTGGCTTTGAGCATCTCACCGCTGACATATTTGCATACCGTTTGATGTAGCTTTAATTTCAAAGAGAGTCTCAAACACTCAAGTGGGTATGTTACAGTGAGAGCCAGGAATTGCAAATGCGCTTGCCTCAAAGACTCAGGAGTCCAGTCCAGGGCAGGAAATAAAAGTTCTAAGCCGCTTTGATGTGCTTCCTCCCCACTCCCCTCCCCAGCGTGGGTCATTCATCTCCGCCGACGAGAGACCACCTTGCCCGAACTTAACCAAACGCATTACACGTGGGAGCCAAGTGGTAGATTTAACAATCCAATGAGCTCCGCAGCCCCACCAAATTAGTTACCAACAGCTTCGGCTCAGGTTGGGATCCCCGACTGCTAAGAAAAGCAATGTTGAGCCTAAACTGGAGGAACCGAGGTAGGAAGGGACGGAGGACCCAGATCCGCGGAGAGCAGAAGGTCTTGGCGGCGCGGTGAGAGCTTGTTTCTTTTTTGAGCCACTGATTTCAGACTGAAATATCAAGCCAGTTCAGGTCATTTCCTGAGTAGCACAAGTTAAAACAAGATCCAAAAAATCTATTAATCTTTAATTGCGCTGCCTCCCGCCTGGGAGCACGAGGTGGGTAGGGCGCAGGGGTGTAGGGCTGGGGGCGATCGGGAGGGACCGGCCGTTTGTCGGAAACCAAATGCCTGAGAAGCCAGAGCTCGCGACCTCAGCTGTTCCTTACCTCACTCAGTTCCGCCGAGGAGTCGTTTCCATATTTCATGGCAACTCCAGAATTCATGACTGCACTTTTCAGAGCCGAGCTCCTCCTCCTCCAGGTCTCGGAGCTCCTGAGTTGGGCTTACCAGGCTCGATAGCCACCGCTTGGTCCCTTCTGGCACATTTCAGTCTAGACAGCCATTTTCACCCAAGACAGTGGGGAAGCCCCAAGCAAGGATGCAAGCTCTCCTGGAAGGCACAGAGTCGGCTGGCGTTTCACGGACGAGCCATTGCTGCAGGAGGCTCGGCGGTGTGGCGCGCTCGCAGCTGCTGCAGCGGCCGAGCCGGCGCGGGGACCCGCCCGCGCGCTCCCACCGCTGGGTCCCGGGGCACTGCCACCCTCCGAGCCGCCGAGCCGCTCCTACGGGGCCTCGCCGCCCCCCATTACCAGGCTGGAGGGCACCTCCCAGTAGGATCCGGCACCCCGGAGGGCTTCAGCGAGCTCCCGAAGAAACCAGGGCGGCGGGGAGAGCGAGACCCGCGCCTCGGGCTCCAGGGAGGGAAAGAAAGCTACAGAAAGCCGGAGCGGGGCTGCACTTCACGCTGAAGTTTCCCTTTTGAATCGTCTGGAGTTGTAAGTGGTTTCTGATTGAACACAGCTGTCTAGCTGCTCGGTGCGCGGAGAAGGCGGGGCCAGAAAGAGAAAAGGAGCGCGGGGGGGGGGGGGAGGAGGCCGAGCAGAGGGGACCTTGCCGGGAGAGCAGGCATCCTTCCAGCTCTCTGCGATAGTAATTACAGGACCCAAGTCCAGGAGGAAGAGAAGAAACAGAAAAGGCCACCTGAGTATTTGTGCAGAAATTTTTTTTTCAAAATTCCTCCTAGAAGCCCCTTTCCATGATCTAATAAGGTCAAGACAAATCTGACCACTGTACATCAGGCAGCGCTGTGCACTTCTCATGGCACATTAAGATTTTACAAGAGTGTAGGACGGTCATTTTCCCCTGATCTGTCTAAAGTCAACACCGAGGGTGTAAATTCACTGTGAAACTCCCTCTCTGTCGCTGGGGCAGATTACATTTTCTGCATGTCGATAATGAAGATGCCCCATTCCTTGAGAGGTATAAAATAGGCTTACATTTTCCATCCTCCCCAACACTAGACTGTCCTTTTAAATGTTACATTCTCCATCCTCTTCAACCCCCATACCTTCCTTAAAAATCTCACTGCTCATCTGAGCAGAGCTAGGTCCGTATTTCTGGGGTTTGGAGTATGAATCAGAAAAGATTCAATGGACTGTTATATCCAGTAGACTGGTGGAATCAGAACTCCCCTCAGTTTTGAGTTTCCCTGAAGTTAAAGCATCTCTGTGTAGGGAGGTGACAGGGAAGGGATTTTTCTCCCCTTAAAGGTTAAAGTCCCTCTGAACTTGAAATACGCTGAAAAAATGTTCTGATCCTTCCAACAGTAGGTCTGCAGGATTGCTTAAGAGGCCGCATCAGTCTCTTTCTACACAATGGGAACAAAATGTCTCCATCTCCAGTGACAGACTTGGCATTTCCTAGAGCCTTCTATGAAAAAGCCATTGTATTGTTAATTTCCAAGGTCTTTTTTTTTTTTCAACTCAAATAGGATGTTTATTTTGCTCTTTAAGAAGGAGCAAAGAGCTTGACCATTTGCATTTATCTTCTTACCCAGCTGCCTTCCTGGTGAGTTCATTCATTGCCTGATAGAGGCACTATTGGGATAAAAAAAAGTTTGCTGCTTTGGGGGAGCACTGGGTCCCAAGTTTCGGGGCACTGCCAGACTAGAGCACATTGGGAGAAGCTCTTCTGCATGGGGAGAGACTAGGAAGCCACATTTATTTATCTTATTTACTCATTAAAACCTATTGAGAACTGGGCTCCTGGCTGACTCAGTCAGTGGAGCATGTAACTCTTGATCTCCAGGTTGTAAGTTCAAGCCCTGTGTTGGGTGTAGACATTACTTAAAAATAATATCTTTAAAAATCATTAAAAAAAAAAAAACCCTATTGAGAACTGAATGTGTGTTTGAAGATGGAGATGGTGGTGAAAGACTATAAAAATATAAAGGAGACTCAAACACTAGCCCTGCCCATAAGGTGTTTATAGTGTCATAAAACATAAAGAACATAACAGTTCTGGATAGAAAATGAAACTTACCATGAAAGCAACACAAATGAAGATCTAGTGCAGTTCAGGGGAGGAAATAGGATTTTGGCTGGACTGAGTTGGAGGAGAACTGTGAAGGAATCTTAGGAGAGGCAGCATGTGAGTTGATCTCTGGAGGGCGGAGTCCAGCAAAGGTGGGGAGTAAGGTGAAGGTACCCCAGACAGAGGGACCATGTGAAAGAAAATATGGATGGAGGATGGAATGTGCCGGGCGTGTGACGGGAATGGCAGGTGTTCCATTTTGGAGTGGAACCTGGATTAGGTAAGTGAGTTACAGCCAGATCATGAACAGTTTTGAGTGACAGGCTAAAGGAATGGGACTATGATAGGCAATGGAGATCCACTAAGGGTTTCTGAGCACAGAAATAATAGGATCAGAGCTTTGCTTTGAGACATTCCAGTGGATTTGTACCACACTCGTGAGCAACTCACATGAATTCAAATAGACTAGTGTTGAGTGTGATTCTGGTGTTTAAAGAAACATATTTTTCATACTAGATGGCCCCTAAAACCAAGCAGATGACTTCATCTGGTGTTCAACCAAAAGAAAATGATCTGTTCCAAGACTGAAGGAAAAATTGGCAGTGTTGAACTTATTAAGAAGCAGTATGACTGCAGATTCCACTTTATGGACAATATAAGGCATTTTCAAGAGGAAAGTTGAATATATGGAATTTTCTTCTTAAATAGTGACTTGAATACTTAACCACCACAGAAGATGCAACTCCATGACAATCTGGCAACAGTGAATGTAAGTTGAAAGTGGGACCTGAACATGCCAATGAGACTATCCCAGTAGGTCCAGCAAGAGGCTACAAAGGCCTGACTTAAGTTGGAGCAATGGAAATGGATGGGAGGGGACAGATGGAAGAGATTCTATAGGAAGAGAGTAGACAGGGGCACCTGGGTGGCTCAGTCAGTTGAGCATCCAACTCTTGATTTCAGCTCAGGTCATGATCCCACAGTCATGGGATCAAGCCCCACATCAGGCTCCATGCTGATCATGTGGAGCCTGCTTTGGATTCTCTCTGTTCCCCCCTCTGTCTCTGCCCATCCCCTGCTCATGCACACTTGCACATGCATTTACACGTGCTTTCTCTCAAAATAAATAAAACTTAAAACAAAAATTTTTTAAAGACTCTCTCTCTTTCTCCCTCTACCCGTCTCCCTTGCTCTATTCTCACTCTCTCTAAAAATAAAACAAATAGGCCTGTCTTTCCTGACAGCTCAGAGCCTGGAGCCTGTTTCGGATTCTGTCTCCCTCTCTCTCTGCCCCTCCCTCCCTCATGTTCTGTCTCCCTGTCTCTCAAAACTAAATAAACATTAAAATTTTTTTAATTAGGTAAATAAATAAGGAAGAAAGTAGACAGAGACTGTGGTGGAAGGAGGAGAACTTAAATGTGACTTGTAGATCTACAGTGTGTCTGAGTGTGGTTTCAGGCAATGTCCTCAACAAAAATAGGGATTCCAAAGAAGGAATAGGTTAGGGAGGAAACTATGTTTGAGATATCATAAGTTTGAAGTGACAACTGGATATTCAAGGGGAGCTGTTCAGCCAGAAGCTTGCAGGGGAGCTACAGGGATAAATCAGGGTTGAGATGGAGATGAAGGTTTGGGGTTACCCCTACTAAAACAATAAATAAAACCGTGAAATCAAGTAAGGCTGCCAAGGAAGAAAAGACAGGGAAAAGCGGTCTGAGGACATTATCTTAAGGGAGGTCTTTTCATGGAAGGTAAAGAATAAAAGAGGAACTGGCAGGGAAGGCCAGTTAGCAGAACTAGGGAGATAACCAGGAACTCTGGTCTGGGAGTCTAAGGGAGATGTCAAGGCAAGAGGGCAGTATCTATATTATAAGCTACAGAGAGAGCAGAAGCCTGAAAACTGATAAAGGAGCACTTCAAAGACATTAATGTCCATCGAAGAGAAATTTCTACAAAGCTAAGGAGACGGAATGCAGATTACCAGAGTGAATGAAAAGGACCTGTGATGAGTAACCGTGTACTACTCTTTCCATAAATTTGATGCTGACAGGAACTCGGCAGATGGCATAATTTCTTAGAGTAGGTAAGCAGTACTGAGTAGAGGATAGGAGGGGCATATGTGAAGTCTGGAGATACAGAGAGAGAAGGCGGATGGACCAAAGTTCCTGAGAAGGGAGGGAAGGACAGAACCAAGGACCATGAGATTAGCTTTGGATAGGCTTGGGGAGGCAGAGGATTCTGATGCTTCTTCCCAGGAGAGCAGTAAGGGTTGAGAGAGCTGGAGACTTTACAGACTAGTAGCGACAAGACTTCAGACATACATACTAACTAATAGCACTTATTGAACAGCCATCCAACTTCCCTCTGTGTGATTGTGGAGGGGGTAATGAAGACTAATAACTTGTAATTAAATTTTACTTTAAGGAAAGGAAGACCTGTCAATGCAAGAATAGAATAGTCGTGACCTTGACCTCTGAAATTGTTCAAGAACGGGGGAAGGCTGGGGGGACACACTGAAAGTCATTCGAATGTGGAGAATGGTTTCATGCAATGAGCTTTTCCCAATCTAAGATTCCATGAAATGAAGTGGTTTTTTCTTTTGTTTTGTTTTTTGCTATCATTTAAACATTTTGTTATTTTTCTTAACCTGTTAGTCTAGTCAGAAATCAAGCTGGGAATCTCTACCATCAAGAAAGCTAAAGATAAGTGCTGTACACAAGATGTCAACTGGGTCAACATCCTAAGTACCTGAGAAATGCAAGGAGCAGCCCAGCATGTCATCTCAGCACACCGGAGGGGAATAAAGCCCCAAATGCATTTCCAGTATAATAAGAGAAAGGTCTCAAGGTTAGCACTCACCGTAGTTTACCAAGTATATAACTGAATGCCTACAAATCCTTCCACATTGTGGCCGCCTCAACGTGATACCTCTAGAAGAGCTTCTCCAAGTTCTGCTTCAGCAGAGAGTCGGCTCCAGTCAGAGGTGTGGGTAGGAGGTGGCAGAGGTGTTTATTAGCATCAGAGAGCAGGGCTGGGAGGAGCAGGAAAACCTGCTTTCTAATGGGGCAAGACCCTGAGTTCCCTTCCTTCCTGGGCCTTGTCTTCCCTAAAGGCTAATCTCATCCCATCTGGTCTCTGGGACAAGAGGCAGCCACAGCCCTGGGAAAGTTTCTGGGAAAGCAGAGGTTGCCGTTTGCAGGAGTGGATGGGACTGTGTGCTGATCACACACTGTAGCCACACTGGCATTCTGCTGTTGGGGGCAGTCTGACCCCTCTATGTATGGCTGCTGACCTTGGTGAGTTTCTATACAGTAGGGATAATATTCTGGGTCTTGTCTGTACTCTCTACTGGTAATGAATATCAGATGAATCAAAGAAACCTTAGGCAAAAATCTTGAACCTCCAGCATTAAGGAAATTGACTGAAACTTTGGGGCTGGCTAACCTGAGCCCTCTGTCTCTACCCACCCGGGTATCCAAACCACCCTTGCTTGCATAGCAGTCCTCTGTGCTGGGTCAGGCTTGTCCTCCTCCAGCCCACACAAGAACCCAAACTCCAAAACTGTCCCATGCCCCCTTGAGTCTCTCAACCCAAACACAACAGTTGATACCTCAGATTTTAAGAAGAAAGCAGTAGTTAGCTAATTCACACAAAGGTGAAAAATACCTCCTAATCTTCTCAACCAAGCCCAAAGCATTTGCATTGGAGAAAGAGAATGCTTTTTAATGATGCTAAAAGGTGGGATTTCTTGAAGAAGAAAGTTACTTTTCAGGGGAAAGGGAGATTTCAGATCTGTGGGGATTCAGGAAGTCCCAAACCCCTAATTCCTTGAGGGTCATAAAAGTCAAACTATACACTCAAAAGAATTTCCTGCCCTAAATCTTCAAGCCTACCCCACTGTCCCACCCCCACGAGTCCAGAAATGCTCTCCATAACCCAACTCCTATGGCCCCCCTGCTCAATCACCAAGCCAGCTTTTCTCTCAGGCACTGGGCCAGGCGTGAGTCCCATGTTGGGAACCTCCAGGCAGCTTTGATGGCCTGCCCCATCACAGACCTCATTTGCTCCAGGTGCCACAACATAAAGAATTCGGAGAGCATTGCACTGGACAGTCTTTGTCTTGGTCTCCGTGCCCTCAGAGAACAACATGAAAAAACTGGAGGAAATCCTATAATCACCTAGCTCCCCCCTGCATCCCACTTACCTAGATGACGATATGCAGAGTCAGCAAGTTTGTGGTGTTCATTCAAAAAAAGAAAAACATCCACTATGTGCCAGACATGGTGCTATGCCTTGGGATTTAGCAGTATATGGGGCAGAAAAAAATCCTTGCTTGGTGGAAAATGATTAATAAAGAATACAGCTTGTGATGGGTGTTATCAAGGAAATAAACAGGAGCTGTGATGATGGAGAGCAGGCCCATTAAATGAAGCAATCAGAGATGGTCTCAATGAGGAGATGACATTTCAGCATGAAGGTCAAGAAGGAACCAACTAGGCAGAAAGCGGGAGAAGACCAAGCAGTGGGAGCAGCAAGTGCAAAAATTCAGGGGCAAGAAAGGACTTGACTTTTCCAATAAATTTCAATAAACTTCAAGTCTGTTATTTAATGTAATTTTAAATATTGAGAAAAAGTAGTGTGAAGGAACATGATGAAAAAGATGATGGAGGAAACAGACCATGCAGAGTATGTGTAGGCCATAGATTTCATTCTGTGTACATGAAGATGCCACAGGAAGACTAAGTGGGGCAGAGACATGTTCCAATTTACATTTTTAAAAGGTAAATCTATTCCTATACAAACTTTACCACTGGGCAACCTAAAAAATAGACAAAAGAAAGTTCTTGCTTTATAGAAGTATTCCTTTTTTTAATGTTTTATTTTACTTATTTTGAGAGAGAGAGAGAGAGAAAGAACGTGTGTGCACACGTGATTGGGGTAGAGGGCAGAGAGACAAGAGAGAGAATCCCAAGCAGGCTCCATACTGTCAGAGCAGAGCCGAACATGGGGCTCGATCCCACGACCCTGGGATTATGACCTGAGCTGAAATCAAGAGTCGGACCCTTAGTCGACTAAGCCACCCAGGCGTCCCCTAGAAGTATTCCTGTGAATAAGTGAAGAATTGATTGAAATGGAATATCCCTATTTTACAACCACTAAAGAATTGATAGATTTAGGTATAAAGCACATCTACTAACATCACAAAACGACATAACACCACCACACACACGACTTCTGATGGAAGAATACACCTATGAAGACATCTCAGCAGTGTTTAACATGAGGAAACATGTTAAATTAACCACGGTGCAATCAGTGAAATCCAGACTCTACAGGACAAACAATCTGGGTTCTTCAAATAAATTGCAAGGGGAAAAAACACAAGTGAACGAGTAAAATATTAATGGAAGGGGAAACCTATAGACATATCAGCCAATTATAATGTGTGGTCCTCATTGGGATCTTGAGTCAAACAACCTGACTGTAAAAAATTAAGGTATTTATGAGACATTCAGAAATAATACTTTTCAGATATTTGATGATTTTAAAAGTTACTTTTTAGATGTGTTAATGGTCTTAAGGTTATCCTTAAAAAGAATCGTTACCTTGTGTAGTTATATATTGAAATATTTAGGTGTGAAATGACACAATGTCTTGGATTTGTGTCAAAATACTAGAGGAAAAAAAAATACTAGAGGAGACAAGGATATAGATGGGGTTTTCAGTGAAACAGACTGACATGTCCTTTGGTTTTGGAGATTACTGGTGACCTTGAGAGAAGCAATTTCATTGAATGGTGGAGAGGGATAGAAACTAGATTTGTGTCGACTGAATAGTGACTAAGAAGGAAAATGTTGAGAGAGCACAGGGAGAGAACTTTTGACAAGCTTATTGCCCAGTCTCACTATTACTGAACTATCAGATGAGATCTTGAACCAAAATCCTAACTTCTACTTCTGAGCTTTTCTCTCCCTGCACGAGGCTCCTTCAGTCAAGTTATCCTGGAATCCGTTCTTGGCCGGGATTAGAAACTCTGAGTTGTTACCATGGTGGATCTCTCCCTAAACTGGTACTTGAAGTCTGTTTCGTCATGCTGGGTCCTCACCTTTTTGTTTATGAAATCAGTCACATTGTTTTTAGACCCAGTGACTTACTGCTGTGAAATAGATGGAATGCAGTAGATAATTTGGTTTGTCTGTGTTTAAAAATCTGCTAAGAAAAGAAATACTTGAAAACTATTTCCAGATTAAATCTCACACATAGAGCCTTTTCCACAACCCAGCCTTTTCCAATGGCAAATGCAACTCAAGAGAAGAAAGCACCCCTGTGGTGTTTGTCTGTCTCTTTAACTGCATTCATGGTCTGCCTCACACCCAGACTAGGCATTCAAATAACCCAGAATCGTTTGGCATAGACACCCCTGACATTATTAGTGGGGAAATCCTAGCTGAGATTCACCGCCTTATGCAAGCATCATGTGATGCTTCAAAAACCTCTTTGCCGTCTGATAAGATATTTTGGAGCCCAATAAGTATCTATGTCATCTTGCCTTAAATATTCAAAGTATCTTTCCAAATCTTTACTCATTTGTTGTCCAAATGTCTTTAAAATATATCAGGTTCTTCATAGAAAGGAAAATATAATCAGTGGAGATTAGGGATTTGGAAATCCAAGGGAGTTTAAAAAGGCTGGGGGGGGGGGGGGGGGAGGCTAAATCTTCCCAGGAGTACTTGCATATGGTCAATCTCCTGGAGAGGAAAAGGAAAAAATATATATTAAATAGATGCATGAAAATAGATGTAGTAAAATTGGAGAGCATGCTGAAATTAAATGAATTCCAAATGCCTGCCACTGTTGTTTGTAGGGCTCTTTGGGAGGCTAAAACAGCATTATTCCATTACTCTCTTTTAGCTAGAATATGCTACAGGAGTTGCCCAAAAGGAGTAGAGAAATAATTAATCTAATATGCCTCATAGACCTAATGACAAAACAGGCAATTCACTTGGCATCATACCAAGCTGATGGGTGAAGAAGGAAGATCTCGGGCACAGGCGGGGAAAGTCATTCCCAGACTTTGAGTCCACAAGTGCCAATGGATGGGCTGCTATGGAAGAGATCTCCCACAGGGACAAGCCAAGGCATGAGGAGCAGGCTCCTGCCCATCCCTCCCAGCCCTCCTCAGTTGTTCTACATGATTTGACACATGAGCTCAAACTCTCCCTTCCAAGCAAATGCTGTGTGATCAGCAACTCTAGCCTTGACCCTTGCTTGTGCTCCAGTTAATGTTTTTTCAGGTAACTACCAGACACTTTCATTAAGTCTTGCCATCACCACCGTAAAGCCTGTCTAAAACTGAGCTTGTCATGTTCCACCAAAAACCAGCTTTAATTTCAGCTTGCAAATTTCTGTTAGTGGAATCAGAGTTTCCAGTCTAGAAACATTGGAGTCATTTTCAGCCCCCTCCTCTGTCATCTCCTCTGCCAGTCATTTAGGCCTTTCTCTCCACTTGGTCTCCATTTGTACTGTTAGCAGCATCTTCCAGGCCTTGTCTCTTTATATTTTAGTAACTATAACTTAGCAATATGACTCAACTCCAAATCATTCTGCATATTCTAGCCCAGCTATTTTTCTCCAAAATACAGCTTTCGATCATATCATTGCACAAGTAAATCTTTTTTTGAGATATTTTTATATGCTTTGTTGAGATATAATCCACACAACATAAAATTCACTTTTTAATGTGTACATTTCAGTGATTCTCAGTATATTTGCAGAGTTGCACAACCATTACCACTATCTAATGGCTGTGTCAATATTAGAGAACAGAAGCAGTTTGGGTCCAGTTGGTAAATAACCATCTACCCAAATCAGAGGGTGCCCACTCCCTAACCAGTCACTGCCCAGGCTACCCCAATTCCTATCTCCAGAAACTCCCAGAACTTTCTATAGTTCAGCTGCCATCAGACTAACAGCTGGCACAATCAAGGACTCTTGGACCTTCCTCCATTACCGTGGCTACTCCCTGGTATCAAGTATTTCGTAAATCACCCCTGGAGAAAAGAGGTATTATTTCTTAAATGAAGACGGAATCAAAGAATGCATTTCTTTATTAAAGGTACGCAGTTACATGGTTCGGTTAAATCATCCTCATACTCGCACAGAATTTGCTTACAGCATGTAAACCCATCTTCCCCAGCGCCTTTACCACTCTCCAAATATGAAACCCTTTTAAGGTTCCATATTCTTTACAATGCCAATCCATCTTTGCTTTCCAGCTCAAGTTCCTTTCTGTTTGTGTGCTCATACCCCCAGGATCTTTTTAGGTTTCATATTCCTGAATTAACCAAAATATTTGGCTTATTTTCCCAGTTATTAGGAACAAAGCCATTTGAATGCACCGTCAGCCTCCTCTTTGCCCTTCAGAGTCTGTTTTGTGAAAGTCTGTGGCATATGAGGAAGTATGCACAGGCCACTATCCAAACTAACAAAAGCTACCCTGTTTTTCCTTCATATCCCAAATATTAAGTTTTCGCCTTTTTTCTTCATACAACTCATGTTTAAATCTTTTCATTTGAAATTATTTTTCAAACACCTTCCATTACTGGCAACAAGGATAAAGAGAGAGAAATGTATCTCATGAGAAATAAAAGCTAGCCCCAAAATGCAAACAGCTGTCATTTGGGCGAATTTGGAAATTTGAAGAACAAGAAATTGAAAACAATTTTGAACTAATTTCTTTTACTTTTCTTAAGGCAGGAACCTCCTCAAAAGTGAACATTCCTCCAGATTTTTGAGACAACAGTGTCAGATTGATGCCTTTTCAGATGTAGCCTTGCCTTCATTCAAGAAATATTTATCAACTACTATGTGCCAAGCATCTTGTTAGGGACTAGGGATGTAATGATGAATAAAAAGAGATACCATCATTGCCTTCCACTGATCCTAGAATCATATTGTGGGAGG
>NW_026057577.1:87315486-87396437 GCF_023721935.1 Panthera uncia
CTACATTACTTAACCATAAAAAGGAAACACAAAATTAGAAGCTGCAGTGTGTGCTCTGAAGGGCAGGAGTATAGAAACACAAGAGTACATGAAAGCTACATCTAGCCTACAACAGTGGAGAGGGGAAGGTCAAAGAACACTTCTGTAAGGAACAGATGTGTGGGCTAAGATCTAAAGGATGTACAGAAGTTAACCAGGTAAAAAACGGGAGAAAGAGTTATTTAGGTCACTGGAACAGCATGTGCAAAGGCTTTGTAGGGAAGGAATACAGCCAGTGAGTTACTAATAAGAAGGCCAGCAGGGGCGCCTAGGTGGCTCAGTCGGTTAAGTGTCTGACTTTGGCTCAGGTGAGTTAGAACCTGTGCTGACAGCTCAGAGCTTGGAGCCTTCTTCAGATCCTGTGTCTCCCTCTCTCTCTGCCCCTCCCCTGCTCACACTTTGTCTCTCTCTCAAAAATAAATAAACATTAAAAAAATAATAATTAAAAAAAGAAGGCCAGTGTTGGGGTGCCTGGGTGACTCAGTCAATTAAGCATCCGACTCTTGATTTCAGCTCAGGTCATGATCTCACAGTTTATGGGACTGAGCCTGAGTTGGGCTCTCAGCTAACAGCATCATGCCTGATTGGGATTCTCTCTCTCCCTCCTCTCTGCCTCTCCCCCACTCATTCTCTCTCTTTCTCTCTCTCTCACAATAATTAAAAATGAAAAGTAAAAGCATAGAGAAGGAACATCAAAGTCTGTGAGGGCCAAATTACACATTGGAAGAAAAATGGGTTTGAGGAAATTAGAGCTCCTATTCTGGTGTAAGAGTTTTTGTCCTATCTGACCCTGGTGGGTGAGTGTGCAGCTGGGCTGGAGACGTAGGAGAAATAGGCAAATAACAGGAATGTCCCAGGGCACCTTCCTCTGTGGAAGTGCGTCTCCTAATCCAGAAGTCACAGGTTGGTATCAGCACTCAGCTATTTTCTTAGGTTCCTGTTGTTTTGGGGTGTTTTTCGTGCATCCTTTAGTGGAAATCATAGTCTGAGAAGATATCTGAATTCAAAATAGATATTGCACACTCTCTCAAAGCTCCTGGAGAGGCCCATATAAGAATCTGCCATTTTATAGGCAAAATGGTAGAGTAAAATCAAAAGGTCATAGGGCTTCACTTTGCCTTTAGTTGGCCTTTAAAAATGATAGGCAAACAAAAGCTCATTTTTCCAATTACAATATAGTTGGACTTGTGAGTCAGGGTTGGAGAACTGTAGCCCTCTGTTTTAGAGATTTTTATGGGGATGCTCTTTTCCTGCCAGTCCTGAGGTGTTTGTACTAGAAAGGGGGCACATGAGCACCATTACTGCGGTCTCACCTGAGAGAGGTGTTTTGCTCAACTCCACATAGCATGCAGCCAGTGTGATATGGACCAAGAAAGAGTCTTGCTGGGCCCCTGAACCTTCCACATTTGGCTTCACTGGGTCACAAAGTTCATTTCGGCAGGTCAGCTGAGGTTCAGCAGGACCTTCTCATTTCTCGTCCAAGGATCTGGCTCATTCCGGGCCTTGGACTCTGGCCTCCGATTTGCATACTCTGTTTGCAGATTTAATCTGCCCGGGAGCTTTGTTCTCCTCAAGCAACAAGAAAGGATTTTTTTTTTTTTTTAATTTTTTTTTTCAACGTTTTTTATTTATTTTTGGGACAGAGAGAGACAGAGCATGAACGGGGGAGGGGCAGAGAGAGAGGGAGACACAGAATCGGAAACAGGCTCCAGGCTCCGAGCCATCAGCCCAGAGCCCGACGCGGGGCTCGAACTCACAGACCGCGAGATCCTGACCTGGCTGAAGTCGGACGCCTAACCGACTGCGCCACCCAGGCGCCCCAAGAAAGGATTTTTTTCAACGTTTTTATTTATTTTTGGGACAGAGAGAGACAGAGCATGAACGGGGGAGGGGCAGAGAGAGAGGGAGACACAGAATCGGAAACAGGCTCCGGGCTCCGAGCCATCAGCCCAGAGCCCGACGCGGGGCTCGAACTCACGGACCGCGAGATCGTGACCTGGCTGAAGTCGGACGCTTAACCGACTGCGCCACCCAGGCGCCCCAAGAAAGGATTTTTTAACGAAACGCATTATAACCTCTATTTAGTATTCATGTTTCCGCAAATAAAGTTGGTGATTTTTTACTACTGGATGAGGTTCTTTTAAGGTGAGGATTAGAAGATGTTACACTTGATCTTAGCCAAAAGGCCGAGAAGCGATAGATGATGTTAAATTATAAATCCCAAATTTAGTGCCGTGCTCTCATGCACATATCCTCATCCCTGCTAGGAAATCCCCAAATTCCTAACAACAGACACATCAGTGAACTCTTCTTCAACAGTAGTTCCCAAAGCTCTGTCTCTTTTATTGGTAGAATTTGCATAGTCTCCATATACTGAGCACAGTCATTTATCTAGTGGGGGCTCAACAACTTACAGGTATTAGATTGAACCTGATGGGACTGACAATGTTCACAGAACATAAATGGTAAACAGCATGATTTTTAAACAGTTCAACTTAATACTAAGTTCTGTGGCACAAAGCCAGTTTAGAAAGTCTAGTTTGAATTGTTATGTAAATAATCTTAATAGCATCCAGAGAGGTCAAATGCTCTTCATTTGACTTTTTTTTTTTTTTTTTTTTTTTAATGACAGCAAAAGATTGGGATGAATGGATTATTTCTCCTTACAAAGTACCCAGACGCTGCTGGACACAAAGTAGACTCTCAAGAGATGTTTCTTTTAATAAGTAGGAGAATCTACTTCACATTAATCATATTCAAAATTGAAAGACTATACAGATAACTCGAGAATATTGCTTAAAATCCTTTGTATTGCTAACTGAATTAAAATAACTATTACAAAGAATAAGAACAAGGGAAAAATAAATTTAAAGGCCACATCTGCTAGCAAAGCCAACTACCTATTCTTGACGGAAATGAATTCTCATAAGAGTTGCATGTTCTCCTAGAGCTCGTTAATATTTCTGTCATGATCCAGTAAGTTCTGGAGTGAGAGAAACTACATTTCACACAGCCCACGTGAGCCCTGGCACATCTAATCTGCAACCTCCACTTTTAATTTACATGTGGAAAATGAATGAATGAGCCACTACAGGGACATTAAAGGCAGGGTCACACAAACACAGTGCATCATCTTATTACACCTGCTGCCCAGCTCTGCACAAAATAAACTCCGTTTTATGTGCTGGCTTTGTATCTAAGAGGGGAAACCAAACTGCTCTCCCATCCTGGGGCAGACATACAAAATCCTTCAGCTAACACAACACTCAGCCCAACCCACTGACTTGGTCCTATGTATATCTGTATTTCTAAAACCAAATTTTCATTTTTATAACATTCCTTTATAACTTAAGCAAAGCAAAATGGAAACAACACTGGAACAGATGCAGAAGTCTAATAAGAACGTCTTCTCGGACAAAGCTATTTTAATGAAAGCGACACTCTGTGCAACCTCCCTGATTCCTTCTCGTGTTCAACCACCCAAATTAGATTCACTTCATTGGCTGTTTTCATCAGGTTTCACAACACTGGGGACTATCCAAAAGAAATAAAAGGTGAGCATTTTCCTTAAAGCAGGATGCTAGGTTTTGAACACAAACATTCACATTAAGTGAAGGAACTTGATTAAGCCCACAATTCAAGATGATGATGAACCGAATGCTGGAACTCAGCTGCCTGACACACTTTAGCATATGAATTAAATTTTCTGTTAGCTAACTCACTTAAAAAAAAAACCAACAACTGTATTTAAACATCTCCCTTCAGGGAACTGGCCATATGTGGAATTAACAGACTCTTGGGTCCACATGGGACTTGGCTTGCAATTTCTGAGTTTGCTGGGAAAGCGAGTTTATTGCATTGTACTAAAATGGACACTGGGAGATTTATTTGAGCATATGACACTCTAATAGGGATGTCTACTTAATCAGATGTGCCATCACTCAAATATATACAGGTGTACCGGCAGTTGTTTAATGAGTGATCACACCAAAAAGGGATGTAGATGGCCAGATGCTAAAGAAGGCACTTCAAATAAGGAGGCGAGTGCATGTGGTGATGATAGGGAAAGAGCTGTCATGATGTACGACATGGATCTTCCTAAGTACATTCACAACTCTGTAGCAAAATGTTTTCCATAAAAACTTCATTCCACAAATAGAATTAAAAAAATGGAATCGTAGCATATGGCCATGTAAATTGTACATGCAATCCACATGTCTTCAACAATGCCAGTGCCGATGGGCTCATGAAGATGCAAACGGGGAAGGGCATACTATGGAGTTGGCGACCTCACAATACCCAGATGTCCCAGAAATTCCAGAGCCATTTTGTGAATATCAAAAGGAAAAACCTGATCAGAATACAATTTCAGCTTTGATCTTTACAGTCTTACAGACTTCAGATGTTATACCGCTTAAATATCATCAGATGCATCAGGAGACTTAAGTGCTTTATAAATCATACAAGGACAAAAGGGAAGCAAATCAATTATGAAGAGGTGGAGGCCAGATGATTTCCAATTATTGATACCGCACTGTAGGGAGATGGCTCAAGATTGATCTGTGAAGGAAATCAGATATAAATGATGAAGTCCTGAAGAGTTTAGTTAGCTGGGGAGGGATTACGTTTTTAGTACATTCATTTTTTAAAGCACTAGACTACATACTTTACATAAATGGTAAGTTACTGCCATTTTGAGATGAAGATGACAAAAACTCAAAGATGAAATAATTTCTGCAAAATCACAAAGTTAGTAAGTACCCCAATAGATATGTGAACACAAGTATTTACAAGGCTGTCTTCCATGTATCACCTTTGTAACTTTTGCCATACCATGGACCATCTGTGTTATATTATATTTAATACTTTTCTCTAATTCATAGATTTATATTTTTAAATATTTATTTAAAATAAAAAATTTATGGGGCGCCTGGCTGGCTCATTCAGTAGAGCATGCAATTCCTGATCTCCCGGTCATGAGTTCAACCCCCATGTTGGGTGTAGAGCTTACTTTAAAAATAATAAAATTAAAATTGTATAATACTATTATTGATAGAAAATAATTATCATTTGCAGAAGGCAACTATAGAAATAAATTCTATCTAAACAGTGTTACCCATCCAAAGCTCTGAACCTGGGGCCTGCCTCTTTCTTATAAGGAGGGCTTATAGGGGTGCCTGGGTGGCTCAGTTGGTTAAGTGTCTGCCTTTGGCTCAGGTCATGATCTGGCAGTTCATGAGTTCAAGGCCCACGTCTGGCTCTGTGCTGACAGCTCAGAGCCTGGAGCCTGCTTCAGATTCTGTGTCTCCCTCTCTCTCTACCCTTACCTCTCTCTCTCTCTCTCTCTCTCTCTCTCTCTCTCTCTCTTAAAAGTAAATAAACATTTTTTAAAAAATTTTAAATAGGGGCGCCTGGGTGGCGCAGTCGGTTAAGCGTCCGACTTCAGCCAGGTCACGATCTCGCGGTCCGTGAGTTTGAGCCCCGCGTCAGGCTCTGGGCTGATGGCTCGGAGCCTGGAGCCTGTTTCCGATTCTGTGTCTCCCTCTCTCTCTGCCCCTCCCCCGTTCATGCTCTGTCTCTCTCTGTCCCAAAAATAAATAAAAAACGTTGAAAAAAAATTAAAAAAAAAAAAATTTTAAATAAGGAAAGCTTGAAAATTAGGGAGGTATTAAAGACCTCCATGCACCAAAATGAGGCTTTTCTCTTGAGATAAACAGAAGGACTGAAAGAGCACTAAAATGAAATTCTATTTTTCTACTATGGTATAGTTTTATTTGATGACCGTATGTGCAACATGTGGAGGTACCACCTGGAATTACCCTACCTACTACCCGTGGCATGCTGGCCACACTTTGCGGAACGATGCGTCATTGGATGAGCATTTTTTGCATTGGAGCAAGGGAAGATAGAGGGAGTTGATTGCATCTTATCTTTTTCAAATCAAAATTCAACTTGAAATAAACTAATCTCTGCTTCCATATACAATTTGATTAAATTTTTAAAAAAATTTTTTATTAAAATTTTTTTCTTTAATGTTTATTTTTGAGAAAGAGAGAGAGACAGAGCACGAGCAGGGGAGGGACAGACAGACAGAGAAGGAGACACAGAATCTGAAACAGGCTCCAGGCTCTGAGCTGTCAGTACAGAGCCTGATGTAGGGCTCGAACTCGGGAACAGTGAGATCATGACCTGAGCTGAAATCGGATACTTAACCGACCGAGCCACCCAGGCACCCCTCAATCAAATTTTATATGTAACAAATCTGAGACCAAACTCAAAATTAAACATAGGGCTGAATTCTTTCAAAATACTGATATTCAACAGGCTTCAAGCACATTGGATCTAGGAACTATTGAGTATCCTTTACCATGGTTCCTGGTTAAACTACTGCAGGACATCATGATAAAAGGCATCACCAGGCCCCTCCGTCTTACAAAACTTGGAGAAGACAGGCTAGAAGTTCTTCATACCTTGCCTATTCCAGGGCAAACCTGACTCAAAGAGTGGCCACTTGGGGCCCAAAAGTCATTTCTCAGCATCATTTTGTCCCGACCTTCCCATTTCTTTTCTAAACAGTACAGAATGGCAGCATGGCTATTAAAGTACCAAGATTATCACCATCATCACTTCCATATGTCCAACAGAAGATATCTACATCCTTGTTTCTTAAGTATTTTGTTTCCTAATCTTCTGTAATTTGACTCACTAGCATGTTTAACAAGGCATATAAACTTCTGCAAAAACACAGGGGTGCCTGGGTACCTCAGTCGGTTAAGCGTGTGACTTTGGCTCTTATCTTTGGGTAAGATCTCATGGTTCATGAGTTCGAGCCTGGCATCAGGCTCTCTGCTGTCAGTGTGGAGCCCACTTCAGATCCTCTGTCCTGCTGTCTCTCTGTCCCTCCCATGCTTGTGCACTCTCTGTCTCTCTCTCTCTCTGTCTCTGTCTCTCTCTCTCTCTTCTCTCTCTCAAAAACAAACAAACATACAACCCCCCCCCCAATATCTTGGCTTTCTGTATTTTTATATGCATGTACTTGTATTCCCAGAAAAACCCACATTCATAAGTGGACCAAACTTAATATGTAATAATACATATACACATACATACACATGCACATACACACATAAGCTGTCTTTAAAAAACTGAATGTCAATAGCAGATATGGCAATAGATCCTAAGTGAGAAATACATTGAAAATGAAAGAAATGCAAATTCAGAATCATGTCAGGAAACAGATTTTCCAATGGTGATAAAATTGTACACGAGACAAGACTATTTAAGAAAATGCACCAGAGTCACTGCAAAAAAAAGAAAAAGAAAAAGAAAAAAAAGTAAATGTCTGGGAGGAACAGAGTACTTACTGGCAAAGAAGCCTGATAACCTATAAGCCTCTACTCGGTCCAAATATTTATATTTCTGGAGAAATGCATGTTTATTTTAGCATTAGGAAAGCATACTGCTTACATCTTAAACTTTCCACTAGTCAGTAACTAGTTTGATTATTAACAGAGTTCCCTGACCAAACTATTGCTTCAAAAAAGGTAGTTCCCTCACAGATTACACCCTTCTCTTTGCAGTCCAAGGCTGGGCCCAGTCACTGGCATGCGGATATTGCTGAATGAAACCTCAGTGGGTAAATCAGTATATGGATGAGATCTCGCTCTTAAATATAATTTGGCCAGATTTTGGAAACGTGACAGGAAGCTTGACGTGAACATCAGTCCTTTTGCTTCTCTGTGGGGTGTGAATATAGCACTAATGACACTTTCTCAAATATTTTTAATGTAATATCCTGTACTTTCATAATTGACACAATTATATAAACAGCTTTAGGAAATTCAACTGCTCTCATTTTCTAAAGCTAAATTTTTATTTAAGAGAAAAAGCACAGGGGCACCTGGCTGGCTCAGTCAGCAGAAGCATGCAACTTTTGATCTCAGGGTTGTGAGTTTAGGCCCCACATTGGGCATAAAGCTTACATAATAAAACACACACACACACACACACACACACACACACACACACAGACATGAAACAATATTTGATCGTACACTTGTGGCTCAGTGGTCATTTTGCTCTGTTTTCATGAAAAACCCTCAGAGCAACTGAAACTGCAAAATATAAAGGAAAGAAAATAAGAATGATAAGCAATTCTCATTTCTACTGAAATCTGAAAATACAGAATGTCTATTTTTAATCTGAAGTCTAGACACTAAACTAGAATAGGTCTTTTCATAGCCGAGTTCTAAAAACCAATGTTTCTTTCTAAAATAAAGCAAATATGAAATTTTTTCCAAAAAAAAACAATATGGAAAAGAATTATTCTCAGGGTCACATAATTTTAATAACTTTGACCTCAATTATCAAACTTTGGTTTTGGGAACCGAAACCAGTTTACTAATGTGAGGTAAAAACCTAAGTCAGAGCTCAGCCTTCTGGATGTAGGAGGAACTGCACCAGGCAGGTGCTGAGGCCACATTAGGAAACCCAAGGACAGTGATGTTTCGTAGTTGACGCCTAGAACACACAAAAATATCTTCTTAATTAGAAGCATCTCAATTATTAGAAGATGGGGACTTTTATTCCTGGACTTGATTTCAGAAAAGTATATGCTCCATTTTTGTTAAGTAAAAAGGCTTTCTTAAATGTGAAGCCCCAGGTTATGTATTAAAGAGCAGTGCTTCTCAAACTTTAATGTGCATATGAATCACCTGAGAACTTGTTAAAATGTAGGTTTTGATTCACTAGGGTTTGGAGTGAAGCCCAAGATTTGCATTTCTAACAAAATTGGTGATGTGGATGCTACTGATTTAGCCACCATATCTGAGTGCAAGGATATAGAGAACATAAAACGGTGGCTTCCCCAACTTTACCATCTAGTGGAGAAAACCCATAAGTAAACAAGTAACCATTGTAGTTTGCCTTTAAGTCACTTCTACCTACTGATTCTCATATGATGGTAGTAATTTTTTTAATTATTTCTGCATTAAAACTTCTTTTCATGGATGGGATTGAAAAAACTACAGCTGACCCTTGAACAACCCTGGGGTTAGGGACACTGACCCTCACACAGTTAAAAATCCTTAGATAACTTTTGACTCTCCAAAAACTTAACTACTAATAGCCTAATGTTGATGGAAAGCCCTACAGAAAACACATATTTGCATGTTATATGTATTATATACTGTATTGTTATAAGAAAGCAAGCTAGACTGGGGCACCTGGGTGGCTCAGTCAGTTAAGCGTCTGACTTCGGCTCAGGTCATGATCTCACGACTTGTGGGTTTGAGCCCCACGTCAGGCTCTGTGACAGCTCAAAGCCTGGAGCCTGCCTGCTTCTGATTCTGTGTCTCCCTCTCTCTCTGCCCCTCCCCCGCTCATGTTCTGTCTCTCTGTGTCTCTCAAAAATAAATAAACATTTAAAAAAAGAAGAAAGAAAGAAAGCCAGAGAAAAGAAATTGCTATTAAGAAAATCATGAGGAAGAGAAAATACATCTGTAATACTGTATTTACCAAAAAAAAAAAAAAAAAACAATCTGTGTATAAATGAACCCATGTAGTTCAACCTTGTGTTTTTGTAGGGTCAACTGTAAGTAAAATGATCCCACAGAAAAGGACACAAATAACAAATCTGTTGTGAACAGTTTCACTTAAAAAAAATCAAGGAAATCATTTATGAAAAAGAATTTTAATTGTACAAGTTTCCCAACTGAAATAAATGAGAATGTTTCAGTAAATAAAGAGGAAATCACCTCCTCTTACCTCTATCCAATCATTCAATTAAAATTTCTTGGATGAAGTCAACATTAACCAGCAAGGTTCATTTAATCCCAATTTATACCCCCTGTTTTAAGCAATCAGCTGAGATATAAGGTAGGGGTTTCCCATTCATTCAATAAATACTTATTGTGAACCAACAATGCTGTAGGCACCAGTCTGGTGCAGAGGACAGAGAGTAAATGAGTAGGGAGAGACAAACAAGCAAATAAACAATTAATTGGAAATAGAAAACATCCAGCACTGCCTTGGCAGACAGGTGAGTGAGCCACTCTGGAAGCAGAGCCCACAGCCCCAGTCGAGCCTTCAGATGACCCCAGCCCAGGGTGACCCACCCAGCCCCACCACACTTGGATTAGTGACCCACAGAAGCTGTGTGAGACCACAAATGCTTGTTGTTTTAAGCCATTAAAGTTTGGGGTGATTTACCGGGCAGCCACAGGTAACTACTACAGAAGAGACCGGGTGAGAGGCAGAACATGCTGATTTAAACAGGGCAGTCAGGTAAGGCCTCCTTGAGAAGGAGATAGCTAGGCTGAGATAGATAAAATGGAGTCAGCACTGAGTAGAAGGTGGCAGTAGTGGTAGCAGGATGAAGAATAAATAGCATTCCAGAACAAGGGCACCAAGTGAGGATCCTGAGCTGTATGTGGAGGCTGTGTGGCCAGAGCTTATTCCTACAGGGAAGTGGGAAAGATGAGGTCACAGAGGCCGTCTTAGCCAGATCGGAAGGGCCTCTTGTAAAGAGTTTAAATCATATTCTTAATGCATTGGGGATCCTTTGATGAGTCTTTACCAGAAGATTAATGTGATCCGCTCTGTTTTAAAAACCTCCATGGGGCTGCAGTATGGGTGAGGAATACTGATGCCTCAACTGCCATCTACTCTTGAGTTATTCAGAAGCTCAAACAAGAATGATCAGAAATGGTTTGAAAGCATTAGGAATGATGAAAAGACCTAATTACTGTCACTATTACTGATGTCATTATTCCAGACTCTGGCCTGGTGTGGCCTCTGAACTGTTGCAGGGGAGAGAGCAACAGGGGTCTCTGCTGGTTTCTGCAGGACCTCAGGGCATTTCTTTTCTTTTCTTTTCTTTCTTTTTTTTTTTTTTTTTTTTTTTGAGTGGGCTCCACACCCAATGTGGGGCTTGAAGTCATAAGACCCTGAGATCAAGAGTCACTACTGACTGAGCCAGCCAGGTGCCCCCTCTGGGCCTTTTCTGAAGCAGTCTCTGAACCCCATTGAACCCAATTCCAAACACAGGAGAGAGTTATCTACTTGCTAAGCCTAAAATGTTGATGTGGAACAAGAACAAATTTACAGTACAAATATTTGCATTTTGGTATGGGCATGTTTTTTTTTTAAATATAAACTTAATGTTTTATTATATAGATAATGCTTACTATAGAAAAATGCTCATTTATTATGCAGGTAATGTGAACTGTAGAATAATTAAGAAATGCAAATGTGCAAAAGAGAAAGAAACCTAAAAACTTCCAGTCACCCCAATTACTCCAAGATAGATACTGTTTTCATGTTGTAAGTGTCCTTCTAGTATCTCCAAGCTTATATGTAACATATACTGGTTACGACTAAGATTTTTAAGTTTTTTTTCCTTCTCTACTATAAAAGCCATAAGTACTGATTTTAGGTAGTTCGGAAGATACAGAAAATATAATGAAGAAAATAAGTAGCACCAATAATGTTACCTCTGTTTCTTTCTGAGAATCTAAAGGCAGCTGATATAATCCATTCAAATCTGCAACTGTCATTCAGCACTGCCATTTTACAAATATTCAGTTCCCTAATTTCAGCCTCCCTCCTTAGCTTATTAGTAAAGGAAAATGAAAGTTGAGGACTGTTTATTCCATAGAGGATTTTGGCACCATTTTTTGTACCTCCCATTGAAATAAATAAGTTGGGGGTGGGTAGAAAAAAGAGGTTTCTTCTTGCCACAAATTCTAAAGAACAACTCCCCTTTGTCATGTTGTAAGGGCAGTAATCTATCTGGAAAAGTATATTAAATTCTGGTTGTCCTGGTTGTCTAAGTTTCTCTCAACATATTTCTAATCACCTGAATCCAAGTTTGAAATAAAAATTCTTCCCCTCCTAGACATTAGCCATTCTTATTTTCATATGATTCCCTGGACATCCTTTGCAAAGTCTTTTGTTGCTGTCTTAGGCAATCGCCCAGAATCACAAGTGCTGTGGGCCCAGAGAAACTTAAATCTCAGTGATAATCTTGCATATTTTATTGAACAACTAAAAGCCATTTACTTGATGGAAAGTATTACAATACATGATGCCATTCCAATCAGGGTTTAATTCATTTGAAGGCAGAATTTCAAGAGTGTAAACCTGTATTTGCTTATAAAAGGAGCCAATCCACAATTCAATTTCATAGGAATTTTAAACTATCCAACCATAGCCAAACCTGATATAGTTTTACCCCTCTGTTACTACAGTTACCTTTTTGGATTCACTGGAAACGGTTTTAGCCAACAAGCTCTGACAGAGACATAATCTTAATGTACCTGAACTCCAGAAAGCCATGGTGAAAGCCAAGAATTTGGACTGCATTGTAAAAAGGTAACCTGAGATGATTCTAGGTGGGGGCGTGGGGGAAGGGGGAAGGCAATGAGCAAATACAGGAATTAGGGTTTCATTTACACCTTTGGTTGTAAATTAGATGTTTTGTCTAGATTAAAGCCATTAGTGGTTACAAGTGGAGAAAATGTGTTTGAATGTGATATGGTTTGAATTTTTCACATCTAACTATGAATCAGAACTAGGGATAAGAGTAATATGAGGCATATGGAAGAACTGAATCAGAACCAGGACTGTCTGATTAAAGGTTATATATGGTTTCATGGTAAAGGGGAAATTAGGACACACAATAGAAATCACTGTATGTGGAGTACCTGGGTAGCTCAGTTGGTTAAGCATCTGACTCTTGATTTCAGTTCAGGTCAGGTCATGATCTCACCATTGTGAGACTGAGCCCCATGCTAGGCTTCACGCTGGATATGGAGCCCGCTTAAGATTCTCTCTCTCCCTCTCCCTCTGCCCCACACTTGCTCACTTTCTCTCTCTCTCTCTCTCTCTCAAAAAAAGTCACTATATATAACTGATGTATAGTTTTTGTGCTATATTAAGTTTTGTTTTGTTTTGTTTTGTTTTAAGTAAGTTCTATGCCCAGTGTGGGGCTTGAACTCATGACCCTGAGATCAAAAGTTGCATGCTCTACTGACTGAGCCAGCCAGGCACCCCATGGTGATACATTAAGTTTACAATGAATTTTCTGTGGTTCTCACTAGAGAGTATGGATTCAGTCATCCCCGATACTGTCATCTTCATAAATTCCCATGTTAATGAACCCCTTCAATTATTGTTAAACATAAGATATCTGAATTGGGGTGGGCGATGTCAGACCATTTAGAGTCAAGATTCTGTAAATGGTCCCTCATTTCAGAATTCTGCCTTAATAAAGCCTATTTCTATAATGAAACAATTTTTATTCACATATAATTTCCTGCAGAGTTTCTTTGAAAAGAATACTTTGATAAACCACAAAAGGTGGAAATGTAAGATGCTAAGGACCTGTTTAGTAACAAAGGATGGTTTCTACACTACAACATATAGTATTAGGAGAGGAATTTGCATCCCTCCTGTGAAAGAGAAGGACATAGAGAAGAGTGGGCAAGGGTTCTGCTGGGGAAAAGGTTGTAGAACATAGAGAGAAAAGCCTCAGATCTGGGACGGAGATGGTCTCCAGAGGACATAAGTATCTAATATGGACTCTTAAACTCCTTGCTTAAGAAGAGGTGTGTATGGGCACAGTGTGTGTGTGTGTGTGTGTGTGTGTGTGTGTGTGTGTGTGTGAAAGAGAGAGAGAGAGAGAGAGAGAGAGAGAGAGAGATTTACATGTGACACAAATCTCTCCATGTCCTCATCCCTTACAGAATCTATGTTGCTCACCAATTCATTTGTTGTTGTTTGTAAGATTTTATTTTTAAGCAATTTCTATTACTCAACTTGGGGCTCAAACCCACAACCCCAAGATCAAGAGTCCCATGCTCTACTGACTGAGCCAGGCAGGGGGCCGGCTCACCAATTCATTTGTGAACATAGATTCCTCTTCTCTGAGTTCCAATTCAGAGTTTCAATAAGGACAAAATTAGAGACAGCACAAACAGATCCTGAAACTGAAGGACAAAGAGGCAGTTGACATTTGGGTTATTATAACCCTACTACTACTAATTATTATTATATTTAACATGAAACACATTACACTGACATCTGTAAACACAGAATACAATCTAACAACAAAATGATTCTTCTTAGAAGTAAAACTGATGCATACTTCATGGACCCGCTAATCCTTTTCTGCCTCATTCATTGGCAGTGTTTATTTCCTCTTGAGTGTATGTGAATGCCACTCTTACAAGCGGGCAGTGCCTTCCCCCAACCTTCAGAGAAACAAATGGCACAATAAGTGATAACAAGTTGGGGGAGGGCTGGAGAGGGTCAGGCTTAAAAGAGGGGCTGGCCATCTAAGGTTTAGAGGAGATGATCCAGGCAAGACCCTCTCAGAAATATCCAGCACATCATACACACTTAACAAATGTGACTGATTAGTAGTAGTAGCAATAGTAGGAGCTGTTAGTCCTTCTGCCTGCTTCTGTCTCTAGCGACAAGTTTGGCCCTTATCCATGGCACAAGGATAATTACCTCAAAGACCCAAGAGACACAGGACTGGGGAAGAGATTCTCCTTTGCCCCCGAAGAATCTACTGACAAGTTAAAGTGAGGGTCCACCTCTCTCACTACTACCTCTTCTCTCCGCCTTTAAGTTTAGCTGAAGAAAGCCTGTGCCATTCCCAGCAATTAGACTGAGGCCCCTGCGTTCCAAATGCATCTTTGATAGATGCCTGTAACTGCATCACAGTGGCAGGTGCATTTCTCTCAGCATTTAATGCTAATCTTCCCTGTCATCTAGGTATAAATAACTACACAACCATGTCAGGAGGCCCCACCATAAATCCACCAGGGGTTTTAATTACTCTCCAGTGACAATGTCTTATACAATATCAGACACATGAAAACCTAACCAATGAATGTGTGTGTGTGCATGTGCGCGCTCACGTGTGTGTGTGTGTGTGTGAGAGAGAGAGAGAGAGAGAGAGAGAGAGAGAGAGAGAGAGAGAGATGGTGCAGTCTATCCCCAGAACAGCCAGATTATCTGTGCTGTACTTGGAAGGAAGAAGGTCAGAAACCTTTACCCAGTTCAGGGTGTGTGAGACAGCAGCACGCCCTGTAGGTCTGGCCAGGAGAAGGGAGGATTTTGTGATGGCACCACCTGCAGCATCCTTCCTTCCTCTGGGGGCACATAAATGATGGTCACAAATTCATGCTGCAGAGTCAGGAGACCTGGGTTCAAATCTCACTCCATTGCATCCTCACTGTTTCACCGCAGGCAACCTCTCTAACCCTCAAATTCCTCATCTGTAAACGGGGATCATAACCATACATAAGGCATAAGGTTATTGTGAGGATTAAGCAAGATAACCTATGCATAGTACTGAACACAATACAAGGTGTCCAGTAAGTGCTCAATAAATATTAGCAACAGCAGGAGAAATGCAGAGGGAACCCCCGTCCCCGTGGGGCAAAGCACGGGCTGTCATGAGGGTCCGGGTATTCTTTCTCCCACCCAGGCCTCTGGTTGGGTGAATCCGAAAAAAGCATCTTATCTCCCACAAGTACTTAAAAATAAACATAGTGAACAAACACTTCAAACGCTTAAAAAATATATATATGTATGTATACGAACACAACTGCTATAGATCTCACTAATTCAGAAACAAGCCCCGGATGTTTATTCTATGTCCCTTTTATAAATCTAGGGACTCACGTAATCCAGGTTCACAAGGTTATCCCTTTCAAAGAAACGATGACTAGAAGTAATTTAAAGTAAATCAAACTATTTAGGTTCCTCAGATTCCGTCTTAAGTAGACTCATAAATAATACACTGATGTACTTCTCAGCGTCCCTTTGCTTTCCTCTTGAACTCCATGGCATGATTCAGTGTCACTGGAACTTCTGTCTTCAATACTCCAGAACTCTGCAAACACATAGTCTCATGGCTGCATGGTCTCTAAAGATGCTCCCCCAGCCCCCTCTCTTTATCATATAGACCTGCTCCACCTCTGTCAGCAAGCAGGGCTCCTACTACTTAGGAGCTGAAAGAGAGGTAAACAGAGTTAGTTGAAACATGATTCTCCTTAGTGATCATGGCCCAGGGGGCAGCTCTGTAGACCTGGGTAAATGATTTTTGCCTCTGCATATGCAGAATACAAGAACCCTTCACTCACTGTACTTTTCTTCTTCCTCATTCTTTTTTTTTTTAAGTTTTTTTATTGTGAGAGAGAAAGAGAGAGCAGGTGGAGGGGCAGAGAGAGAGAGAGAGAGAGAGAGAATTCCAAGCAGGCTCCCTGCTGTCAGTGCAGAGCCTGACGTGGGTTCAATCCCACAAACCCTGAGGTCATGACCTGAGCTGAAATCAAGAGTCAGACGCTTAACCAACTGAGCCATCCAGGAGCCCTTTCTTCTTCATTCTTAACTCATGATTTCATTTGCAAATGGAAAGATGCAAAGCTAGGAAACATTATTACCCCACATTAGGGGTGTATATTTTCCACCTTTCCTTAACCTTGTCTTTAAAAAAGAAAGAGGACATTAAGAAGTGAACAACTAACTACTGTTAGAGCCCCACTGAGAAGTGACAGGAAGAAGGATGGAAAAGAAACTACACGGAATGACAGGATGCTTGCCAAGCAGCTGATTTGTATTCATAAAACACGTCAGACATAAATGGTTTGTCTGATATGGAGAAGACTCCTCCCTTCCTCCCCTACACAAAAGAAGGGCAGAGAGATGTGGAGACAGTGGTAATTGTCGGGTGTGTACATATGGGGCCACTGCCCTCTAGTGTACACTTTAAAACTCACAAAATTCCTTTATCCTGGCAAACCAGAGAGGTCTTAGCCCAAAGGCAGTAGAAAACAGAATAAAACATGAACCCCTGTTGAACTGTCCCGCAGAATCATTTTTTTAAGATTTTATTTATTTTTTTTTAATTTTTTAAAAATGTTTATTTGTTTTTGAGACAGAGAGAGACACAGCATGAGCAGGGAAGGGGCAGAGAGAGAGGGAGACACAGAATGTGAAGCAGGCTCCAGGCTCTGAGCTGTCAGCACAAAGCCCGACGCGGGGCTCGAACCCACGGACTGCAAGGTCATGACCTGAGCCGAAGTCGGACGCTTAACCGACTGAGCCACCCAGGCGCCCCTACATTTTATTTTTAAGTAATCTCTACACCCTATATGGGACTCGAACTCACAACCACAAGATCAAGAGTCACATGCTTCACACACTGAGCCAGCCAAATACCCCCTCCCACAAAATCATTTTAAAAAATTTTGTTTAAATGTTTACTTATTTTTGTGCGTGTGAGAGAGAGAGAGAGAGAGAGAGAGAGAGAGCGCAAGCAGGGAAGGGGCAGAGAGAAAGGGAGACACAGAAGCTGAAGCAGGCTCCAGGCTGTGAGCTGTCAGCACAGAGCCCGACACGGGGCTCGAACTCATGAACCGTGAGATCATGACCTGAGTCGAAGTCAGACACTTAACCGACTGAGCCACCCAGGCGCCCCTTCCACAGAATCATTTTTAAAAATTACTGAGAGAGTAAGATCCAATGGCTGCCTGTCACCTCGCTATCTGTTGATATCCACACTCTTACCAAGCCCTAAAAGTGGATTTATTGTTTCAGTCCAACAGGTTGCCAAAGGGCAGAAGAGATACTAAAAATATTTAACAACTGGTGTGGCACAGTCAGCAGAATCTAGAACACATGCCTGCAAGATGCCAGGTGGCAGCGGTGCCGGGGCCCTGCAGGGCAGTCCTTACCCCTTACAGGCTGAATCATGGGGGGGTTGCGGGGTCCTGGGAGACAGCACCAGGTAGCAAGGACAGTGGGGGCCTGATACAGAAGTATGCCAATATTTTAATAACTGGTTGTCTGTACTAGGGAGTTCTGGCTGTATGTTAGCTCTATAAAGGAGAGTAGAGGACATAAGAACAACAACCCAGCACCACACAGCAGAGCAGAAGAGTGACCCAGAGCCCAGTAGCAAAGATCCAAAGGAGAAGACGCAGGGGTCCCTCGTTACCCACTGGCAGCTGTCCCTTCTCTTGCTAGTGGTGAGGGACATCTCCTAGTCCTAGGGAGGGCATGGTGGGGTGTGAGGAAACCCACCCTCTAGTCTAGGTTTTACTACTTCTCTCTATGTGACATTAAAAGGATATTTTGATCTGGGCCTCTACACCTCCATTTTTTTATTAAAAAAAATTTTTTTTAATGTTTATTTATTTTTGAGACAGAGAGAGACAGAGCATGAACGGGGGAGGGTCAGAGAGAGGGAGACACAGAATCTGAAACAGGCTCCAGGCTCTGAGCTGTCAGCACAGAGCCCAACGCGGGGCTCGAACTCACGGACTGTGAAATCATGACCTGAGCCGAAGTTGGCCGCTTAACCGACTGAGCCACCCAGGTGCCCCTACACCTCCTTTTTTTAAATGGAGGGTTTGGACAAAGGCAGGAATTTTGGACAATTTTTGACAATTTGGACAAATGCAGGACCTTTTTGCATGATCTGATATTTTCAAGTGAATTCTACATACAAGATTACTCGGCATAATTTTTAACATCTTTGAGACAGCTCATGGCTCATAAAAAAGTGCTCAATATCTGGAAATCTCAAAATCTTGAGAGATGTCATTTCTTCAGAATGTTTTAAGTTTTTGTTTCCAAATTCCACCCCAAACTTATCCACTTGTAAGTAACTCTTGAGGCTTATTTCTGATAATTAGGTGGGGAAAACAGCAATAACAACCACGAATATTTACTGAGCACCTATTTGCATGAGACATTGTATTAAGCCCTTTCTGTGCATTACCTTGTCCTATTTCCAGGACAACCATATGAGGAGGGTATCATTATTCCTATTTTGTGAGAACACATATACTAGCAGAGGCTAAATGACTTGCCCAATGTCAGACATACAAGCACAGTATATGTGGCTGAAGTCCACATCCACAGTTACTCTGCTAGAGAACGTCATCCATGCCAAAGTTCCCACTGGTAAATGGAGAAATGGCAAAAACAAGAACAACTGTGAATTCCTCCATGAAGTTAAATTTACCTTTTCCATGTATTATTTAGAGATGCCTACCTACCTTTGTGCCAAAAAAGTCCTCTCGTTTATGGAATGATGGTGGTATTAGATGGTAGTTTAGAGTGGCTTTTGATTTTTGGCAACATACAAAGGTGGCAAGTCTCAAGTTTTTGAAATGTTACTGGTCCATGGATTTGCAATATCTGGGAGTCATTGTTCTCCAGTAGAATGAACATGTGTTATGCAGGAACTCTGTTCATTCCCAAGAGTAAAAGCTTCAAAAGGATGGTATGCCTGTCTTTTGTGCATCTTACTGGTGATAATTTGTTGATAGGGAGAGTCAGGTTATCATTTCTTCACAATCCAAATAAACTAGAGGGGAGAAATTAGAGGATTCCTCGGCCACCCTATAACTTGGTTAGCCATTCCATTTGTGACAAAGACATGGAAACAGAAGCTAAACTAAGAGCAGAGGGGGAAAAGTAAGAATAAGTTCAGATTCTGCTAAATAAGAACAGAGAACCTCCCCAGAGAAAACCAATAACTTACACCACTGCTCCTGTATTTGTAGATTTTATGCTAACAATAGCAATAATAGTGAAGCATCCTTTGAGAGCATCTTCATTTTCACAAATAAAGACCTTTGTCAAATTTAAAATTCTTCCTATAACAAGTATTGTAATTTCAATAGGATGTTAGAACTTAATCTTAAATTTATCACCGTGGAGTACTTCAGAGATTAAAAAGTACTTTGAAGGCTTTTTAATAACTCGGTCTTTACGAAGAATTAGTATACACCAGAATAAATAATCTCTGTACAATTATGGAGATCTCCCAAAAGGCAAATAAATATCCAGAGAAATAACTCTTCCACTCTAGTGCCTTTTTTTCTTGTGGCAACTTCTGTATGCTTCCATGCTATGAAAAGCATGAACTGCAATGATAGTTTGTGTATACATCCATATTATCTTTTATACTGACCAAGGATTGAGCTAAGGTGACTCGTTTGTAAAACCTGGCAGAGCTCGCCACCACTGGTTCCAAGTTTTCCTGGAGATGTAAAGAATTTCTTTGGGACTAAGGGATTTACAGGACTCTATATTTCTTTCTATTCCCTTCCAGGAAGCACCAGCTTCAGGACCTAAAACACATAGGGAGATTTCTCTCAAGAAGAGAGTTGAGGGTGGTGGGGTGGAGGTAGGTATAATAGACAAAGAATAAAAGGATGTGTGTGTGTGTGTGTGTGTGTGTGTGTGTAGGTGTCTGTGTGTTTATTTCTTGTGAAGTCAGCCAACAAACAGTGTAGTCTTGGCTTCAGGAGTAGATAACCATGATTCATCACTTACATAAAACACCCAGTGCTCATCCCAACAAGTGCCCTTCTCAATCCCTCCACCAATTTTCCCCACCCCCATCAACCTTCAGTTTGTTCTCTGTATTTAAAAGTCTCTTATTGGGGCGCCTGGGTGGCTCAGTCGGTTAAGCGTCCGACTTCGGCTCAGGTCATGATCTCGCAGTCTGTGAGTTCGAGCCCCGTGTTGGGCTCTGCGCTGACAGCTAAGAGCCTGGAGCCTGTTTCAGATTCTGTGTCTCCCTCTCTCTGACCCTCCCCCATTCATGCTCTGTCTCTGTCTCAAAAATAAATAAACGTTAAAAAAAAAATAAAAGTCTCTTATGGTTTGCTTCCCTCTCTGTTTGTATCTTATTTTTCCTTCCCTTCCCCTATGGTCTTCTGTTAAGTTTCTCAAATTCCACATATGAGTGAAATCATATGATATTAGTCTTTCTCTGATCGACTTATTTCCCTTAGCATAATACCCTCCAGTTCCAACCACATTGTTGCAAATGGCAAGAGTTCATTCTTTTTCATTGGCAAGTAGTATTCCATTGTATGTATAAACCACATCTTCTTTATCCATTCATCAGTTGATAGACATTTGGGCTCTTTCCATAATTTGGATATTGGTGATAGTGCTGCTATAAATATTGGGGTACATGTGCCTTTACAAATCAGCACTCCTGTGTCCTCTGGATAAATTCCTAGTAGTGCTATTGCTGGGTTGTAGGGTAATTCTATTTTTAATTTTCTGAGGAACCTCCACATTGTTTTCCAAAGTGACTGCACCAGTTTGAATTTCTACCACCAGTGCAAGAGGTTCCCCCTGAAGAAAATGATTCAAAGTCCTATAAGAAATAAGAAAGGAAAAAGCTAGTCCGAGGCTGACTGGGTCTAGCCTAATCTAAAGGTAATGACGGGGTAATTTACATGGCAACCAGTAAGTGCTGCATTTGTTAACTCCTACCCTATCCTATCCTATCCAGCAGTAAATAAATTAAAAAAAAGAAAAAGAAAAAGAATAGAGTGTCAAAGTATAATTTTCAATAAAAGGAAAAACCATGACATTCATATAAATATAGAATGAACATTCTATATTTTTCTAAGATTTATTTAATTTATTGAAGAACCTAGCAGGATGGTAATGCTGATTCAAAGGACAGGAGTCACCATGCTCAGTCGGTTGAGCATCTGACTTCGGCTCAGGTCATGAACTCATGGTTTGTGAATTCAAACCCCATGTCGGGCTCTGTGCTGACAGCTCAGAGCCTGGAGCCTGCTTTGGATTCTGTTCCTCCCTCTCTCTCTGCCCCTCCCCCGTTTTCGTTCTGTCTCTCCCTCTCTCAAAAATAAATGAACATTAAAATTAAAACAAAAACAAACACAAAGGATAGGAGAAGCTATATAAACAATGGGAAAAATGCTGGAATAAGACGTCAAAGTTAGTTATGAAACTGGTTAATGGGGACGCCTGGCTGGCTCAGTCGCCATTATGACTCAGCATATGACTCTTGATCTCGGGCTCATGAGTTTGAGCCCCACATTGGGTATAGAGAGTACTTAAAAAAACTGGTTAATGTCTTATCAGAGCAAATAAAATGTGACATTTGAGGTTATATTTTCTGCTTGGAAAAAAAAATAATTTGCATCTTTACCTAGACAAAAATCATTTGATAATTTACCAATCTTCTGCAAATTCATATCCAGATTTATAGAGTCTAGATCCTAATTAATAGTGTAGTGGAGGAAAAATAATTTTCCCCTCTACCCTTCTTTTTTTTAGATTTTATTTTTAAGTAATCTCTACACCCAGTGTGAGGCTTGAACTCACAACCTAGAGATCAAGAGTCACATGCTCCATTGACTGAATCAGCCAGGTGCCCCTTCCCTCTACCCTTCTGAGTTCTTAGTGGAGACCTCTATAATAAATAAATTAACAAGAGGAAAAGAACCAAAAGTTTATTAACATGTATACAATGGAGATGCCCAGAAAAAATGAATACCTCCCTGAGGTGGCTTAGAATTCAGGATTAAATACTATCTTAATAGGGAAAGGGTAGGGGGATATAGGACTCTCAGGGGGAGAGTAAACGACTTTTAGGAAAGATGAATGGGCTCTTAGAAGAATAGATGGAAGGAATGGCAGTTTGTGATCAAGTTTGGTTGTGCGGTCAAATTCTAGTCTTCTCTCCTGTAATAGGAGTCAATTTGCTCTAGTTGATGAACTTCCAGGAGGGGATCAATTTGAGTTCCTTTTGGAGAAACTTCTTTAGTCAGATAAAGGCAGTTCAGAGAAAGTCTCTCCCTGAACTTCCTGTTTTTTCAAGGCCTAAACCTCAAAATAATCAAAATACCAAAGTGGCACATCTGGAGGTGACATGTCCTTAACTCTGACACTCATATTTTGGGGTGGCATTTTCTATTCTCCTTCATTTGTAAACAGTAAGCCCAACAAAGCTCCATCTCCTGTAGCATGAGATGGCTTGTAAGGGGCTCTAATAGGAATTTGAAAGGGCCACCAGTAATCTTTCTGTTCCAAAATGTTGACCACGTCTTGACAGTTTTCACACCCCTTGATTCTAAAACACCAAGACAGCTGATCCAAACAAGAGGGAGATAGGATATGGATGGTGGCAGCTGAAAAGTATTAAAAAACCTCAGTATCCCATACTTGGAGTGAAGAAAAGGGAAACAAATCAAAAGTTAGCATGAAACATGAGACGTTGGTCAAGTGGTTAAACCAAAAAGGCAACTCTTATCTGTCTCACCACTACTTATTATTTCCTTATTTACTGATAAATTCCTTATTTATTTACATACATTTTGAAAATTTTTCTGTATTGGCTGAAATAAGTGGACTTGGAGTATTCCTCAAAGTAATATAACTCTGAACTCTGCATCAAATCAAGTTCAGTTAATAGTGAATTATATTAATAATTATGATCATATAGAAGATTTGCATGATAATGGACAGCATTTTAACTCAACTTCCAACACCTGTATGTTATCAGCAAAGAAAAAAAAAAGCTGCTTGGACTGTTGGATAAACAGAGTAGCAAAACTTGTTATGTCCATTTTTTTTAATGTTTATTTACTTATTTTGAGAGAGAGAGCGGTCATGCACGCACACACTCGCATGAGTGGGGGAGTGGCAGAGAGAGGGAGGGAGAGAATCCTGACTCTCGGCTCAAACTCAAACTCATGAACCGTGAGATCACGACCTGGGCGGGAATCCAGAGTCAGATGCTTAACTGACTGAGCCACCCAGGAGACCTGTTACTCCCGTTTTTTAAATTCACTAATTGTATCTGCACAACTCATAACTGTCTTTTTTTTTTCTCCTTTAAAAATGTAAATCACAGCTGACACTGGCACAATGCATAGCTCACTAGACTTCTAACACAGGGGAAAATGTAAACCACTTTTGCAAAAAGACTTTAAGCATGAAATTAAATCTTTAAAACGGGCAAATTTGAAGCCAAATTGTCCAAAGGATTCTAAAGGAAGCTGGCCTTGGACAACAGGATGCACAGAATTACTCCATCTGCATCAAAATGAGGCATCTCTGCTTATAATGTCATCATTTGAAATATTAGGGAAAACTCATGAAACAGCGATAGCTGGCTTTTCAAATAACAAACAACACAAAGTCAACTGGATTATTTGCCTCTCCATATAACCCACTAATTTGTTTATTTACTCTAATTCAGCTTCAATCATTTGGAAGTAAATGGTTCAAGATTCTGATAAGTTTCTATCAACCCTATATTCTAGACACTTCTGTAGCTCCTCTCAGAAATCCAATATTTTATTTGTACTGTCCCAATTCTCTGAAAACCTAAAGGGTGATAAGCTTGCCCTGTGCTGAAGAATCTCTTATTCTTTGATTCTGAGCAATCACTCAGAGCCCAGAAGAGGGTGCTCACAGAACAATCTGCTTGCTTTAACCACAGCCAGGATCCATCCTCTCGACCAAAGGTTTCAATATGGTAATCCCAAATTAGGCAAGAACCATAATGATCATAGCATCTTAAAATCACAAAAGGAGAAATGGAAAGTTCCCTAAATTAAAAGCAATTCAGGGATACATAAACAAAACTGGTGAAGACCTTCTATTTTTTTATTTTTTTAAAGTTTGTTCATTTATTTTGAAAGAGAGAGAAAGCACGAGTTGGGGAGGGGCAGAGAAAGAGAGAGAGAGAGAGAGAATCCCAAGCAGGTTCTGTACTGTCATCACAGAGCCTGACATGGGGCCCTAACCCATGAACCATGAGATCATGACCTGAGCCAAAGTTGGACACTTAACTGACGGAGACACTCAAGCACCCCTGAAGACCTTTTAAATGAGGGAATATGGGGAGACAAATGATGACTTTAACTTTTCATTAAATTTCTGTATTGATTCAAACACTTTATATCTTGTGCATGACTTCTTTTATAGTATAATTACTTTTCATTAACATCAATTAGTTAATGTCTTTATTAGTAAAAATTAATAAAGCTGATAATGAATATTTGAAACAAGTAGCGTGGCTGAAAGAATCTATCAAGAAATTGATATTTTCTTGAGAGGTTTATCAGTATTGTAGCTAGAAAATAAAACTTCAGTTATGTTTTATATTTATTAATTTTTTTTATTTTAAGTAGGCACCATGCCCCACGTGGGGCTTGAGCTCACGACTCTGAGATCAAGAGTCACACGCTCTACCAAGTGAGCCAGGCAGGTGCTCCTGTTCTATGTCCTATACTTAAATATGTCACTACTCAGAACCTAAAGCATCACGATTAATACCCTCTTCCCTGAAATACAAATCTTTGGAGAGAAAATCCATCAGAGAACAGATGGTACCCCTTTCCCATTGCCTCTCTTCTTTACTAAACTCCCCGAGGGTCTCATCTTGCTTTGCTGATAGCCATATGAATTAGGTTTACACGGTACTGGCAGTTTCGCTGCTGGCCTGTGGTAGCTTGGTGCTAAGTCAATTTAGCTAACCTGGAATGTTTCCCAGAGTTTTTTTTTTTTTTCCTGTGTGATTCTTTATGGCCACGAGAGACATTCTGTGTGAAAACCAGAAGGTAGAAGTGAAGAAGTCATATTTTTTATGCCCTGGACATTATTGTTAATCTGCCGCTAACTTACTGGTGTATCAGGCTTGTAGCAGCTCCAGGTCCCCCGGGTCTTCTCTTCCTGCTTCTCTGAGTCCTGCGCCAGGTATGCGTGCAGCTCCATGATAATGGGTGCCAACTTCCCCTGCAGGGTCACCCACAGCATTGGGGTTGGTCATAGTAAGAGACAGAAGTGGGTTCCAGTGTCTCCTTATGGGTTCCAAGTTGTCCTCATGCATGCTGGCTTGTCTTTGTCTCCTCTACACACAGCTTTCCTTCTGGTGTGCTGATCTGACAGACTTAGAGTAACTTCAGGCTCAACCCTAGACATAGAGTCAACAGCCTGCACAGATCACTCCACCAGCTCCCACATTCGTGTAAAATCTACCCCTTGTAATAAATCCCTTATTCTATGTCAAGTGCAGCCATCTGCTTCTCAGATGAAACTCTAACTGCTATAAGCTTCTATGTACATCACCATCTTGTTGCCTTTGCATTTTGAATAGTGTGTTGAGCCTCAAACTCATAACATCCACTGTCTTCGGTAGAAGGCAAAGACAGGTGGTATTTGGTTGTAGGAGAAAAGGAAGGGATGCTTAGAATGGTAAAAGTTTGTAGAGCAAGCTCCCAGAAGCTTTTCAACACTAAAAATGCCTGTTCCAGTTACTGATTTCCTCTCATCTCCAAATCCATCTTTCCTTGCCTTGCTTTGTGATGCTGAATCTGACCCTGTAAACATTTATTCCATAAGAAGCACTGGAGGGACACTGGAGGAAGAAGGGAATTCTCATCCTGGTTTTGTGGTACTCTTCTCCCCTGCTTGCTCTTGGGGTGGATGGAGGCCAGAAGTGCACGGACATCCAGTGGTGCTCACCCCTAATAAGTTTGATGGCACCATTTGGGGGACTTTCCAGTGGGTTTGCCACCACTGCAGCAGGCAGCTTCCCAATGAATTCCTCTCACACCTTGAGGGGCACCTTCTTAGTGATGCTCAATGAGTCTGGCAGATGCCCAAATGGGTAGCTTCCAGCAAGTTTCCTACTTACTAGCCCCCTCCTGTAGCATCTCAGGGAATTTCTCTGCCATCCAGTGGTCCCCAGCCACTCCCTTTCAATGGAGACAGGTGAAGAGAGGGCCCTCTTCTAAATTTGTTTCTTCCTTGAGCACCACGCCTCAGCCTTAGAGGGAGTGGGTACTGTTTACACGTGCTACTCGTGTGTTCATTAGAATTTTCTTTACTCCTTAGTAGGTAATCTGTTACTAGTTAATAATTTTTATGTCAGACTTCCCCCGTGTGAATTACTGTGTGATTTTGGATGCTTGATAAAATGTCTTTTGCTCTTAGTAGCTATTAAAGAAATAAAACTTAATCTTATTAGTTCAGGATTTGTTTTAGAAGGAACATAAATTATGTGTAATGTGAGTGCATAAGAGAAGGGATCACCCAGGTGTGCAGTTTAGAAAAGCTATTTGCTTTCTCTGGCCACCTCTACGAGGTGATCCTCAAAATGGGATCCATGGTTCCCTGTGAACAGACCCCAAGTCCACTATTGCTGTGAAGCAAACCACCCTAAAAATAATGGTTAAAACCACAATCATTTATTATTTCTCACGTTTGTCAGGAAGACTCCAAAGTCACACAACAAATGGTGAAGATACAGGAAAGGGTGAAGAATCAAGGCTCAAAAATGCACCCTACCACAGGGTCCAGGGATATTACCAAAGGTCTGCAAGTTTAAACGGTATTTTGAAATTTGCAATTCAGTGAGAAAATAAATAATGTAATCACATTGTGATAATGAAGTCACAGAACTTCAGTGCCTGCATTTGCATTATGGTCCTATTCTCACCGAGGAATTGCCTTAAGGGAGCGTGTACCTCTTTGTTTGTGGAGTTATAGTTTCTTTCTTTCTTTCTTTCTTTCTTTCTTTCTTTCTTTCTCTCTGTTTCTCTCTCCCCTTCTTTTTTTACTTATTCATTGTAGTCCAATGAACAGTCACCATTTTTATTATGTTTGTCATAAGCTTTTTATTGAAAAAAAATTTTAAGTTTATTTATTTTGAGAGAGAGAGAGAGAGAGAGAGAGAGAGAGAGAGAGAGAGAGAGAATGGCAGGGAGGGGCAGAGATGGAAAGAGAGAATCCCAAGCAGACTCTTCACCCTCAGCGCAGAGCCCAATGTGGGGCTCGAACTCACGAACCTCGAGAAGATGACCTGTGCGGAAATCAAGAGTCGGAGGCTCAATTGAACCACCCAGGCGCCCCTGTCACAAGCTTTTATACACATAAAACATGTATATGAGAAGTGTACAAACTGTAAGGGTATACTTCATGAATTTTAGTAAAATGAACACTTCTGTATGTTATAGGTTTACAGAAAAGTTGCAAAGATAGTTCTCATATACCTCATACCCTGTTTCTGCCATTATTAACACCTTACATTATTATGGTATAGATGTCACAATTAATGAACAAATATGGACACATTATTATTAACTAAAACCCATAATTTATACAGGTTCATTAGTGTTTTACCTAATGTCCCATCAGGGTGCCATATTACATTTAATTGCCATATCTTCTCAGGCTCCTCTGAGCTGTGAGAGTTTCTTTTTCTGAGACTTTCCTTGCCTCTGATATCCTTGACAGTTTTGAGGAGTACTGGTCAGGTATTTTATACAATGCCCTTTTAATTGGGATCTAAGAACTATATTTTAATTATTGTTGGAATATTTAGAATTGTTAGCTCCTTTGAACGTGTCACCAAAAGTGTCGGAATCAGAAAAGTATCTCAAACACAAAAAGTTTGAAAATCAGTTGTCTACATCAAAGCAGACTATAAGTATACATAAGTGAAGTTGTCAAGATGTCTATTCTACCATTCAAACTTCAATTTCAAAAAGCAATGTAGGTTTGCAGACCATTCTCACAGCGGTTGGTTAGTAATCTTAATTTATAAGCCATCTGCCTGTCACCCAAAACAGCCCAGACCATCAGCCACCCACCTGTATTCCCCTGCTCTAACATCACATGGAAGATGTTCCGAAGTCAGACGCTGAACTCACTAAGCCACCCAGGTGCCCCAACAGAAAATGTTTTTAAAGTACAAGCAGAAACAATAATCAAACTTTCAATGAAATATTTTCCTCTTTGCATTTTAAAGGATTAACATCCAAATTAGGGAGCAGAAAGGATTACATCCTATCAATTTGCACTCTGGTCATGGAAAAGCTGTTGTCAATACTCTAGTAATTAAATCCATACAAGTTGCAGACTTCATTGAAAAGCCTTTGACAAGAGTGAAGTCACTGATCACAAGTGTTTGTGGAGCACTTAACATTATTGGCAATGCTGTAAACGGTATATGGTTGTTTAGCTTCATAAGAAAGATAATACTGGAGCTCAAAATTAAAATACCTGTATTGGAATACATACAGGCCTAAAGATGTGTTTTATGAACCAGAAAGTACTCACTGTGTTGGCCAGCTCCAGATAGCTTCCTCCTACAGAGCTGCCAAAATGCCGTGACTGTGTGAGCAGTTTGTGGAGGGCAGCAGCCTGCTGATGCAAAGAGCGTCCGCCACACTCGAGAAGCTTCTGCAGGGCCCACTGACTCTGCAAGTCCGGGCTCTGGAGGTCCCTGGCACCGGAGTCATACTCCCAGCTCTCCCTGGCTGCTGACAGGGCACCTACATCCAGGAGAGGCAGGGGAAATAAAAAGATATTTCCTTCATTAGTCTCTGGGTGGCCAATAAGCAATGATTTGGAACCCCCTAAGCCTTCCACGTGCCAGCATGTCAGAACACACGTGGTGCCCAGACTGCAGGCTAAGTGCTTTCTCTTTCAAATTGACACCTGGGGAGCCTGGAGATAAAAGTAGTTTTAGGCAAATCATTCAGAAATAACTATCCAATGACTTTGTGCCCCCCAAACAGAATTACTTAGCAAAAAAGCACCAGAGAGCCAAGAAAAGGGAATCCGGAGCAAAGCCACTTCTGTCTGTGATCAGCCTTCTTTTTTAAAAAAAAAAAAATTTTTTGAGCATTTATTTATTGTTGAGAGACAGAGAGAGATGCAGAATGTGAGCAGGGAAGGGGCAGAGAGAGAGAGAGGGAGACACTGAATCTGAAGCAAGCTCCAGGCTCTGGGCTGTCAGCACAGAGCCCGATGTGGGGCTTGAACTCATGAACTGTGAGATCGTGACCTGAGCTGAAGTCAGACGCTTAACCGACTGAGCCACCCAGGTGCCCCTCTGTGATCAGCCTTCTTACTGTAAACCTTTTCTCCTGGTTGAGGAAGAAGGGAGTAAGTGAGAAGACAAAAAGTTAAGATATGGCACTTTATCATGATTTTCTCTCTCCTGGAAGTAGCTACAGGAAGCTGAACCGTGTTTGCCACTTAGGTGTGGCCATGCAGCTGAGTCCTGAGCAGAAGGTGAGCAGAAGTGACAAGCATCGCTTCAGGGCCTGGCTCCCAAAACCACCGGCGTGCGACCCTCCATGGCCTTTGCCTTCTGGCCTGGTGCAAATGGCCAGGCGCCCTTGGAAGCCATGTGGTACAGATGGTGAGGCCGTAAGATGGACGATGCCCGAGTCCTTGATTTATCTCTGGCAGCAGGGCTGGCTGCCCATCTCAGGCACCCTGCTTCGACTTCATGTGATTAGAAAAGGGAAATTCCTTTGGTGTTTGAGTCACGGCATAGTTTTCATTTGTTTCTCAGAACAGTTAGTATGACCTTAACTGTTACAACAGATTTAAACCTAATAAAAGATGCTAATAATTATGATACAATGACAAAGTAGACTTGGAAAGGGGTGGGGATGTTCAGGGAGAGCTTTCTGGAGGAGAAAGCCTGATGCTTCAATTGTCACCTTGGCTAGAAAAATTAGATTTGGGGCAAAGCACTCTTCTTTGTGTTGCTCACTTCTGAACAGAAGGCCCTTGGGTGCAGCTGGCTGGTGGAGTCTGGGTCACGTGCCTCTGTCTCAGCTGCAAGGGAGGCTGGGAAATTTGTTTCCTGGCTTCTACTCTGGGGAGGCAGGGTTTGTAAGGTGAGACCTTTCCTAAACATAGGAGTGATTCAAAATGCCTGGGCAGATAGAAAACATGACAAAGGTCTATACACAGACACTGTGCCCGGTACTGGGGATGAAGCAGTGAGCGCAACAAACTGTTGTTCCTGCCCGTAAAGTCTTCATATTGGTGCATCTTCAATACGTGACTTTTAATGGCAAAAAGAGGGGGACTCATTAAAATGATTTAATTTGTACTATGAAATGAGAACATATACAGATTACTCTATAATTTATTTGAGTGTAATTACATATAGCAAACTACAAATTATGTTCATTGGTTTCTGATATGAACATCCAATCTTCCCTTAATAGGTATTGGTGAGTTTAATCAATGTGATTGGGTAAACTGTCTTTGTCAGGAACCACCCCTGTGGTTCATGTTCTGATCTTCTTCAGTCAGTTTGACCCAACACACTCTCTCTCTCTCTCTCTCTCTCTTTTTTAAGTAGGCTCCATGCCCAGCATGGACACTGACCCAGATGCCCCAGACCCAACACTTCTTTTGTACAGTGCTGTATGGCTGGAGCGACAGTCTTTGTATCAAAGCAGACCATCAAAGCAATCACTATGTTTGCAATTGTTTAAAGTTTCTTTTAATATTAAACTCTGTCCGCTGTATTGCAAGGACAGTTTTGTTTTCCTTCAGCATAGACTGTGGGGAGCCTGGGTGGCTCAGTCGGTTAAGCGTCCGACTTCGGCTCAGGTCACGATCTCGCGGTCCGTGGGTTCGAGCCCCGCGTCAGGCTCTGGGCAGATGGCTCAGAGCCTGGAGCCTGTTTCCGATTCTGTGTCTCCCTCTCTCTCTGCCCCTCCCCCGTCCATGCTCTGTCTCTCTCTGTCGCAAAAATAAAAAAATGTTAAAAAAAAACAAACAAACAAAAAAAACATAGACTGCAATAGGTCTCCCCTCCCTCCGCCTGCTCCTCTGAGTGATTGCTGCCATTTGTCTAGTGCCTCTCATTCTCTGTCCCAGCCCAGCAGCATGTGGCAAGAGGACTGACAGAGGTCAGAGCTGAAAAGTGGGTTGAATCACAGAGGGCCTTCTATCTCCTATATAAACAAGCATGGGCATGGACCCTTGCCTTTATATTCCACCACAGGACCCAGTACGTTGCACACACACAGCCTGAGACAGCAGGCATTTAATATACATTTAGTGAGTGGATGGCTGAATTATCCATGGTTGTGGTACCATAGGGTTTCACTTATTAACAGGAAAAGCAACATGAAGATTAATTTTTAAAATCAAAATAAATTATACACTTAAACTTTATCTCTATGCAAACAGGGAGCCTCGTTTTCAAATAATAAAATACATCAGTTGTGGGATAAGACGGCCCAAGGAAGCTTCATTTGAATTTATGATGCTGTACTAACAGACCTAAACCCAGTTTCTGACAGAGTCATATAATCAGGTTAGCCAAGCTCCATGTTAATCAGCAAGATCAAAAGGCCCTCACACTATTACCATAACAATTTTTGCTGAAGTGATGCTGAGGAACTCAGGTCTTCTGCTAAGAAGTCAAGTCAATCACATTAGCATCCACATAAATGGACCCCAGAAAAGGAAGTGCACATTTAAAATACAGTACACAGGGCGTCTGGGTGTCTCAGTCGGTTGAGCTTCTGACTTCGGCTCAGGTCATGATCTCACAGTCTGTGAGTTCGAGCCCAGCGTCGGGCTCTGTGCTGACAGCTCAGAGCCTGGAGCCTGCTTCAGATTCTGTGTCTCCTTCTCTCTGACCCTCCCCCGTTCATGCTCTGTCTCTCTCTGTCTCAAAAATAAACATTTAAAAAAAATTTTTTTAATAAAATATAGTACACTATTCCCATTACTCTCTTTCAATCTGATTTTTCTGGATATAAAACCAACATTCTGGAGACAAAATTAGTCAGTAAATTGGGATGATCTCATTGAAAACCATCAACAGTGTAGGTCTGATAACTGTCTTCCTCCCCCCCATTTTTTGAAATTCACTTATTTTTGAGAGGGGGAGAGAGTGGGAGAGAGGGGGAGAAAGGATCCAAAGCAAGGCTCTGCACTCACAGCAGAGCCCGATGTGGGGCTCAAACTCACAAACTGTGAGATCATGACCTGAGCTGAAGTCAGATGCTTAACAAACTGAGCCACCCAGGCACCCTCATCTTCCTTTTGCCCTTTGAAATATCATGATGCCTGATGTTTCCAGGCTCACACTCAGCCTCTTGTTGGCCCCACTTCACTCCTTTGCTAACCTCAAGAAAAGCCTGTTGACCTCAGGGAGATAGATGGCTGTGCTTCTTTTCCTTCACATGGATACCATTACAATTCTACTGTCTCCCTGTGCTCACCATGCTCTCTGGTCTCTTCTAATAAGGACACTGATGTCATCATGAGGGCACCATCACTCATGGCCTCGTCTGACCCTAATTACCTCCCAAAAGAAACATCTCCAAACCCCATTACATTGAGGGGTTAGGGCTTCAACCTATGAATTCCAGGGGAACACAAACAGTCAGTCCACAACAACCAATGATGAGCTGCTGTCCAGGCCACTTAGGAAACCGACGGCATGGCATCCCTTTAAAGACCAAAGGCCTAACCACTGCCCGGGCCTAGAAGTCTCTGCACACACAGAATCAAAGAAGGCCATCACTTCTGCCATGATAATTCTTTAAAAATTTTTTTTAATGTTTATTTATTTCTGAGACAGAACATGAGTGGAGGAGGGGCAGAGAGAGAGGGGGACACAGAATCCGAAGCAGGCTCCAGGCTCTGAGCTGTCAGCACAGAGCCCGATGCGGGGCTCGAACTCACAGACCGTGAGATCATGACCTGAGCCGAAGTCGGACGCTCAACCGACTGAGCCACCCAGGCGCCCCTGCCATGATAATTCTTTAGGGCAATCTGAAGTAAGGGATGAGGTGTATTCTTTTATTTTAAATGTTTAAAGGCGGCAGGCACATATTCTAAATGTTTCCCTGATCAGAAAAGCACAGAAAACAAGTGGCATTTTAACATGTTTATAAAATACATCATTGCAGAAACCCTGATCTCAGAGAAATGATGAAACAGAAAACCTGCCACACATGAGACCTTTATTCTGCTGGGTACATGGCAGCTATGAGCCAGTGCTCTAATCCCACCTTCAAAGTGTCACCCAGCTTCAGGTCCGAAGCCTGCAAATACTGTGCCTATTCACCAAAGGCATTATGAGACCTTCCTAGTAGGCCAAACCCCCCATGAGGATAAGGCAGGACAAAGCATTTAAAACACCTAGAAGGTGGGTGCCTGGGTGGCTCAGTAGGTTAAGCATCTGACTCATGATTTGGGCTCAGGTCGTGATCTTGCAGTTCCTGGGTTTGAGCCTGCTTGGGATTCTTTCTCTCTCCCTCTCTCTCTCTCTGCCCCTCCCCTGCTTGCTCTCTCTCTCTCTCTCTCAAAATAAATAAATAAACTTCTTTTAAAAAATTAAGAAAAAAACACCTAGAAGTCACCTTAAAGATAGTAACAATTTGGCGCCTGGGTGGCTCAGTCGGTTGAGCCTCTGACTTCAGCTCAGCTCAGGTCATGATCTCATGGTTCGTGAGTTCGAGCCCCGTGTCGGGCTCTGTGCTGACAGTTCAGAGCCTGGAGCCTGCTTCAGATTCTGTGTCTCCCTCTCTCTCTGACCCATCCCCGTTCATGTTCTGTCTGTCCCAAAAATAAATAAACATTTAAAAAAATTTTTTAAAAAGCAACAATAATCATGATACCTAACATCTACTCAAAGCCACTAGGAGCTGGGCACTGTTCTAAGTATCTTCCATATATTATCTCATTTAGTTCTACCCACAGCCTATGAATGACAAAATCATTTTTCCCAGTTTTAGAAGAGGACGTTTTCTCTCTTTCAGCTTCTGTTGTAGACATTGCCCGTTTGCATAGGATAGCGGTTAAGAGCTGGGGTTTTGTAGTCAAGTTGCTTGGGGTCAAATAAGACTCACCATGACCAGCTAGCTAAGTGACCTCAAGAAAATTATTTAAACTAAGCCCAGGTTTCTTCATCTTTAAAATGGGGATCATAACATGTTCTTCACAGAGGTGTTGCAAGAATTAAACAAGATAAAAATATGTAGAAAATTTAGACAATCCCTGGCACACAGTAAACTGATCAGTGAATGTTAGCAATCATCTGGTCACATCTCACAATTTTAGTTATTTGGAATCCATTTTGAATAACTCCATAGGGACAAACATAAGGGAGAAATATATACTCTCTCCCAGCTTTTAAAGGTTACCTGTTGAAAAACAAACCTTTGGCACCTAACCAGTGGCTAAAATTTCATCAATGGTTTTATACTTAATATTAGGGCTATTGTAAAGAAAAGAGCCAATTAAGTCAGAGCCAAAGTTATATTTCTCTGAGTAAAGAATATTCCATTAGTAACTCAAAGTCTTTGGTTATTGGGTTTGAAAGACTTTGCTTCCCTATTCTACTTGGCCTACTCTTATCTCCAGAGGACAACCCACCTTCCTAAAACTGGTGGCAGCAGCTCAAAAGCAGAACAAGTATGAGTTATTCATCAGATCTGTGCTCTGGCTGCTCTCACCACCCCTCTGTTTTCTACCTGCATTTCCTTCTTTTCTATTCTTCATTTGAATGTTGGGGCCTCACATCACATTATGGGCAAATGATAATGCAGAGTGGTTAGGGGGTCCTGAGACCTGTATTAATAGCATCCTATGATACTGTCTGTATCGAGCGATCGTTAATTTTTCATTTCTGTGGATTATTTAGACAACATTACCTAATTTATTCCCTCAATGGCAAGAGAGAAAATACTCCTTTCAAAACACCAGGGGCAGCTACCTTTCTGAATTTAGACGTACCACACCGATAGAAAGAAGCATGGGAGAATTTGAACAATCAGCTTCCAGGTGTCAGCCTTCCCTGTCATAGCACATTTACTATTCCCAGATAATAGTGACATCAACAGAAGCAGCAGTAAATCGTTTAGTCCAGAAGGGAAGCACTGTTTGAGTCTTTAGTCATTTATTAATGTCAATGCTTGGTACAAAATTCAGGAGCGCAACTCCCATGAGGACCTCTAGCTTCCTCTAGCACAGATTACATTGCAAATGCAGGCCAATTGTCTTAAGAATCTGGTCTGTGATCACAAGGAAAACTGGGTGGTAAAGGATTGATAAATAGAGCCTACCTATCCTTCTGGGAAAAACAAAAACCAAGAGCAATTCAAAGCACATGTCCTACCTACTAAGGGAAGATAAATAATATTAGCTCCCAATGATAAAATTCAATTCTTTGGCCTTTGGCTATCTTCAGGAAGTGAGCCTTTTAGTGTCCTATTTTGAATATATGTCACATGTGTCCTATCTAGGGACAATGTACTGAATTTCAATGAAACTTTGGGAATAGAGTGGAAGATGTATTTTGAAATGCAATTCCCTTTCCCTGCCTTAAGACTGTTGATAGGTGACAAGAAGCAAAGAAATTAAAAAATGCATTTTTCTTACTGAAGTGTGCTTACCAACATCATCATCACTGGCTATTTCTTTTTTTTCTTTTTAATTTTTTTAAATGTTTATTTATTTTTGAGAGAGAGAGAGAGACAGAGACAGAGACAGAGACAGAGAGACAGAGCATGAGCGGGGAAAGAGCAGAGAGAAAGGGAGACACAGAATCCAAAACAGGGTCCAGGCTCTGAGCTGTCAGCACAGAGCCCGATGCGGGGCTCGAACTCACAAACCGTGGGATCATGACCTGAGCTGAAGCCGGACGCTCAACCGACTGAGCCACTGAGGCACCCCTCCTGGCTATTTCTTAATGCTGCACTCTACAAGGAAGTTCAATGATCCTTGGTGTATTTAAGCACAGGCTTGAGAACGTCTAATGGAACGTAGTTCAGAGACAACCAAAAGGAAGCAAGAATAAATAACCTTTAAAATTCTTCTCCAGCTCTAGATTATTCCCAGATTCTATTGTCCTGGTTAAATTTAATATAAAGGAGAAAATGTCTGCCCTTAGGCAGTTAATAATTTAGTTATGAAAGCACAGCTGAGGCAAGCATCTTTAACTCTAAAAAGACAATTAAAAATAATATTTGGCAGCTTATTATCTTGGCTTGTCTAAACTAGATATATGAAGGAGATAAGCAAGAGGGTTGATTTAGGGCTAAAGAATTCAAAGGATTGTTTAGGCAAAGTGTTAAAATGAGCATTAGAGCAAAGAAGTATTAATTGAGTTTCACTTGAACCTGAGGCTGGCTTGGGGTTAAAGGGGCTAATGTTCATATGGTCCACAAAGTTTAAGATTTTATTATTAGATTTTTTTTAATGTTTATTTATTTTTGAGAGAGAGAGAGAAAGAGCACAAGAGGGGGAGAAGCAGAGAGAATGGGGCCAGAGGATCAGAAGCAGGCTCTGTGATGACAGCTGAGTGCCCAATGCAGGGCTCAAACTCATGAATGCGGAGATCATGACCTGAGACGAAGTCAGACTCTCAACCAACGGAGCCACCCAGGTGTCTCTAAGATTTTTTTTTAAGACTTGTCTCTCTTGGTTAGAAGGCAGAGACTGTGTTTTGGATCAACTTCTCTTCCTCTTACAAGGCATATTAATGGGCCATGTATTCAGTAAGCCCTTGTTAGTCACTAATTTTTAAGTACCAGACTGAATGAGGATAATGCTAATCTGGGCCTATGCTCTGTAATGAGAAGCATCACACAGATCCTTTGATTGGCATGGCCATAGGGTTTGTCATATTACTTGGCTGAAGATTAGCCTAATCAAAATGGAAAATGCCAGGCAGGAAAAATACACAAACAGGAATTTAAAAAATGATTCTGATTCCAGCTTCTTAGCAAAAAATAGAATTATATTATGCTTTATTCCTAAAAAGTTGCTACTTTTCACTTAAGTTTTTTAATGTGTTGGATCATATTAATTTTCTAATGTTAAACCAAACTTGCATTCAAGAGACAAACCCAACATAGTCAAAATATGTGATATCTTATTTATTATTGATTTTGGTTTGCTAGTATTTTGTCTACTATTTTTGCATCTCTGTTCAAAAGTTAAATTGGCCTTATAACTTTTTCTTCATATACTGTCCTTGTCACATTTTGGTATTAAGTTTATGTGTGAGTCTAATTATTTGTTTTTGAATGTTAAGTAGGCCTCACAGTGAAGCTATCTGGGCCTTGTGGACATTTTGAAAATTACTGTTTTGATTTTATTCTTAGTTATAGAACTATTCAGATTTTATACTCCTTAATAAATTAGTTTTAGAAAGTTATATTTTCCTGGAAGTTTCCTTCTTCCTTAAAAAAATTTTTTTTAAGTTTATTTATTTATTTTGAGAGAGAGAGACAGTGAGTGCAAGTGGGGGGAGGGGCAGAGAGCAAGGGAGAGAGAGAACTCCAATCAGGCTCTGTGCCATCAGCACAGAGCCCCACATGGGCCTTGATCCCACAAACACTGAGATCATGACCTGAGCCAAATCAAGAGTCAGATGCTTAACAGACTGAGCCACCCAGGCACTGCTCCTTATTTCTTTTAAATTTTTAAAATATATTGGCAGAGCTGTTCATAGTGTTTTCTTTTTGTTCATTTCTGCAGTATCTTTGTACTCTTGATATCAGTTATAACAAACCCTCACTTGGCCACCTAACCTGCCAACAGGTAGGCTTGGCTGGATGACACAGTCTTGACTTAGTTGCTATGTGTGCGTATCAGAGGCCCCTGGATGTCCTATTCCTGCTACATACATGCCTCACCTACATAGCATATGACCTTCGGCCAGCCCAGTGTGTAGCCAACCAACAAACCCAGATATTGTCAATCAACAGTGCCCAGGGGCTTCGCATTTCTGATAAGGACCTAGACAGTTTGTGGTCTTCTTTTCCCCCAAACTGCAACCTAGAGAACTTTCCTGGACTCCATGCTTGATTGAGTTGCGGGTTTCCCCACTCAACAATCAATCCTAGATCTCTAATGGGCTCTATTTGTTGTCCTTAACAATTATTTGTGCCTTCTCTTTTTTTACTTTAGCATTCTTGCCAAGAAGTTATCAATTTCATAAATCTTTTTAAAAACTCATCTTTTGTTTTTATTGTGCCTCTATATTGTGTGCTTGTTTTGTATTTCATTAATATTTCTTATTTTTATTATATCCCTTTTTCTATTTTGTGTTTATTTTGCTGTTCTTTTTCTAAATTCTTGGAATGGATGCTCAACTCAGCCCTTTTTTATTTTCTTATAAAGCCATCACATTTCCTCTAAGTGCTGCATTTCAATTAATATTTTCATAATCCTTCAATTCAAATTATTTTTAAATGGTCATAATTTTGTCTTAGCTCCATGGGCTATTTCAGAGTATGTTGCTTAATTTCCCATCATATGGGGTTTGGGCAGTGTTATTGATTTATAGGTTCATTCCAATATATGTAGAACGCAGGGCAATGAACCTATAGATCAATAACACTGCCAAGGAATGTTTGTAATGTTTATTTATTCTGAGAGGTGGGGAGAGAGGTAGAGAGAGGGGGAGAGACAGAATCCCAAGCAGGCTCTGCACTCTGAGCACAGAACTCAACATGGGGCTCAATCTCATAAACCATGAGATCATGACCTGAGCCAAAATCAAGAGTTGGATGCTTAACTGATTGAGCCGCCCAGGCATCCCTGTCAGGCAGATTTTTACAATCCATTCTTACCATCTGTTTTTAAACTATAGAATTTAATCTATTTATTTTCAATTGAATTACTAATACAAGGATTAATTTCTTTCACCTCATTTTCTTCTTCCTATACATCTAATTTGTTCTATATTTATTTCTCTTTTCTTGCCCATTGAAAAATGTTCTCATTTCACTTTTTAAATCTATAGGTTTGACTGTTAAACATTTTCTTTCTAGGGGTGCCCGGCTGGCTCAGTCAGAAGAACATGAGACTCTTGATCTCGTGGTCATGACTTCGAGCCCCATTTTGGGTGTAGAGATTAGTTAAATAAGTAACTAACTAACTAAATAAATAAACTTTTGAAAATAAATAAAAATTTTAAAAAATACTTTCTTTCTGGGAATGCAAGCTGGTGCAGCCACTCTGAAAAACAGTATGAAGGTTCCTCAAAAAACTAAAAATAGAACTACCCTGTGACCCAGCCATTGCACTACTAGGCATTTATCCATGGGATATAGGTGTGCTGTTTCGAAGGGACACATGCATCCCCATGTTTATAGCAGCACTATCAACAATAGCCAAAGTATGGAAAGAGCCCCAATGTCCATTGATGGATGAATGGATAAAGAAGATGTGGTATATATATATAATGGAGTATTACTCGGCAATCAAAAAGAATGAAATCTTGCCATTTGCAACTACGTGGATGGAACTGGAGGGTATCATGCTAAGTGAAATTAGTCAGAGAAAGACAAAAATCATATGACTTCACTCATATGAGGACTTTAAGAGACAAAACAGATGAACATAAGGGAAGGGAAACAAAAATAATATAAAAACAGGGAGGGGGACAAAACAGAAGAGACTAATAAATATGGAGAACAAACTGAGGGTTGCTGGAGGGGTTGTGGAAGGGGGGATGGGCTAAATGGGTAAGGGGCACTAAGGAATCTACTCCTGAAATCATTGTTGCACTATATGCTAACTAATTTGGATGTAAATTTAAAAAATAAAAAAAAATTTTAAAAATTAAAAACAAATTAAAAACAAAAACAAAAACAAACAAAAAATATTTTCTTTCTATTTTAGTGATTATGCTAGAAATTACAACATGCATCCTTAATTTATTAAAATCTAAAGTTTATGAATTTATTTACCTATCTCTGGACCATATTAGGACCTTAGAAAATTTGAAATCTATCCATCCCACTCCCAACTTACAGGCTACTATTGTTTTATATTTATTTTCCCTAAAATCTCCAGAACACAGTATTATTGTTTTACTCTGCTTATTTATGTTTATCCATGTGTTCACCACTTTCTTTATTCTTCTTTTTCTCTTGCAACTCAGAACTTCTGTCTGGAACCACTACCATTTTGCTTGACATATATCTTTATAACTTATCTTAATGAAGAGAGGGATAGGGGCAGAGAGAGAGGGAGACACAGAATCTGAATCAGGCTCTAGGCTCTGAGCTGTCAACACAGAGCCCGACGCAGGGCTCGAACTCACAAACTGCAAGATCATGACCTGAGCCAAAGTCGGACACTTAACCGACTGAGCCACCCAGGCGCCCCATTTTAATGTTTCTTTTTATCCAATTCTTTGTGTGTGTTTCTGTATGTGTGTGTGTGTGTGTGTGTGTGTGTGTGTGTACGTATTTTCTCCTGTATTTCATAATATATTAAAGAAGGATTTTTTTCTATTTTTTAAATTTGGGGGCAGGCAGAGGGAGAGGGAGAGGGAGAATCTCAAACAGGCTCCAAGCCCAGCGTGGAGCCCAATGTGGGGCTCAAACCCACAACCCTGAGATCAGGACCTAAGCTAAAATCAAGAGTCAGACATTCAACCGACTGAGCTACCTAGGCACCCATGAAGTGGGATTATTTTGAGTGTTCTCCTTGCAGAGTCTCCATTCCATTTAAATTAAGTTTTTCTTCTCGTTTTGGTCTCTATTTCTCATTTTAGAGGAATTTCTCAGACATCTGGTGCTCCTTGGTTGTTTGCCCCATTAGGCCATATGATGTATTCCAGATTTCAGATCAATATTCCCAAAATGACTGTAGTTTATTGGGTTCAGTTCAGGAAACACTGATCTCTGCCATCTTAGATGAATGGGAACTTTATCAGACCAGGCATAGGCAGGAGTAACACAGACAAAATGGTTTTCATAAGCCTCACCCCCCTTCCTTCCTCAGATTTTTCTTCACAACTCGAATTTTCCTTCATCTACTGCTGTCCTTCAAGACCTTTCCTGTGGCTCCTCCCTCAATAGAATCACTTCAAGTAAAAATCTGGTTATCTTATTAATATACAGTAGGAATGACTGATAAGACTAAATATGTTGCCTGGTATTTGGTTTTTAGAAAATGGGGACAAAGCATTTCTTGGGGATATACCAAAGGAATAGACTCTCAGGATATAAAATACCCAACATCAAAGCAAATCAGCAGAAAGGTGTATGAAAATAGCCAACTCCCTTAATAAAAACAAACCTCTTATTCTATAAGACTGGCAATGGATGGAGAATCTCCACAACGGATGATGAAGAAGAACCTCATAACCTTAACTGTTGTCCTCTATGATTCACCTTCCCCTTTAGGATTTCCATCTAATTATGCCTGCATCCATTCCCAGGCCATAAAGAGGTAGAACTAGTTCCCTTTGGTATGGTGGCCCAAGAATGGACAACTCTTAATTCCTTAATACCCCAAACAAAGCAAAGTGGCAGCATTCATAGAAGATTTTGCAAATGTCTAAAGAGAATTAACATAGGAGTGGCAAGAAACTACTACGGCATATCTGAGGTGACTTACCATTCGTGGGTACTAGCCCTACCCCATCGTAATTCCCAGTACAGCCCTATCTATCGGGTATTATCACAGTTCCCAATATTTACAAGCATAAGACCAGATAATCTAATTCCTCTCATCCCAAAAGCAAGGTAATGAAGACTGAGAAAGAAGCTATCTCCTGCACAAGTAGCAGACTGGTGGGCTATGAACTATATCTAGCTCACAGATATATTTTGTCAGTTCTGCTCTACTTAAGAATCCTCTTTTAAAACTTTAGCCATCAACATTGAGAATCTGGAGAAATCATATTTAATAAAGGCAAAAATATGTTCTGGCATTGAACACACACACACACACACACACACAGAGGCATGAAACACACACACAAGATCTGGAAACATGTGGCCCCTTGTCCCACAGGGCAACATTCGGCTACAGTTGAGCATTAGCTACCCTTGGCAAATAGGCACATGCCTTCCAGTTTGCTGGAGCCTCCATCTAGTCAACTTTGCTTGCTTACATTGTCTACCTGCCTTCGGTAAACATTTGCAACCCTCATGAACTGCAGGTCTGCGTCTGATGACCTACTCTTTCTCAGGTGACAGACTGGGAGGAACTACTAGCAATCACCTTCCCCTTCAGAGGACACCCCACCCTTCTCAGGGCTGTGGCTTCATAGACCTAAGTATACACCATATTATAGTCCCGATAGTCATATAAGAGGCATACACTTAAAATGGGTGCTTTTGTTATGAAGAGGGCTTTTGCCCAAAAGCCAGTACCATCTCACTAAACACTAACACACCCTTAGTGAGATTAAATCTCACTAAGTACTGTGTTGATATATACACAGCAAGGTGAAAATGTTGATGTTTACATCCCTGAGATTCTGGGTCTAGTTACTGTTACCCAAATGAGATACACTATGTGAAAAATGCTTTGAAGGATAATACAAACTGAGTAAAAAGAAAAAGGCATTGTGTAAAGTGCTAGAAAAATCTAAACATAATGAGTGTTTTGATTTTGGCATGAAAGCAACTAAAATAGGTGGCAATGGTAATTAAATTAACTCTTTAGGAGTCCAGGGTGGCATGTTCACACCTAAATCTCGATGAAGAAATTCTTAACAAGAAAATGAAAACCATCTTGGAAATTGGAATTCTAAGTTTTTGTTAATACAGCAGGAGAAAAATAGAAAAGAATACAGCGGTGTGAACCGTTAGAAAAACAATTAAGTCAGGAGTCAGGAGAGGTATAGTCTAGCCCCAGCCATGTCACCAGCTAACTCTGTGACATGAGAATTATCATTATTTAACACTTCCTCTCCATTTCCTCATCTATACTATGTAGAGTAAAACTAGATGATATGTAACAAACCCTCTGGGCTGTACTGTAATTCAAGGGCAAACTTGTATCAAAATACTCTAAATCTTAAGTCAGATAAATCAAAGAAAACACTACAAATACCAAGAGACAAATCTGACATGATAATTAGTTTGCATTAAAATTTACCTAGAACTGACTTATACACATCCATAAAATGAAAGCTAAATAAATACACAACATATCAGATTAAATTCTGCTTCAACTAGAAGTGAGAATGTTTTTCTTGTAGATAGCAAACATAAATGGATCCACTGGAAACCGTACAAAATGCTTCCAAAACAACCATAAAAATTTAACTGATTTAAACACTTACTAATGTCCTTTTATTAATATTCTCCAATGAACTTGCAGTAGCCTTGAGAGAGATAAAACAGGAAGCAAAATAAGCCTTCCTGAGCCTTTTGTGATTTTAATGTTGAGTGACAGATTCTCTAGAATGAACAATGGACAATGAAAGAGTCTGGCCAAACTAAACACTTTCTGTGAGCAGACTGAGCCTTTATCTCAGCCAAGAAATCATTTTTACTCCATGAAAAATATCTAAAATCTTGCCAAATTGTACCACTGCCACTGAAATTGGAATGGCTTCAACATTCCATAAATACAGTGACACTTAATGAATTGCTTCAGTTAAATCATGCTGGAAGGAAAATAGATGAACAATCTTATTGTGTTATATGTCGTTCAAAAGATACAATCAACACAGGTAATCAGGGGCGCCCTTCATGCCAGGATTACCCTTGAGATAGGCACATCTGGATTCCCATGAACTTTTTATTTTTTGCTGACTAAAATGAAGTAATTTATACCATTGGGAAGTGAGTTAAAATAATATATTCAAAAAGAGCAGCACCAAATAGCCAGAAAAAACAGCAAAAAATTAAATCAGAAAGAAAGAAGGACCAGTGTGTAATACTTGAAACATCATTTTCCAAGAATTTCGACCACCACAGAACAGCATAGTGACTTATAGGAGGTAATGACCTGCAAAAGAAATATAAACTATTTAATATCTCAAGAAATAAGGGTGCCTGGGTGACTCGGTTGAACATCCGACTTTGGCTTAGGTCATGATGTCATGGTTTTTGAGTTCCAGCCCCATATTGGGCTCTCTGCTGTCAGCACAGAGCCTGCTTCAGATCCTCTGTTCCCCTCTCTCTGCCCCTTCCTGCTCTCGCTCTTTCTCTCAAATATAAACATTTAAAAAAAATATCTCAAAAAATACCTGAGAATCTGATGATCTTATATATGCTTGCTTAAAAGTTTAAAAAGGAATACACCAGGGGTGCCTGGGTGGCTCAGTTGGTTGAGCACCTGACTTTGGCTCAGGTCACGATCTCATGGTTCGTGAGTTTGAGCCCCGCATCGGTCTCTGTGCTGATGGCTTGGAGACTGGAGCCTGCTTCAGATCGTGTCTCTCTCCCTCTCTCTGCCCCTCTGCCGCTCGCTTCTCTTTCTCTCTCTCAAAAATAAACAAACACTAAAAAAAAAAGAATGCACCCTGTTCTTTCCTTCTTACATTGTCCTTCATTGTTTCCTTTTGCCTGCAGTGACTGCAAAATGGACAGATGACAGTCAATGTACTACAAATAGATTTGACATCTTTAAGTGCAGAATTCAGAGTTCAGACTATGAAAAGCCAAATAAACACAAAGAATCAAAGTCCAAATATATCCAATACAGAAACATTTTCAGCCTGATAAATAACATACATCTGATTCTTGATTATTTTCACTTTCTCAGATGGTGTCAAAGTCATTTGTTATCTTTGATTTCATTAGCTGTTTATAGCACTTACATTCTAATATATGGGTTCAGTTATCTGAGATCCCACAACACCTAAAATAACCAGTGAGGTCATAACTTGGTAGGGGTTTGAGGTGAAGTGATTTACAATATCCTCTCCTAGTCCCTTGTTCAGAAGATCTCTTGGCCTCTTCATGGCAAATGACATGATTTCTCAGGCTAAACGCAAACAGATTTTCTTTCTATTTCAATATTTTCTATTTTCCCTGACTTAGGAAAAAGGAAAATATTTAGTTTTAGTGGATGCTGCTGATCTGTAGGTTACTAGATCTGAGATATATTAAGGAGATTATCATATTATATCCTTAATTATACTCATAATTTGAAAGCAATATATGCCACATATAAGCTGCTGTAATAACCAAGATTTTTCTGCATTAATACACTTTCATTGTAGAATTATGTCGCTGTGTAGGCTGAGTTGAGCCTTCTTCTTCTCCTCCTCCTCACCTTCTCCCCTTCCTCCACCCCTCCCCCCTTCTTCTTCTCCTTCTCTCCCTCCTTCTCCTCCTTCTCCTCCTCCTTCTAAATAGCAAAGCCATTGCAATAGTCATTCTAGAAAATGTCTTTGCTGGTAATCTTAACAGTGTTTGGGCAACCTTACATCCTTTTTACCCCCTGACCCTGATGGGCTCTGTAAGTTACTGTCTGATAACAGAGTGATCATCAGCTTAAATGTCAAGAGCCCTAAACAGCCCAAGAAGACAAACTAGAAGAGAAAAAAAGCTCTAAGGTTTGTACGTGAAAGAATCCTTTAATACAGTGCTTCTCTCAGTCTTCACCCAAGTACTCCAAAGGCAGTGGGCAAAGAAGTGTGTAATTACCCCAAGCCAGAGATTTCTTTCAAGTCTCATGTTTTACATTGAAAATTCAGGGGCGCCTGGGTGGCTCAATCGGTTGAAATTCTGACTTCAGCTCAGATCATGGTCTCATGGTTCATGGGTTCAAGCCCCGCATTGGGCTCACTGTTGTCAGCATGGAGCCTGCTCCAGATACCCTGCCCCCACTTCCCCTTCCATGCTTGCGTTCTCTCTCTCAAAAATAAACAAAACATTTAAAAAAGAAAGAAAGTAAACTCATATATATTTTGAATTCTACTACTCATATATCAGCATTTCCTTTAATACAATTTTTTTAAACTTATCAAGTTATACAACTTTTCCTCCAAATAATCAATTACACTGATGCTTGAGATTATGCACCATGTTTGTTTGGGGGCATTTAATAACCTTCCCAGCACCCCCAACCACTTCCATGTGCTCCCCAAATGTTCACACAACTCAGTGTGAGGTACAAGGACATTTAACTCAATTACAGGTTAAATACTCTCTAATGAACTCTTCTCTACCTCATCACCACATGATTATTATTTGTGTTCATGTGTGGTGATAACATTGAAGATCTACTCTTAAAAACTTTCAAGTATATAATACAATGTAATTAATTATAGTCACCATGCTGTACATTGGATCCCTAGAACTTACTCATCTTATAACTAAGCTTATACCCTTTGACTGACATGTCCCCATTTCTCCTGCCTCCAAACCCCTGACAACCACCATTCTACTCTATTTCTTTGAAATCAACGTTTTTGCATTCCACATATAAATGAGAACATACAGTACCTGTATTTCTCTGACATATTTTGCTTAGCATAATGCCCTCATGGTTCCATCCATGTTGTCACAAATGGCAGGATTCCTTCTTCGTCATGGCTGACTAGTACTCTCGTATAGATATATATGCCATATCTTCTTTATCCATTCATCCATCAGTGGACACTCAGGTTGTCTCCATGTCTTAGGTATTGTGAATGATATTGCAATGAACATGGGAGTGCAGATACCTCTTCAATATACTAATTTCATTTCCTTCAGATATACACCCAGAAGTGGGATTCCTGTATCATTTGGTAATTCCACTTTTAATTTTTTAAGGAACCTCTACTATTATCCACAGTGGATGCACCAATTAATATCTTGTACACCAACAGTGTACAAGGGTTTGCTTTCTCCACATCCTTGCCAGTACTTATCTCTTGTCTTTTTGATGGTAGACATTCTAACAGGTGTGAGGTGATATCTCATTGCTGCTTTGATTTGCATTTCCCTGATAATTAGTAATGTTGAGTATCTTTTCATGTACCTGCTGGCCATTTGTAAGTCTTCTTTGGAAAAAAGTCTATTCAAGTCCTCCACCCATTTTCAATTTGCATTTTTTTCCCTGTTATTGGGTTACAGGAGTGCCTCATATATTTTGGATATTAGTCTTTAATCAGGTGGATGGTTTACAAATATTTTCTCCCATTCTATAGGTTTCCTTTCACTTTGCTAATTGTTTATTTTGCTGTGCAGAAGACCTTTAGTTTGATGTAGTCCCACTTACTTATTTTTGCTTTTGTTGCTTGTGCTTTTAGGGTCATATCCAGAAAATTGCTGCCAAGGCCAATGTCAGGGAGCTTTTTCCTATATTTTCTTCTATTAGTTTTACAGTTTCACGTCTTATATTTAAGTCTTTAATCCATTTCAAGTTAATTTTTGTGAATGGTGTAAGACAGGGGTCCAATTTCATTCTTTTGCATGTGAATATCCAGTTTTCTCAATACTATTTATTGAGGAGACAATCCTTTCCCTATTCAGGATTCTTAGCTCCCTTGTCAAATATCAGCTGATACTATATGCATGGGCTTTTTTCTGGGCTCTTGATTCTATTCCTGTGGTGTAGCGTCTGTTTTTATGCCAATACCATATGGTTTTGATTACTATAGTTTTATAATATAGCTTGAAATCAGCAAGTGTGATGCCTCCAGCTTTGTTCTTCATTCTCAGGATTGCTTTGGCTATTTGGGTCTTTTGTGGTTCCATACAAATTTTAGGATTGTTTGCTCTATTTCTGTGAAAAAAATGCATTGAATTAAAAAAAATTTTAATGTTTATTTATTTTTGATAGAGAGAGAGAGAGAGAGAGAGAGAGAGAGACAGAGAGAGAGACAGAGCATGAGCCGGGGAGGGGCAGAGACAGAGGGAGACACAGAATCCGAAGCAGGCTCCAGGCTCTGAGCTGTCAGCACAGAGCCCGATGTGGGGCTCGAACTCACAGACTGCGAGATCATGACCTGAGCTGAAGTCGGACGCTCAACGGACTGAGCCACCCAGGCACCCCAAATGCATTGAATTTTGATAGGGATTGCATTGAATCTACAGATGGCTTTGGGCCTTTTGTTTTCATTCATATTCATAATAATTTCACAAACTTAAGGGTAATTCTTTATGTGTATCACTTATCTACTGACACATAACAAGCCATTACAAAACTTAGTGACTTGAAACAGCAATAACTCATTGTTTCTTGTGATTCTGTCAATAATTTGTCAATAATTTGGGCGGGGCTTACATGGGCAGTTCTCCATCTTATCTCATCTAGACTCACTAACATAACTTGCAGTCATTTGATAGCTCGCCTGGGGATGGAAGAACTAAGACATGCACACTTATGCGTCTGGGCCATGATGCTACCTATTGCCTAGGCCTCTCTGTGTGGTCCCTCACCGTTGTTAGTCTAGCCCAGACTTCTTTTCATGGTTGCAAGAATGTTCCAAGAAGTGGGGGTGCCTAGTGGCTCAGTCGGTAGAGCATATGACTCTTGCTCTCAGGGTCGTGAGTTCAAGCCCCACATTGGTCATAAAGCTTACTAAAAAAATAATAATAATAAAATTAAAAAAAAAAAAAAGAATGTTTCAAGGAGTGAAGCAGGAAGCTGCAAAGCATTTCGAAGCCTAGGCTCTAAGAAGTATGAACAGACAAATCAGGAGGGTTTAGGAACTGCTCAAAAATAGGAAAGGCAATGATTAATAAAAAGAGATATAAGTCAACTAAATTAATCAGAGAACTGACCAAATCTACCCAAACTAAGTCTAAAGACCAATCAAACTACAGACAGTTGCTTGACAGCATTATTATTATGCAACAAAAGAATGTGAAATGACTGTTCCCATAATTTGGCTATTGTAGATAATACTGCTATAAACATAAGGATACATGTATCCCTTTGAATTAGCACTTTTGTATTCTTTGTGTAAATACCTAGTAGTGCAATTGCTGGATCAGAGGGTAATTCTATTTTTAATTTTTTGAGGAACGTCCATACTGTTTTCCAGAGTGCCTGCACCAGTTTGCATTCCCCATCAACAATACACCAACACCTGTTATTTTTTGTGTTTTTTTATTTTAGCCATTCTGACAGTTGTGAGGTGATTCTCATTGTAGTTTTGACTTACATTTCCCTGATGATGAGTGATGTTGAGCATCTTTTCATGTGTCTGTTGGCCATCTGTATGTCTTCTTTGGAAAAATGTCTATTCATGTCTTCTGCTTTTTTTTAAATTGGATTATTCATCTTTTGGGTGTTGAGTTGTATAATTTCTGTATATATTTTGGATATTAACCCTTTATCAGATATGTCATTTGCAAATATCTTCTCCCATTCCATAAGTCGTCTTTTAGTTTTGTTGATTGTTTCCTTCACTGTGCAGAAGCTTTTTATTTTGATGTGGTCCCAACAGTTTATTTTTTATTTTGTTTCCCTTGTCTCAGGAGACATATCTAGAAAGAAGTTGATATGGCCAATGCCAAAGAAGTTACTGCCTGTGTTCTCTTCTAGGATTTTTATGGTTTCAGGTCTCACATTTAGCTCCTTAATCCATTTTCAATTTATTTTTGTGTACGGTGTAAGAAAGTGGTTCAGTTTCATTCTTTTTCATGTTGCTGTCCAGCTTTCCACAACATCGTTTGTTGAAGAGACATTCTTTTTCCCATTGGATATTCTTTCCAAGTGTCCATCAATTGATGAGTGGATAAAGAAGATGTGAGATTATATATATATATATATATATATATATATATATATATATATAATGGAATATTACTCAGCCATAAAAAAGAATAAAATCTTGCCATTTGAAAGGACATGGATGGAGCTAGAGAGAATAATGCTAAGTGAAGTAAGTCAGTCAGAGAAAGACAAATACCATATGATTTCACTCATATGTGGAATTTAAGAAACAAAATAAATAAGCAAAGAGGAAAAAAGAGAGAAACCAAGAAACAGACGCTTAACTATAAAGAAAAAACTAAGGGCTACTGGAAGGGAAGTGGGTGGGAGGATGGGTTAAATAGGCCATGGGGATTAAGAAGTGTACTTGTGATGAACACCAGGTGATGTATGGAGGGTTGAATCACTGTATTGTACACCTGAAGCTAATATGGCACTGTATGTTAACTAACTGGAATTTAAATGAAAACTTAAAAAAAAAAAAAAGAAAGAAGGCAATTCCGTCTCCAAACTGCAAAATTTTGGCAAATCAATATAGGACCTTGTAATGCAACAAAACTATGTTGTACTTGTTGGAATCATAAAAAAAAAAAAAAATGTGAAATGGTATCTATTACTTAAAGACTTTAAAAGCCTATTCTAACTCCTGATTTAGGAGTAGAATAAATTAAATAAACATATTGTTCACTCTGTGACATAGAGCTTAAGAGTTTGCAAAAAAAAACTACCACTACCGCCAGTAAAAAAACAAACTTCCAGAACCTTCAAGTGGGACCAAAATCTACTGTGATTTCAGTCTAGTTTTATGCTAGTTGGGCAGTACTTTTAACACTGAATCACTCTCATGAGTGATTTTATTTAAAAGACTCTGTGTTAATTATTAATTGCTCACACAGAACCCATAGGGGATTTAAAACATTTTTTTATTTTCTTAATTCACCAGCCAGAAACCTACATACTAGGGATAACCCAGCTGAATTGGAAAATGCCTTCTTGTCTCACTTAATTTAACCTGTTTCAAGAGTTTAGGAGAATTTTTATATACACAGAAAAAGCCCCAACAATATTTAAGAGTAACATTCATTCTGGAAAAAATTGGGATGTGTCAGGACTAGACAGGTTTTATGTATACTAACTAATTGTGGTTTTAATTTTTTGAAAGCAAGATACTAAACCAACATTCAGGGAGCTGCTTATTTATTTCTTTAGATCTGATAAGCAATCAGTATCTCCTTACATGTGGGGTTTGGAGACCTTTCTGCCTAAACTATATGTTCTTTGATCTATTTTTTTTACTTTGAGTTCCTGTTAAGTAAAAGCCTTGCTATTTTGGTTTCTCTGAGACACTTCAGTACTTTGTATGTTCCTGCTGGACCACAGGGGCATTACCAGAGCAGTAATGAAGTCTGAAACATCAGGTGGGAATATAACTTAAGGCAAGACCAATAAAGTATCTTTGAAGATATAGGTTATTGGAAAATGTGCCCAGTGTTCTAATCTTAGCATAAATTAAACTTAGTTGTATTAATTAACAGGTTTTAATGTCTGCTGTCTTAAACAATGTTTTAAAACTATAGGGATTTGATTCAAATAAGTTCTTGGGCTCTCTGAGATCTGACCAAAGGAAGAAAAACAAGTGCCCCCAAAGATCTAAAAAGCATAGGCTTGTAACAACCTCATTAGGCAAACTTGAAGGATTTTATCAATTCTCCTCAGGCAATTCAGTGGTGTTTTTCAGTGGTCCTCACCCTGAAGCACTACCTCTTTCACAAAATTCACACATTTGACAAAAATATGTGGAAATCATGTGTAAAGTTTACAGGTTGGTTGAAGTAAAAAACTATTTATTTAAAAGGGCATGTTTAAATAAAGGCTTCAATGGAATGGTGAACATGTATAAATATCTAAAGTTAGGATTTTTTTTTAACTCCAGTCTTTCCTAATCACAAAGAAAGAAAATTGAAAAAAAAAATTAAATCATGGTTTTTAAAATGTGATTTAATTTTTAAAATTTACATTTCAAAATGAAAAAAATTAAATCACAAAATTTTAAATGAAAATTACAAGTGATTATAATAAATCTAAATCACTTATTTTCCACTGGGAAATTAGGGAGCACACATTAAACCTCATAACTATTTTGATGTAATGTATGCCATCACTTCACTGCCAAAGGGATGGGTTTACCTAGCAGGAATTGTCCTCTCAGATCCCTTCTCAAGACCCTGGGGACCATGTGCCGACAATTTCTGGGAGTGGCCTCTGGATGGCAGTATTCTTTTAGTTGGCATCTTGATCATTAAGACTAAGTTCCAGGGGACTCCAAGAATCATCTTTCAATAATCAACGTTTTAGTGTTCTCAACTCCTTATTAGCTCTGTGGCTTAGAGCAAGGCAAGTAACTTCTTCAAGTCTCAGTGTCTTCCACTGTCTATGGAGGATTCTATTCTAAACTTGGAAGGTAGTCACAAGGATTAGAGATGATAATGATAATTATTATAGGAACACTATTATTTATTGAAAACCTAATGTGAATAGGTACTGTGTAGGAACTTTACAAATGATATCTCACTAAGTCCTTCCAATTATCCTCTAATGCAGGTATTACCACTTTATCTTTACAGATAAGAAAACTGAAGCTGAGAATAATCAAGAATGCAACCTAAATCCCATAGCCACTCAGTGGTAAACCTGGAATTTCTTTCTAAGCATATAATACAAGTAAAGTGCCTACCAAAGTGCCTTGTGCACAGTAAATATTAGTAATTTTTAACCATTTTTAACATTGTTATTTCTATAACTTAAGTTTTATATAACTGTTGTCTGAAAGACATTAGAAATTTTTAATATTATTTCTAAGTGGACATAAAAGAGATATAAAAATCTATTATGATCTAGTTGTTCAGATATCTTAATTTTTCCCCAAAGTATATTTCAGCGGAGAATGTAAGGACAAAGCGAAGATTTGTAAATAAAAGTTATGGTCAATTAAATGTGTGAAATGTTATATATTTTATTCTTCTCCTGGAGAGTCGCAAGAAATATTAGTATATTAAAGACTCAGAGATGTCTTGCAATAAAGAAAACTATTAATCTAGTTTAATCCAAAGCTTTCAAATGTATTTAAAAAAGTAATTCTTTCTTCACAAAATATTTATGACCATCCTTTGAAACCGGTGTTCTGTGGAAAACATTTGAGAAAAATGAATCTTACGAAATTCCTCTTCCAACTTGAGCATGTAATGTTTTGATAATTCTTCTTTTTCTGCCAACTCAACTCCCTGCTGTGGATGTGGTGTGAAATGTCACGACTGACAATAAAATCTTTCTGACACTTTACTGTTAAACCTAACTTTTTCTCAGGCTTTTCTTACAGCAGTACAACATTCTTTCTACTTCTGTCCATACTGCAACCACAGGTAAAACTTGCCTGAAACTCCTGCTCACAGTCTTTCTTATCTTCTGCACCATTCAGTTGCTTCTAAACTTCTGTTGACTCTAACTTAAATTTTATTGCTACTTAAATTGCCATGTGATTATAACTTCACATTTAAATTATAAGTTCCTTGGTGCCTGGAACCATGCATTGTGCTGCCATTTATCCCTGAAAAAGCATGAACACTGTGCACTGCCCATTCAACAAATGCAACAAATATACACTAAACATCTCTAATATGCCAAGCTCTGTTCCAGGTGCTGGGGTATAGTAGTACCCCTGTAAGGCTGTCAGTACTTTAGTGGAACTTTCATTGTACTAGGGGAGATACATAAATGAGTCTTAGAATAAGTACATAATGTAATGTAATGTGAGATATAAGTGGTATGAAGCAACAGGGCATGTGAAAAGGCCTCTAGGGGCGCCTGGGTGACTCAGCCGATTAAGCGTCCGACTTTGGCTCAGGTCATGATCTCATGGTTCGTGAGTTTGAGCCCCGCATCGGGCTCTGTGCCAACAGCTCAGAGCCTGGAGCCTACTTCAGACTCTGTGTCTCCCTCTCTCTCTGTCCCTCCCCTGCTCACTCTGTCTCTCAAAAATAAATGTTAAAAAATTTTTTTAAAAAAAGAAAAGGCCTGGGGCGCCTGGGTGGCTCAGTCGGTTAAACATCCGACTTCGGCTCAGGTCATGATCTCATGGTCCGTGAGTTCGAGCCCCGCGTAGGGCTCTGTGCTGACAGCTCAGAGCCTGGAGCCCGTTTTAGATTCTGTGTCTCCCTCTCTCTCTGACCCTCCCCTGTTCATGTTCTGTCTCTCTCTGTCTCAAAAATAAATAAATGTTAAAAAAAAAAAATTAAAAAAAAGAAAAAAGAAAAAAGAAGAGGCCTCTAATGAAGGAATATTTAAGATGAAATCTGAATAACCGAAAATGAGGTCAGAAAGAAGAGTGTTCTAGACAAGAGGAAAGGGCCAGGGCAAAGGCTGAAGGCTGGCTCAATTTTCTAAGTTAGAGGAAAACAGGAAGGTCAGTGTGGCTAGAACAAGCATAATAGGTCAGGGCAATCAGCATGATAACACTTACAGTGGTGGGTATGAGCCAGACTGCAGTATGGAATTTGGACATCATTTTAGATGATATGGAAGCCATGGAATGCTGCAGACATGGGAATGAGCTAAGCATGTTTCCATAATGTTAAGAAGACCACTCTGACTGCAGGATAAATAATGGAATACAGGGGGTCAAGGTAGGCATCAGGGATGCCAGTTATAGGCTATCTTAGTAATTAAGGCAAGACATGATGGTGATTTAGGCAAGGGTGGTGGCAAGGGAGCAAAGGAGAGTAGACAGATTCTGGATGTATTTTGACAAAAGAGACAACAGGACTCGCTGGCTTGAGCAAATGAGAGGGTGGTGATATTGTCAATATGGGGATATCTGGGAGATCAGTGACCCTGAGAGGAAGGGGGTCAAGAATCCTTTTGACCGTGTTAAAGGTGAGAGGTCTATAAGACATCCAGGAATATGTGTCATTTTTACCTGATTTGGCAGCTCATGGGAAAAAGCAGGGCTAGATACATACATTGGAGTCGCTGGTACAAAAAACATTATTTGAAGTCATGGGCACTAAATCATCCTGGGAGAGATCGTAACTCCAAGGCACCCTAGAGACCAAGACTGAGAAAGGGAAGCCAAAATGGCAGGAAGAAACCCAGGAGAATGTTGTGTTGAGAAGTCCAAAAGAATAAAGAGCAGCGGGGGCGCCTGGGTGGCGCAGTCGGTTAAGCGTCCGACTTCAGCCAGGTCACGATCTCGCGGTCCGTGAGTTCGAGCCCCGCGTCAGGCTCTGGGCTGATGGCTCGGAGCCTGGAGCCTGTTTCCGATTCTGTGTCTCCCTCTCTCTCTGCCCCTCCCCCGTTCATGCTCTGTCTCTCTCTGTCCCAAAACGTTGAAAAAAAAATTATAAAAAAAAAAAAAGAATAAAGAGCAGCTGGAGTGAGGGAGTAGTCAGCTGAGTAAAATGGCAAAGATCCAGAAGAGGACCAAGTTGGTCAACATGGAGGCAATCGGAGCGGGTCCATTGGAGCAGTGATGACCAAAGCTGGGAAGAGTGGGTTGAAGGCAGAGGTGAGGACTGGTAAACACTCAGTGTAGACAAACTCTTCATAAAGTTCTGCTGAGAAGAGGAGCATAGAAGTGGGACAGGAGCCAGAAGGGACACGGAGCCAGGAAAGGGCTCCCCTGATCCCAAGATGGGAAGTACTAGACTCTACCTACATGGAATCAGAAGGGAAGATTGCAATGTGGAAAAGAGAGGGACTCATAACTCATTGTTTAATTATTGTAGAGTTTTAAATGTATTTGTCTCACATTGGATTGAAGAGGAGACTGTTTTCCAACATACGAGTTGCAACTGTGACAATCAATAGGAAACGAAACTGAGTGGCAGTAACGATAATATTAACTTGTATATAGGGCTAATTATGTGATAGGGACTGTTTTATGTGCTTTTCATATGTATATTTAACATCTAAATTCCTTTAAATAACAATTATTGTTCTCATACTACACTTGATGGGGAAACTGAGATATGGAGAGTTAAGTAACTTGTCTGATGTCATGGAGGCAGGAAGTGACAGAACCAGGATTCACACTCAAATGATCTGACTTTGAAGCTTTAACTACCAGGATAAACTGGCACAGGGTTGCACATCTGCTGGCATTTCCTCAGTTCACAAACTGTTTTATGACTCACCAGCCCTCAATTACCTCTTTTTTCTCCAAGTCATACAGTTACAAAGGTTGAAAGGAATTGTTTTTCAACTCTTTCTCTAGTTAGGGCAATCCTATGAAATGGCCCATTCAATTAGATGTGGGCAGCAATTCTATCAAAACTGTCCCTTTTAGAATATTTATAAACTACACATTAAAATAAAAATTTTGACTGTATAGGTTTTTTTCCATACAAGCATTCCTCCTATATACACAGTAAATATTACTTCAGTGACCACATGTGATTCACTCGTTGGAATATACTACAGTTTACTCCAAATGTGTATGTGTGTGTGCTTATTAATTTATGTAAGATGGCCATGTTCTTGGCAGAAAAATTAGAAAATACAGCTTACAAAAAGAATTCCACTCATTCTTTCATTTAATACACATTACTGTGTGTGCATTTTAGGTCACGCAAGTATTACAAATCATACTTTCAAATGCTATTTAAAAGCATGAGGAGGGGCACCTGGGTGGCTCAGTTGGTTAAGTGTCCGACTCTTGATTTCGACTCAGGTCATGATCTCACATTCATAGGATCGAGCCCCATGTCGGGCTCTGTGCTGATAGCACAGAGCCTGCTTGGGATTCTCTCTCTCTTTCCTCTTTCTCTGCCCCCCAGCACATGTGTGTACACACACACACATCCTCTCTTTCACTCTCTCTCTCAAAATAAATAAATAAACATTTTAAAAAGCATGAGGAAAATGCAAAGGAAGAATTTCAGGATACAAAACTATAGAAAGTATGTGAAAAAAATAGTAAAAAACAATTAAATCACATATACACACATGAGAAAGAGAAAGAGAAATCTAAACAGTAGCTATTATTTCTGGATGTGAGATATTAAGGATGATTTTTATTTTCTTCTGATTGCCTTTCCCCCCTTATTTTTCTATAATGAACATATATTACTTTAATACTCGGAAAAATGTTACTTCAAAAATTAAATATTTCTACCTATTATGCTGAGAGCACATGCATTACCAGACATCTGATTTGAAGCTAAAATGGAATCCATTAAGATAGTAAGGCATAGGGGATATGAGGACACGTTTATTATTTCAATTACTCAATAATAATGCTCCAAATGATTTCACTGCCAAGAGCACTGTTCAGAATGTGTGTGTGTGTGTGTGTGTGTGTGTGTGTGTGTGTTGTGGGGCACTACATAATTATCTATGCTAATTAGTATATATTTAACAAATGATGGACAATTAACATGGAGCTTTGTTTCCTGCCACTAGATCTACCTCGGAGAAAAAGAAACAGAGGAAGAGAGAGATCCAGGAAACATTTTCAAGGAAAAATTTTTTTTTAATTCCTTTAAATATAATAGAAAATTCAGATACTTTCCTCTGGCCCTTTGTTCAGGCTACCCTTTCAGATGCTTCTTGTTTTTCCCTTTAAATCTTTCCATTGTGAAAAATTATAAATATACTAACAATACATAAACATTTGAGTGCTCAAAAAAATGTACTATAAACCCATGCTCCCATCACCCAGCTTCAATAATTATCAACATTTGTGGGGCCTTTCTTTCTAATTGCTTATCTTGCACTAGTAGGAAACAATAATACTTATGAACAGGAAAACTCTGTAGAAAAAATTTTAAAGATTAAGGAAACAAGAGATGGGTTTTTTAAAACCTCACTGCACAGAGCTGCACTAAACTTTGAAGGAGTCCCCAAATAGCTTCTGAGGCCTATTGGTGCAGTCACCACCTTTCCCATCCAATGTGCCCCCTTCTTCTCCAACAGCTAAATAGCTATGCATTATTACGCTTGGAAAATGGAAGAACTAAAATAAAGAATGCACTAAGCTCATAACTGTGAAACTGTAAGGCAGAATTGGGGGAAGTAGGGAACATTCACCCAGGGAAAGTGTGGCCAAGAAGACAGCCTGCGGATGAGCCAGCAGCAGGCTGGGCAGGCCACTCTCATTTACAGAGGTCACCAAGCAGGGCTAGTGGAGCACTACCAAACTGTTGCCTGGTTGTACCTACCCAAACTGTTGTCGCTGCTTGTGGGCCAGGATGCAATTCTATCCCTCAGCTTCTTCTTTTTACAGGAGTTGTCTGACTTCTCAGAAAGACCTACTTCCTCCTTCCTAATTTCTCGAACGAGCTGCATGCGGCACCTTGTAAAATCCTGAAAGGAAATCTTCCCATGTTCATCTGCACCCAACTGGTTCATGATCTCAGCCACAGACTCTTCCATATTCAGTTGGCGGCAGACCATCAATAAGTCATTTCTACAGGAGGGTTGGACAGAAGAAAACTTGTTAGGAGAGACATTTGAGCTGGAGAACGTGGTCAATGGGGGTGGGGGAGGGGTGGAAAGAGCATTTCTTGAACATATCCACACACAGGAAACCTATTTCCAACTTCCTCATTGCTTCTAGAAAAGTGGTAAGTGTGCAAAAAGATGTTTCATCTGGGTGATTCTAGACAAGAACTCTATTTAATTATTTGGAAGAGTGTGGTGCCTGGGTAGCTCAGTTGTTAAGCATCTGACTTCAGCTCAGGTCATGATCTCACAGTTCATGAGTTCAGTCCCACATCAGGTGAGCACAACCCCTGCTTTGGGTAAAAACACAAGCCCTGCTTCAGGTGAGCCCTGCTTTTCTCTCTCTCTCTCTCTCTCTCTCTCTCTCTCTCTCTCGCTGTCTGTCTGTCTCTCTCTCTCTCTCTCTCTCTCTGCCCTTCACTCACTTGTGTTCACTTGCTCTCTCTCTCTCTCTCCTCAAAAAAACCCAAAAAATTATTTGGAAGAGTGGAGCAACTTAGAATCTTTTGGTTCTCTTTTTCCTCCTGTCTCCAGGCCTCTTCCTCCCTGTCTTTCTTTTGAAATTGATGGAGCACCTGTAGAATGCAGCCCTGTAATCTCACTACAAGATAAAGTTTCAGAACATAGAAAAGACATTGTTTCTCCCTTTGGCAGAGTTTAAAATCTAGTCCAGTTGTAAAAGAACAACAAAGATTTTAACAAGCTTGTTCTGAACCAATCAGCAAACTTTAGCACTTCTTTCAAAGACTATTTAATCTCAACTTGCATGACTCACTGCTGGCCTACCTCTGGTTTTTCTTAATCTTCTTTGAGTATTTTCCATCTTCTCACCAGCAACTAGCCCTAAGACTCAGAGCAGGAGTCAAAATCCCACACATCTTCCAGGACTAGGACATTATGTAAATGTGAGAAGTGGATGGATTTAAGACAAGAGGGGCTGGTTGAGTCTGGGGCTGGACTAGAGAAGGATACCCAGCCTGTATGTTCTCAAATTTAAAAATCAAAAATAAAACTAATTAAAAAGGAACAATAAGAACAACAACATGATCCTGGCCAAGAGCACTTGTCTAGAGGACATCATTTGACCCCTGACACATAAGTCTTGTTCTTTTCTATCTGCATTCCTTGGGGAAACATATTGTTCATATTGCTCCAACTAGAAGTCTCAATGAAGGTCAAAGGATTACAGAATTTAAGAGCTGGAAGAGACATAAGAAACTCATCCACGGTCACAAACAAAGCTAACTTGTGCTCCTGTCTCAACACACCACCAAAGTTCAATTATTTTGAGGACATGGCCAATTTGATGTTTGCTGATATCTGAAACCTAACCATGCAAAGTAAGACCAATTGCTGTCTTCCAGCCACCCTTCACCACTGCTGCTCCTGGTCAGGACTACTACAGTTTCCCCACCTTCCCGACGCTCATGGAATGATAGATAATTTTAATTTCTTCTCCTTCACTCCATCTTACCCTTAATTTCCCCCTCCCTGGTTCCCAGTGTCCAGTTTATTGTCAAATTTCTGTTCCTCCTGTCCTTGGAATGCTTTTATATTTACTCTTAATTGGGGTTTTCTGCTATATTACACTAGTTTCTCTAGCCAATCACCCTGCTCCCATATGTCATTCCATCTTCATGTTTTAGAAATATTTTTACACATAGCTACATGTTTTATTTTATTGTGTGTGTATGTGTGTGTACATATGTGTATTATGTATATGCCTATGTACATATAATTATATCTTTCTATTTGGAGGGTAGGTGGATGGGTAGATGAATAAATAAACATACACATAAAAGTAGGAATGGCAGATTAAATTATTAGTCTTAACTTTTCATTCCCCTGGAGTAGTGCTATACATCCATACCCTTGCCTTGACCTCAGGGCTAAGGACACTCATGGTAGGTATGTCTTTCCTTTTCCCTTAACTTTAGGCTTGACATCGAACTTGCTTTGGTTCCCTGGGATGTTAGCATATATATATATTTATGCAGTTGGGCTTGTCCCTGGCCACTTTTCCCTTCATTGTGAAAAGAACAAACCACAGTAGCCATTAACCCTCTAGTTTGGGCCCCACTTCAGCCAACCTGTAGACCCGTAGCCTAAAAAGAGCCACTTCAGCTGACCCCAAGATGTATGATCAAGGATAAGGTCTTATTTCTGCCAGTGAGATTTTGTGATTCCTCCCCAGCAATAACTAACACTGGAACAGTGTTTTGTTTTGTTTTAGTGCATTCATATGCTTATCTTTTTTTCCCTTCCCTGAATACAACCTAATATTCAGCTGGATTCATCCAAGACTTCAGGATGTTAGGATCGCTAAAGCAGTAATGCAAATAGAAGGCAAGGGTCAATGTTCTAATATAAAAATTTTATATTCTAATATAGAAATTTCTTGTTTATATTTTCAGATAATAGCCTTAACAGTTAGGCTTGGTAGGAAATAAAGAGGTTTTCTAAATTCCAGAAGTTCACGTAAAAAGATGTCACTAACATTTTCTGAATGGTAGGAAAATGGTGTCTTCACTCTTATGTTTGCCTATCTGTATTTTGTAACTTTCTATAACATACTCCACCACTTTCATAAATTCCTATGTCATTTTTCAGGTTTTAAAAATGAGAATAATAGGGGCACCTGGGTGGCTCAGTCGGTTAAGAGTCCAATTTCAGCTCAGGTCACCATCCCACGGTTCGTGGGTTAGAGCCCTGTGTTGGGCTCTGTGCTGACAGCTCAGAGCCTGGAGCCTGCTTCAGATTCTGTGTCTCCCTGTCTCTCGGCCCCTCCCCCACTCACACTCTGTCTCTCTCTCTCTCTCAAAAATAAATAAACATTAAAAAAACCTGAGAATATGGGGCGCCTGGGTGGCTCAGTCGGTTGAGCGCCGACTTCGGCTCAGGTCACGATCTCGCGGTCCGTGAGTTCGAGCCCCGCATCGGGCCCCTGTGCTGACGGCTCAGAGCCCGGAGCCTGCTTCGGATTCTGTGTCTCCCTCTCTCTCTGACCCTCCCCCATTCATGCTCTGTCTCTCTCTGTCTCAAAAATAAATAAACGTTAAAAAAAATTAAAAAAAAAAAACCCTGAGAATAATAAAAGCACCTATCTCAGAGCAGTTTTCTGAGAATAAATGACATAATGCATGTAAAGCACTTAACAGTTCCTGGCATATATTAAGTACTCAATAAATAGTATCCATTAATGATTACGTTATAACTATTGATCGTACATCTTTCACAATGCCCCAGTTTCATGATTAAGTCTTTAGTAATTAAGCACAAACTGCTCAGGGGAAAACAAGTGCTTATTGAACTGAACTGACTACCTCACTAAGTGGAGACATCTGTCTGCAGAGGATGCCTTTCCTCTGCCTGTGGCACACTTATGGGCGCACCCTGGTGAGAAACCCAACTCTGTCCAGACTTGTGAAGCTCTAGTCTACAAAAAGTGGCTTAAATAAAGAATTTGTGTTCTAGAAAAGCCACCTCTGAAGAGAGTGTGTAATGATACACTTTTAAAACTGGGCCGCTGAGAGGCTCATCTAAAAGATCAAAAACAAAATACATTGCCCTCAACTAAATATAGTCAAATTGTAATCTTTAAATAGAAATATGAGTTTCTTTCTTTTTTTAATTTTTTAAAAATGTTTTTATTTATTTTTGAGACAGAGAGAAGACAGAGCATGAGTAGGGGAGGGGAAGAGAGAGAGGGAGACATAGAATCCGAAGCAGGCTCCAGGCTCGAGCTGTCAGCACAGAGCCCGATGTGGGGCTCGAACTCACAGACTGCAAGATCATGCCCTGAGCCAAAGTCGGAGGCTCAACCGACTGAGCCACCCAGGTGCCCCAGAAGTATGAGTTTCTAAAAACCAAATGAAAACTAAATTCTTTCAGTTAGTTCTTCAGAACTAGCAATAACAGCCGACATGCCTGCAGAGGCAGTGCTATTATCCCCATTTCACAGGTAAGGATGTGAAGGCTGAAAGAGGCACAGCACTATTATGTGGCAGAGACAAGAACCTAAATGTGGAATCAGTCTGATTCCAACGCTCTTACCCTTTCCCTTCTATCATCCACCATCTTGAATGTCAGCGATACCTAAATTTTGGCAGGTGAACACAAGTGAGGACAGCTTGATTCAATATCATTAATTAATAATACTTTTATGTTAAACCAGAAAGACTATATACACCTATACGTTATTATCTACTATGTTAAATATGGATGGAATAACAAATTACATTTTGTTATCAACATGATGAGAAAACTAAGTTACACGAGAAGAAAAAAAATTCCCAAAGCTCTCCTTTACATACCAGGAGCTAAGCCTACAGAACTTGGATCACAGAGTTTTACCATGAGCCATTGTGCTAGGTTGTTTAAAATGGCTCTCGGTGAATTATACTCTCCTGTGACTGTGCGCCTGTACAATGTGCCTTGGCTATCCCTCCCTTCAACAGGCAGAGGCGATTTCCCTGCCCTTGAATCTGCGTTGGCTTTGTGACTTACTTGGACCAATGGCATGTGCCAGAAAGAATATTTCAGGATTGCTGAATACAGGCCTTAGGAAGCCTTGCAGCTTCCACTTTCAGCACAAGTCCGTCCAATCCAGGCAATCCTGTAGCCCACTCAGGCCCACAGGTGAGCTCTTCCTTCTGACAGCAGTTAGCCCCTGCACCATTCACTCAGGGCCTATACACAGTTGCATGACAACTTTTGGATGCAATTTTGGAAACTTGCATTTCTCTCCCTCTCTTGTTATTATTTTCACACGCTCGAGTCTAACTAACCTTCCCAATGTGACCACAAGGTCCTGGACGCTAGTGTGGGCCATGCATCAATCTCCCTTAAGATCTGTGCCACACCTGGGACATTGCCCTGTACATGGCAGAGCTCCATGACATTTGTTTTGATGGACTGATTCATAAAATTCTCAGAAGTTAAAAATGATCACTCTTTGGAAGGGAGTTCCCAATTTATTTGATATTTCCCCACATATACCTCTCCTGGTATTTTCTCACATAAGGCAGCACACGGATGCTCAGTAAGTATGAATGACCAATGGGCACCATAAAAACAACAACAGCCCTGTAGCCTTAGTGACAGAGCGGCATGACAGTTTCTTTGCTCTAGGCCAGGAACATCTCTCAGAGGAAGAGATACTAAACAGCAGTTGTCCCAAACCAAGATCATTTAGTGAAGTACTATTTCAGTAGCAGCAACATCTCACAGAAGACACTTGCATTCAATCCAAAACTCAACCAAAATTTTGTACATTATTTCAGAAAATACATTCATTCATTATAGAAAATGTAGACAAGCAAAAAGAAGAAAATACGAATTACATGCAGTCACTCTACCCAGCAATAACCACAGTGAACATTTTGGTTAATTTCACAAAATTTTGGTGAACGTTTCTACCTCTAAAGTTCTTCTAAATAAATAAATGTCCTCTAAACCCGTTTTTTACTTCCATCATTTCTACAAGGTTTTTCATATTTATTCATATTCATGTATGCATATCTTATCTTCAGAAGATGTTACCATGAGCAAGAAAGGATTCCAGTTTATAAAAGAGGAACTGGCAAGTCAGATAATATTTAGTTCTGTAGAGAACACCAGTCACCAGGCAGCAAAATTAAAATATGACTGAAGACCGATGACTCTAGCTCAAAACTGCATGTTTTTGCAATGTACAGCTATTACTTTATATATAAAAGCCTTTTTGTCTCTTGGCTATTCTTCTTCCTTTAACTTATAAAGAAATTGAGTAGGAAGTGGAAATTCAATGAAGCTATTTACCATTCAGGGAAATTCACAGCCTAACATCAGGAATAGCTAATGGAAAAGATGGGCTTACATCTACAGAGGCTCAGAGGCAGAGAAAAACATTATTCTTCCCCACAATGATACTAAATCCCAAACCCAGTTGGAATGAAGGCTGAGCAAAAGCAATCATTACTTTGAGTAAGAGGTAGATGTTTCTATTCATAATTCTCAGCAGACACCTTTGTAGGTAGGCCAGAAGGAGTTGTTTATGAAAGAACTCAAAAAAAGTCTGAAAGTTCACTTTGCCCCTAACTGTTCAATTGGAGTCGCACAAAAAAATGTAATTTACAAGACGCTAATTTCAGTTCCATAAATATTCAAAGTGTGAAAAATCATAAATAAGACATTAAAAAAAACAGGCTCTGGGCTACTGTTGGTAATTTCTGGGGATACCTGTTGGATGGAATGAATACATCTGCCTTTCATCATTGCTCCCAAGTGAAATAATTAAAGTGATGAACAAAACAAATAGGGAAATAAGGAAACAAGCCCATAGTTAAGATAAAAAGAGAAGAGCTTATCAAAGATAAGGGATTTCAACAAATTCCAGCAACATGTAAGAGAGATGGGAGCAGCTAGCCAGGATGATGAATGGTAATATTTAGAGCTGTGTACAGCGGGGTGGCCTTACCTTTCATAGCATGGAACACAGAGATATTGTTCACGTTGATGTGTCAGGATACAAGGTATAAGTACTTATGGAAAAAATGATCAGGATAACTAAAAGCACAATTGGGTAGAAAGAAACTACCCTAGGGAGTGGTGTGGGTGTGGGGAGGGAGGGAGGGCAAAAGACTTGCATTTTGTCACAAGCTCTTCTGTACCATTTTATTTTGTTTTTTTTACCACGTGCATGAAGTGCTTTGATAAGTCATGTTTTCAAATTTTAAAAAACCAAATAAGTCATTAATTTAATTTGAGATATGAGAGACAAAAGATTAGTATTTAAATATAAAATGAATTCCTACAACGCAATAAGAAAAAGATAACAACCCCACTGAAAAATGGGCAGAAAATTAACATAAAAGAAAACCTGAATGGTCAAAAAAGATGTGCAAAGATTCTCAACCTCACTACACACAAGGAAAATGCAAATTAAAGTAAACAATGGGGGCTAGAGTGCCTGAGTGGCTCAGTTGGTTGAGTGTCAAGATCCCAAGTCATGATCCCAGGGTTGTGGGACCAACCCCCGTCTTGGGCTCCACACTGAGTATGGAGCTTGCTCGGGATTCTCTCTCTCTCTCTCTCTCTCTGCCCCTCTCCCCTGCTCATTCTCTTAAACAAACAAACAAATAAATAAATATTAAAAAATGGGATACCATTTCAACACCAAGGATTGGCAAAAATGATTGTCTGACAATAACAAGTGCTGACAAGGAAGCAGAAACTTTCATGTGTCATAGGTGGAAGAAGGATTGGTACCACATCTTTAGAAAGGATGTATGCAACATTTATAATGGTAGGGTTAAACACACATTTGGTGTTCTGGTGTTAAACACACCAGAAATTTGACTTTTAGTTAGATATGCTAAAGAAACTTATCCATAGATATAAGGAAAGAAACACAACATTTCACAATATGTGAGCATGTCATATCAGAATGTGACAGCAAAGATTTGGAAAGAACTTAATAATATTATTGGTCATACTGATAAGAATAGCTAATGTGCATTGGATGATTATTGTGTTTCAAGGCCTGACTAGTGCTTTACATATATTAATTACTGTAATCCTCAAACCTCCTATGAGATTGATACTATTACTAGCTCCATTTAATAACTGAGGAGTTCAAAGAACAGAGGTGTGCGGGAACTAGCCCAGGTGCCTGCCAACAGAGAATGAATATATAAATTGAGGTTTTGTCAGGTAACAGAATACTACAGAATGAAGTTTTTGAAAGAAATATAGGTACCGTATATGATCATAAATAAATCTCAAAAACAGTGACGAGTAAAAACCTCAAATTGAAGAATAATATGAATAGTAGGATAGCACTTATTTAAAGTTTAAAAATATGCAAAACAACACTATAAATTATATATGGGTTTACACACAAGCAAGTCATTAAAAAAAAAGCCAGGAAGCATAAATATCAACTGTAAAGTGGGGAGGGAGGGAGGAGAATAGGATTGGGGAAGGGTATAAAGGGGATTTAACATGGATTTGTAAAATATTAAAAAATCATAGGCAGATATGGTACAATGTTAACATCTTTTCAATCTGGGTAATGGGTCCATGCATGTTCCTTGTATACTCTGTAATGGTCAGTATTTTAAATATTTCTTAATTTAAAAGCTCTAATATATAAAAGCTAATGCAAACAAAACAAATTTGGTCTGAGGCCATGGTTAAAGGGTAAAACAGTTACTATGTCATTCGTATCAGTAAGCGCTTACAGGGCATGTTTCTTGGAACTGATCAAATTAAATGATCCAAAATGTCATTTTGGAACTTTTGTTCACCGTTACCGGCTACAGAGCATATGATTATGTTCCTCGCACGATTTTCTAAGAGTGAAATTACTTGTTGTTAAATGGTGGTATCTCTCAATACAGTTTTCCAAACGTCCGTTGAGAAACATCTACCAATTTATAGCCCCACCAGCAGTGTCTGAGCTGCCCATACTTCAGCTAAGTTTCTGGGGAGCATAGTCTCATTCCCCATCTCTAAGGCCTTGCTTTTCTTCTCTGCAAAGGTATCCATACCACAGAACCCCAGAGACACTTTTCTCAGCACTGACTGCTGCCGTCTTGAAACTCCTCCCTTCAGCCTGGGTAACAGCCCTGTCTTCCAGTTCCCTCCCACCTCGATTTAACTGCTCCTTCAGAATTCTGGTTCCATATATGCATATTACCCAAGGCTTTCTCCACTGATGTCCTGTTTATTTTGACACCATACAGGCTCTCTGTGGATGACCTAATCTAAATGTGTGGCCTTATCTATCACTGGGCACACTGACTCCCGAATCTCCACGTCCACTTTAGTAGCAATCCGTTTTCTATTGGGGAGCTACACTTCTGTGCCATGCATTTATCCTGAACTCAAACTCCTGAACAAATTCATCATCTTCTAACCCTTCCCCAGGTTTATTTCTCCTGTCTACATAAATTACATCACCCAGTCACCCAAGCCAGAAATCTAGAAGGTGTCTAAGATGTTTCATTCTCATTTATCCTCATGTGCAAGCAGTCACCAAGACGAGAGATTCTGTAGTCTAAACAGTGCTCACATGCATCCCATCCTGGTCATGCTTGCCACTCAACCATTTTCCGTCTGGTTTACCACAGTAGTACAATGACTGCGTCTCCTCCTCTCCAATGGGCAGCCAATGAATTACTCTTCCCTGCTTAAAATCCTTTATTTGCTCCTCCCAAGACTGTTAGCTCCACACCCATGCTTCTCACTTCCTAACCAAGACCCATCAGAATATGGCCCAGCCTCTCTAGCCCCATCCTCCCGCCCAAGTAGGCAACCTGCATTCTAGCCCCACTGGATTTCTTTTAGTTTCTAGAAGAGGCAGTGTTGTTTTACATGCCCATGCTTTGCACGTTTGTCCCTCTGCTTAGAGCATCCTTTCCTTTTCCTTTCTCCAAACTCCAACCTGTGCTTCATAATCCACTTGAACAGCATCTCCTTCAGAATCTTCCCTAAGTCTCTTAGGTACTGATGGCCCTTATCTTGTGTCACCGGTGCTCACTTTGATCACATACTCTACTCTACAGTAATTATTTATTTATTTTCTCTTTCTTCTACCAGACCAGAGGTTGGCAACTAAGGCCTGCAGCCGAATCCAGACCATTGCCTGTTTTTGTAAATCAAGTTTATTGGAATGTAGTTATACCCATTTGTCTAGATATTGCCTATGGCTACTCTCTCACTACAACAGAATTGAATAGTTACAACAGAGACTATATGGCTCATAAAACCAAAAATATTTACTTTCCAGAAAAAGTTTGTGAACTCCCCTACTAGATTATAAATTTGTAGAGGATAGGGCTCATTCTTTGTTCATCTTCCAATCCCTAACACCTGGAATATAATAAGTGCTAAATAAATAAATAAGTAGATAAATAAAATGTTAAATTTTAAGTAAAAAGAAGCTTCAATCCCGTTTCTCCTTTGCTTCTTGTAAATCTCAATTTGCAATCACAAATCAAAACAAAACAAGTTGATATCATTAGATTTAAAAATATCTTCTTGTATATATGCTGGCTCCATATTCCTTAAGCCTTTCTATGCTAGTAGCACTCAACTCTGGCAGCATGCATAATTACCTGGAGTGATTAAAACATATTGATACTCGTGCCCCATGACAAACTAAATCAGGATGGGGCAGGTTTGGGCAGCATCAGTATTTGCTAAAAGGCTTCCTAAGTGATTCAGAGTAGAACTTTGGTTCTATACCAATAGTACTAAGGAATGAGGGCTTTAAGGCAACCCAGAAATCTTAGTAATCAAAATCAACCAAACACACTAGGTTGTGATAATTCATGTACTTGCAGGATGAAGGGAAATAGATATTTTCAAAAGATTATCTACGGAAGTGGAACAAAAAGGATTCTGCTAGAATTTAAGCTCCATGAGGATGGAGAATTTTATCTGTTTTGTTCACTGTTGTATTCCCAATATCGAGAACATTACCTGGGATATAACAGGTTATCATAAATAAATGATGAGTGTATGAATGATTTTTTTCATTTTACTTTTGATCAACCAGAAGCCCCTAGTTGGAAATATTCCACTTAATTGAAATTATATATATATATTACATATATTTTATACATATATTACATATTTTATATGCATTACATATAATATGTATATGTACATATACAACATATATACATATATGTATATGTACATATACAATATATAATATATGTACATATAATATGTATTACATATAATATTACATATATTACATACATATAAATTACATATATATATATATATATATATACACACACACACACACACACATGAAGGCAAATTGGCAAATACAGTCTCCAGTTATTCAACAGACAACTTTCTTTAGAGTCACAATCACATTCTATAATTTTTTAAAGTTTATTTATTCAAATAATCTCTATACCCAATGTGGGGCTTGAACTCACAACCCTGATGATCAAGAGCCACACACTCTTCCAACTGAGCTAGCCAGGTGCCCCAATGTTCTACAATTTAAAATGGTGCTTTGGGGAAGGCAAAGACAAACTGCTATGGATAAATGTATCCCAGCTCCTTTTAAAAATTCAATCCTTATTTTTTAAAAAAGGTCAGTAATACAAGCAATCCAATTAAAAAATGGGCAGAGGACCTGAATAGACATTTTTTCAAAGAAGACATACAGATGGCCAACAGATATGGGAAATGATGTTCAACATCACTAATCATTAGGGAAATGGAAATGCAAATCAAAACCACAATGACATATGACCTTATACCTGTCAGAACGACTAGAATCAAAAAGACAAGAAATAACAAGTGTTGGTGAGGATGTGGAGAAAAAGGAACCCTTGTACACTGTTAGTGGGAATGCAAATTGGGGGAGCCACTGTGGAAAACAGTATGGAGGTTCCTCAAACAATTAAAAATAGAAATATCAGGGGCATCCACGGGTGCCTGGGTGGCTCACTTGGTTGAACGGCCAACTTCAGCTCAGCTCATGATCTCGTGGTCTATGGGTTCGAGCTTCGCGTCGGGCTCTGTGCTGGCAGCTCAGAGCCTGTCTGATTCTGTGTCTCCCTCTCTCTCTACCCCTCCCCTGCTTGCTCTCTGTTTCTCTGTCTCTCTCTCCCTCTCTCTCAAATAATAAACATAAAGAAAGAAAGAAAGAAAGAAAGAGAAAGAAAGAAAGAAAGAAAGAAAGAAAGAAAGAAAGAAGTATCAGGGGCATCTGTCTGGCTCAGTTGGAAGAGAATATGACTCTTGATCTTGGGATTGTAAGTTTGAGCCTCATGTTGGGTGTAGCAATTACTTTAAAATAAAATCTTAAATTAATTAATTAATTAATAAAATAGAAATAGAAATACCATATGATCCAGTAATTCCATTACTGGGTATTTACACAACGAAAACAAAAACACTAATCTGAAAAGATATATGTACCCCTATGTTTCCTGCAGCATTACTTACAATAGCCAAATTATGGAAGCAACCCAAGTATCCACTGATAGATGAATGGATAAAGAAGATGATGTTGTCACAAATGGCAGGATTCCTTCTTTCGCATGGCTGAACGGTATTCCATTATAGATATATATACTACATGCATATGGCTATTACTTGGCCATAAGAAGGAATGAGATCTTGCTATTTGCAACAACATGGATGGACCTAAAATATATAATGCTAAGTGAAATAGAGGAAGACAAATACCATATGATTTCACTCATAAGTGGAATTTAAGAAATAAAACAAATGAACAAACTAAGGGAAAAAAGACAAACAGACAAAAACAGACTTAAATACAGAGAACATACTGGTGATTTCCAGAGGGGAGGTGGGAGGGGAATGGGTGAAATAGGTGAAGAGGATTAAGAGTACATTTATTGTGATGACACTGAGTAATGTACAGAATTGTTGAATCACTATATTTTACACCTGAAACTAATATAACACTGTATGTTAATTACATTTCAATTAAAAATATTTTGTGGGAGTGCCTGGGTGGCTCAGTCAGTTGAGCATCTGACTCTTGATTTTGGCTCAGGTCATGATCCCATGATCCCATCAGATCATGATCCCATGATCCCATGGTTGTGGGATCGAGCCCCGGGTTGGGCTCCACACTGAGCGTGGAGCCTGCTTGAAGTTCTCTCTATCTCCCTCTGCCCCTCTCCCCCATTCATGCAATCTCTCTCTTTCTCTCTCTTTAAAATAAAAAAAAATTAATTAAAAAATATGGTTTTAATTAAAAATTTTTGAAAAGGTCAGCTGTAGTTCGCAAACACATGGAATGAGATTATGAAAAGCCATGAAAGAAAGAGAAATGCCATAACAAACAAAACACCATACGACACGCATCCTAAGAAATTAACTGAAATCATCTTGGACCTCCCACTATGGTCTTAAAGCCAAGTCAGCAAAAGTAATAAACATCTGAGACTGGCTCAAAGTTTAACATATTCACTCTCTCTCCCTCTCCTTGTCTGTCTGCCTGTCTCTCTCTCTCATAAAAACATACAGCTAGAAATGATAAAGCTGTTGACCTAATTTTTATTATATCTGAAAAATGCTTTTGGTTGAGGTTACCAAATTGAAAATAAATATGGAAAAATAGGAAAGACAACATAAAAGTTGAGATTGAAAGAAGAAACAACACTTTATTATCTAATTTATATTATAGAGATCATTTTTTATAAATTCCACACCCAGTGGAACATTGAGATAAAACTTTTTGTAAAACCAGAATCTCCAACTACTAACCTTCTCAATATTGTCTATGCTGAAACCTGTTTTAACTCTTGTGAATTAATACTTATGGTCTTGCATTGTGCTGTTCAATAGGGTAGTCACTACACACAGGTGGCTGTTTAATTTTACATTTAAATTAATTAAAATTAAATACAATTAAAAATTCATTTTCTCGGTTGTGCAAGCTTAATGGCCACATTTCAAATGTTCAAAAGCCACGTGTCTAGTGGTTACCACCCTGCCCTGTACAGATATAGAACATTTCTGTCATAGCAAAAAGTTCTATTGAATAGCATTAGGAAAATAAAATAGAGTACAATATTCTTTAAAAGCTTCAGGCAATAGTATTAGTCAAGCAAGGAAATTGTTACAAGTGTCAGTTATTACTTCTAGGTAAAGAAAGAACAATGAAACCGGAGGCATTTCCCCTGAATATAGGGGGGAAAAAAACCATCGTATCATAAATCTGTTGGTTTTCTTTGCAGCTGATTTTCCAATTTTGGAATTACCCTTATTTGGAAGACACACACAAAAATGCCCACTTTTTACATAAGGAAATATGATCAGATTCAAATTCATGTCTGATACACTACCACTCACACACATGCACACACACACACACACACACACACACACACACACAAAACCTGGAGTTGAAAGATTTATCAGACTTCAGGGGGCAGGTGGAAGGATGTGTTTCCAGAGGAAGCACCAGCTTTGTCTTCTTAGACTTGAGTTACTGTGATATTAATTCTTTCTGATGTTCAGACTGAACTTCCTGAGAGTTCATGGAAATGATGAATAGCCAAGATCAGTCACTGACACGATGGTCTCCCTTTCTCCAGGTAAAATGTCAAGAGTGACTAAAAGTCAACATTCAAGAAGAAAGCATCTGCAGACAACTAAAGTATTACTTTTACATATTTTTAAAAAGCTCTTCTATAATTCCTTTACATGTGACTGTTTTCTAATACTTTACTCTTCAATGTTTTGGCAATCTATCAATTTGGTGTTTCCTATTGATATTCCAAAAGAAGAAAATATACTTTAAAAAATTTTTTATAATATACTTTTTATATATTTATTTATTTTGAAAGAGAGAAAAAGAGAGGGGGGAAGGAGCAGAGAGAGGGAAAGAGAGAATGAAGAATCCCAAGCAGGCTCCTCACTGTCAGTGCAGAGCCCCACATGGGGCTTCATCCCATGAACTGTGAGGTCACACCTGAGCCGAAATCAAGAGTCAGATGCTTAAATGAACGAGCCACTCAGGCACCCCAATAGAAGAAAATATTTTAATGTATTTTTTCCTTGGATTATTTTTTTAATGTTAATTTATTTATTTTAAGAGAGAGAGAGCGAGCACGTGTATGAGCAGGGGAGGGGTAGAGACAGAGAAAGAGAGAATCCCAAGCAGGCTCCACACTGTCAACGCAGAGCCCCACATGGGGCTCAGTCCCATGAACCATGAGATCATGACCTGAGCTGAAATCAAAAGTCAGAGGCTTAACTGAGCCACACAGGTGCCCCTGATCAGTAAATTAACATTCAATTTTTTTTTTAATGTTTATTTATTTTTGAGAGAGAGAGAGAGAGAGCGTGAGCAGGGGAGGGGCAGATAGAGAGGGAGACAGAATCTGAAGCAGGCTCCAGGCTCTGTGCTGTCAGCACAGAGCCCAATGCGGGGTTTGAACTCACAGACTGGGAGATCATGACCTGAGCCCAAGTTGGACATTCAATCAACTGTGCCACCCAGGTGCCCCTAACATTAGATATTATGCAAGATTCAGCTTATCTTCTCAATGACCTGCAAAAACTGCCATTCAATCTCTGCCATTCCTGGGGGAAAATACTCATTCAGAGTACCTGTTTCAGGTGCCTTAGAAATATAATTTCATTTAATCCTCATAATACCTTTAAAAGGTATTCTCTCCATTTTACAGAGTATATCAGTTCCTTATAAGAGGTACCTGTCCCAAATTCCTGGCACAGCAGGTATTTAAACAGGTTGGTGGATGAATAAAGGAACAGAGGGCACCTCTTTTGTAATCCCAGCAATAGACCTAGAACCTTGCAGTAAGCACTCAGCAATAATGGTCAGTATGACAAATAGATAAGTGGTTCCTAATATATAAATGGTCCTCCCAGACCCCAAAATTATGCAAGGCAGTCATATCTGAAAGACAATAGAATGAAAGGGTACTGGGAAAAGACTGCAGGGATTTCAGTGTGGAGGCAAAAACGATTTGGGGAAATGTTCCACTTTTTAAAGATGATTTTAAGTGTATTTTAACAACACTTCCAGAATAGTTATCCTTTCAGATCATTTTAGGTCACACTTTTATGGGGAAATTACAGCACACACATAACACCATAATTATAAAAAGATAATTGCACCCACATTTTTTCACCAAGGCAAAAAGATTCATATTACAACATGTTTTTGACATATAAAAGACCTCATAACCTACTGTGAATGATAAACTTGTAATTGTATTTATTTTTTCCAATGTAAAAGAGGAGTAGCTAGAAGCGATAACAGAAGATAAAGCAGAAATTTTCATCAAGTGCTCTTCAGTTGAATAACCAAGGCTAATAAAATTTTTTATTCTAGGCTCCAAATGTATACTTGATCCCTGGCCTTTATAAATGTCCACCCACCGAGCCTGGTCCGCCCACCAAGCCTGTCACCAGGAGCCTCAAAGCCCAGCCAGCCTGGAAGCCTCCCACCTATCCCCATCCTTTTCAGTTCTCTTTTGGTCTCTTTCTTTCTACCATATAATATCCCTCTCAGTTCTTCTTGCTTCACCCGTAACTTAGACCTGTGCGCTTGGCCCCCTAATCCCTATCAACCCTGCTCTCACTACTAATGCCTGCTGCCTAGACAAATGTTGCCACTCAGAACAAGGCGGTGTTGTCAATGTTTACTCTGGCTCTGTGGTTGTACTTTGGCTGGGACAGAAACCCAAACCTCTCCCTGAGGCTGACACTGTGACTCTTGCTAATGTCCCCAAATTTTATTATTTATATACTCTTCACCAGCATTTAAAAACATTTCTGAGTGCAAACCCATCATGTTAAAGTTCTCCCAAATATCTTCCAGAGTACTTTACTTTTAGAAAATGGCACTAAAGTAGAAATAATATGGGAGGAAATGTTATTACACTTTTCTTTGAAGGGTAAAAAAAAATGCAATGTTCTTTTCATGACTAATTTTCTCTTATTCCACTCACTCTCTCAGATTCTAATTAAAATATCTTAACATGAAAAGCAGACGAGGCCTTGTAGTCTGATGACAGAAATGAGAAGGGAAAGATTTAATCTTGGTGTGCACGGCAGCCGCAGGCGAGGAATTTTGTCATTGTGTCTCATTTCCTGAAGTTTTACACGGGTATATATCACTTGTCACACTATGAAAGCAAGCCAAGTCAACAACTTTTAGAGCAATGCATCTGCCTTATAAGCGAGAGAGTCATGGAAATTTGAGGAATTTTCTAGACTATTGTAGAAAATCTAATCTGTGATAGATTGACATTTGGTAGAATAAAATAAAATGAGTTTTCAGGAAAAAAAAGATTTTAAAAGGACCTATAAAAATATAAGCTCAATTTTAAAAATTAGATTCAATTCTTCCAAATTGATATAAAAGTTTCTGAACTTTTTAAAATTTCCAATTCCTGTACTTATTTCCAATTCTTGTACTTACTTTATTGCAGTCAGGTAAGAAAAACACTTAGTCTGTGGGCCATTCTTTGAGTAACACTGTTCGAGGTATTGTGCATGTGGCTAAAGCAATTCCTTAGTCCCTAGAAATGGATGTCGGAAGCAATGGTACCAAACAGCAATAACACCAGGATCCTTCATAGCTCTCCATTTTGTTCACTTGGACAGATCATTCTAAGGAAAGCAAGTATACAGTGCAACAACATGTAAGTCTATATTCAGGTTTAGTGAACACCATATCGGGGAAATAACCCACAGAAAAGCCATCATAATCTTATAGTTATAATATATTTAAGTTAAAATACTTTTTTTTTTTTTTTTTTGCTGCTTGGAATCAGAAGGTAGATTTAAAAAAAGAAAAGAAGAGGGGCATCTGGGTGGCTCAGTCGGTTGAGCGTCTGACTTCGGCTCAGGTCATGATCTCATGGTCCATGAGTTCGAGCCCCGCGTCGGGCTCTGTGCTGGCAGCTCAGAGCCTGGAGCCTGCTTCGGATTCTGTGTCTCCCTCTCTCTCTTTGCCCCCCCGCCCCACCCCACCCCACCCCTCACTCATGCTCTATCTCTCTGTCAAAAATAAATAAACATTAAAAAAAAAAAGAAAAAAAGAAAAGAAGAAAAAAACTATACTTACTTGACTGAATTCAAGCATTTAGGGTTGGTTTGTTGAATTAAATTTACTCAAATTGGGGACAGAACCACAGTTCTAAAAAACATTTAAATTTATATTTAAAAATATAAATATTAAAATATAGTGCTGTGAACTGTACAAAAAGGTTCTTTATGTTTTAGAAGTTTGGCATACAAACTATATCACAGATTATAAAATAGCAAGCCCAGGAGGGAGATCTATAGATCTAAAAATCAAAGAGAGCTCCTCCTGGTTTGTGCCTGGACCTGCTATGTAATGATAATGGCTTAGGGTGAGGTGCTAAAGTCCCAACAGGAGTCATAGAAAGTTGTTTGGATAAGAGGGAGGAGAGGGGATGGGCAGGTGAGGAAGAGGAAGGAAGGAAGTAGCAGAGGGACAAGGATATAGCCCCCCCACACCCCACTCCCTGAGGTGGTAGGGAGGCAGACCCTGGAGTGAGCATGTGATGTCTGGTTAGCAGAGACAGTGGCTCAGTGGTGAAGTGGTAACTGTAAAACACCACCAACACTTTAGTTTTAAAGGTGAAAACTTGTTTGTTTCTTTTACTGAAGGTTGGGCTGATTCACCTCCTAGGGTGATTTTCAAATCAAGAAAAAGAAACCAACCTCTCCAATGCCTCCACATTACCAAAACTCAGGGGTTCTCAAGCATCAGCACCTTCCCTAATTCCCTCATCTATGAGGAAACATAGAGAAATATGTCTATTTCCTATTAAGGCTGTAAGCAATGCCCTCAAATGGTTGGAAAAAAATACAGTGTCTTGGAGTGCTGGAAAATGAGCACTGATCACAGACAGAAAGTCATTAATGTAACATGAGTAAGCCCAGAAGCTCTGGACTATCACCAGGTTCAGAAAAATACAACCTTCAGTAACAAAGGTCAGGTTTAGGATTTAAAAAGAGCATACCCCTCTCATACTCTGCCAGTGGGCGTATAACTTATACAAGGTGTACTGCAGTTTAGCAGTATCTGTCAAAATAAAAAATGCATGTATCATTTGACCAGCAATTTTACTTCTAGAAATATCCACCCCACAGATATGCTGATGTACACAAAGCAATGAATGTACAGAGTCATTCAATGCAGCACCGTTTGTATTTGCAAAAGACTGAAAATCATATAAACATCCACCAGCGGGGGTGTGGTAAATAAAATAAAGTCCATCATACAATTAATACTAACCAGCCTTTAAAGGGGTGCTTGGGTGGCTCAGTCGGTTAAGCATCTGACTCCTGATTTCGGCTCAGATCATGACCTCATAGTTTGTGGGATCAAGACCCATGTTGAGCTCTGTGCTGTCAGCACAGAACCTGCTTGAGATTTTCTCTTTCTCTCTCTCCTGCCTCTCCTCCGTGCTCTCTCTCTGTCTCTCTTTCAAAACAAATTAATTGATTAAAAATAAATAAAAATAAAAAGAATGAGGCAGCTCTATATAATGATGGCATAATCTCCAAAATATATCAAGTTTTAAAAAGGGCAGATGCAGATCAGTCTATATGTTATATGACCACATGTTTAAAAGAAGTAGAATGTGTGTCCGTGTGCCCATGATATGCGCAGCTTATCTCTGGAAGGACATCTAAGAAACTGTTACCAGGGACTGCATCTGGCAGGTGGCACCGTTATCTGGAGAACAGGGGTGGGACAGAAACTGATTCTGCCACCTGCCCTTTTTTGGCACATTGTGAATTTTTATTCATGTACACGTACAAGGCTTTTTTTTTTAAAGCTACATAACAGGTCTACAATGACAGAATCCTGGTATCTGAAGAGCAGTGTCAGAGAAAAGTGAGCCAAGATTAGCTTTGGCATCCAGCACCTTGCCAAGAGGAAAATCAGATGCCTCCTTGTGATGTATCAGCTTACAGGTTATTCCAGTTATTATCCTGCCAAGAGATTTTAGCGGCTTGCAATTCACACTTGGCCTTGACAAGTTCACTTTGATTGTCCAAAACTCATTAGTTAATCTTTGGTAGGTGACTTATGTAATATGGACAACAATATATAAGATATTTTTAAAAGATTTAATTACTTGAGAGTTGGGGAGGATTTGAATTCTTCTCACTCTCCAAACTTTGTAAAGATAAAAACAAAAAAGTGCTCAAAACCTACCAGGCAAAGTGATTTAGGGGGAAAAGAGCCATACAAAATTTTGCAAAAAAAAAAAAAAAAAAGTATAAATATTTCAAGTATATAGCAAAGTCTACATGACTATGCTATATTTTCCTTTTAAGCATCATTGTATGATTTTCAGTGAAGGGTATCATTTTTCTTCTGAAGACTCCAGAAAATCAGGATGCTTTCCATGGTCCACCTCTTTTCTAAACAATTATGTCAAAAGCTAGACAATTCATGGGCTAATTACTCCAAACCAATGTATAAATTAAAAGTTCACAGGTTCATCTTAGAAACTGAGACTGGAAAAAAAAAACCATTTACACTTGTTAAAAGCCTTACTTCTTGCCTGCACTAATGTGCAATTTGTTCATCCTGAAAAATTATGGTGAAGTTAAACACAAACAGTACTTTCTAAGTTAATTACAGATATCTTCCCTGCAATTTACATTTTAGAATCCAGCTCTATGCCGTTTTTTTTTCCTTCCAAATGAAGGAAAGGAGTTGCCACCTTAAGATCATTCTGCATGTGCATATCTGATTTTCATCAAAAAAATCAGAGGAATCACAAATTCACTTGCACCATGGAGTGACGACTCTAGTCCCACTGGGGAATTTTCTAAAACTACCTAAATCAGACCCATTCTGCTAGGACATAATAAACCCTTGCCTATGTAAATGTAATGTAAAGTCTCCTCAAGCTGAAACTCTATCATGGTCCTCTGACCTCTCTTCTGAACCAGTAATAAAAACAATCCTCTACAATCTCATTGGTAGTCTACATCTGTACCCACTAGTGAAAGCATAATTAAACCACATTTTTTAAATCGTCTACATATAGCTGGCTATTCATTCAAAATAATGTTTGAAAATAACTCTTTCACAGAAAAGAAAATAAGAAACAAATTAAGAAGTAAAGATTATTTTTATTAAAAAAAATTTTTTAATGTTTATTTATTTTTGAGAGAGAGCAAGAGACAGAGTGCAAGAGGGGGTGGAGCAGAGAGAGAGAGGGAGACACAGAATCCAAAGGAGGTTCCAGGCTCTGAGTTGTCAGCACAGAGTCCGACGTGGGGCTTGAACCCACCAGCCGTCAGATCATGACCTGAGCCGAAGTCGGACACTTAACCGACTGAGCCATCCAGGCACCCAAAGTAAAGATCATTTTTAAATGTGAGGTCATGCATCTTACATAGAGAATTGAGTATCCCTGCTATCCTACCAGCAGGTTCAAGGAGATGACCTGCCTGCAGAGAATCTCAGTGAGGTTTGCATGGATCCATGAGTTCGAGCCCCACATTGGGCTCTTGGTTGACAGTGCAGAGCCTGCTTGAGATTCTGTCTCTCCTTCTCTCTGCTCCTCCCCAACTTGTGCACACACACACTCTCTCTCAAAATAAATAAACTTAAAAAATTTTTTAATTCAGCTACATCTGATTCTTAAGGTCTGTATTCATCCACTGCAATAAAACAAGCAATAGGACCTAAATATCAATTGCAGCAGAATAGATAAGTAAATACTACTTCTCCACTTAGTGAAAACAGATGCAGCCTCTAAATACAAATATGGAGATCCTGGGCAATGTAAGAAATGCTTATAATAAACTGTACAAGAGAAAAAGGCAGAATACAAAAGTTTACCCACAAGTACTATAACTCAAGAATAAATTAATATAATTATTAAGTATTGAGCCATACTTTGTGCTCAGCACTTGACATGATCCTCATGATAAAGGTGCAAAGAAGATATTATTATCTTCTTTTTAAACTGACGGAGACTAAGGATCATGCAGGTTGAGTAACTTGTTAGCTGGGATTTTGGCCAAAATCTACCTGGTTTCAAAGGACACACAGGAAATGTTTAAAAAGAAAACTATTTAAGGAAAAGCTAAGCAATACGAGTATTATGGCAGCAAACAGAGTGAAAAGCATTCTTTAGACCCAGAGATAGATTGAGATCCTACTAATACTAGCTGTGTGACTTTGTTAAGGAACTCTGTCAGTCTCTATAGCCACTTTCTATTCAGGATAAATTCTGAGAAAGTGGTGAGTCCAGGGCCTCCCCTGCAGCAGGGTCCTTACATTAGATCCATTCTGCACATTCCATTATTCACTTGGCCAACATCACCTGCAAGCTATAGAATATGAGGATTGTGAGCGCTGCATACAACTGGTTAAACCTCCTCAGTTAACAGATTAGAAATCTGAGGCCAGAGCTGAGTTTGTGGCTAGTTAAAGGCAGATCTTAAGTAGGTCTCCTAACTCCCAGTCCAGTGCCCTTTCCAGTTCATCAAGAGGCCTGGCTAGGAGAGGGGAGCAGAAGAAAAGGAAATGGAGATGTAGTAACACAAACTCCTAACATGACTCTAGCAAACAACCTCAGGTCCATCTGAAAGAAATATGCCTTGGACAGAGAAATGCTCACTCCCAACTCTTCCATTAGGTTGGTTTCTTAACGTAAAAGTTATACCTAGGACAGTGGTCTAAGACATAGAAGGCAAATTCTGGGGCAACAAAAGTAAACCTCAAGTATAGTTTTGCCCTGATTGTGTTCCAATTTTTCTAAATTCCACCTTTGACATACTATATTATTTACCATGTTTACTCTATTTTTTTTTATTTTCAATTTTTATTAAAAACATTTTTCTTTAATTTTTTCTACTGTATTCTTTTTTTT